>NW_024362051.1:9012270-9539770 GCF_014805655.1 Passer montanus | reverse complement strand
GGGGTCCTGAATGAAGGTGGGTTTTTAACAGGGAACATTTTCTGTTTACTCACAGACCTAGGAAAGCTGAATTCTGTTCTATGGAACTTTAATGTCAATATTGCTCCTCTGAAGAACTTGCTGTCACAGATTGCCATCTCAAAAACCTCTCTAGTCCCTGAGTCCAGACCTACAGGGAATTTCTTGGGTTTTCTTTACCCTGTTTTGGATAATTTGGCTTTTTCCCCTCTTTATGATCACTTGTCCAACAGTGGAGAAGATCTCCTGCTGGGTAAGTGGGTGTGTTTTACAGCTGGGTGACTATCTCATGTGAGGCAGGATCAAGCCTGAACTCACTGCAGTTGAAAGGTGAAATTTCTGCCTTCCCATTACTGCCCTTCTCAGGCATGCCTAAATTCAACAAAATTTTAACACCTGGAAGCCAAAAGCTATTCAAAGCCAGATTCACCTAGGAGGAAGAAGTAATTTCTTTTAGCAGTCCAAGAGACCAAACCTTCTGAAAGATTCTGATCTTCTGAAAAGACTGTTTGCACCTACTACCACATGTAGAATTATTTCTGGATTATCAACCTTGTTTTCATTCATTTGTGGCAATATCTTGGCATTGTTTGTCCATGTAGAAGCAAGAAAAATATATGGTGAATGCTCCTGTAGTTTATGTTTAGGATTCTCCCCTAACCAACTATCCTAAATGCAGGAAAACTGGTCCAGCTACAATGCCCAGCTTCTAAAACACACCTGATACAAGATAGACCTGGGTCACAAACCTCCTGCAATCCTGGCTCAGAGCTTTTGCTGTGTGGATGGGAGTGAGGGAAGATGGAGACTGAGTGAGAGGCAGGATGACTGTGCTGGGCAGACGCCTCAGGGACATCCCCTTGCTCAGGGCAACCTCTCACATGCAGGACTCCAGGGGGAGAACAGACACTACATGAGGACTGTGGGGAACTACCGAGATTAAAACAATTAAAACAACAGGAACAAAACAGAGACAATGGGACAAAAAATGGACAGGAACTGTTCCAAAGAAACACCATCAGATGGAAAAATCAAGCATTCCTCCTTTGCCATTAGGCCCATAAGAAATTTGTTCTACATGCAGCCAGGATGAAAAAGAGGAAACAGAAAGAAATGTTAGAAATTTTTGGAGTCATGCCTAGCAGAGGGATGTTTGGAGTTGCAAAAGTAAAATGATTGATGTGATTTTCTTTCTTGTGGTTTATTTTTCTTAGAAGTATGAAAAATGGCTCGTTCACATGCCAAAAATTACAAGACAGGTAGGATGTTCCTGTTTGTTTGTTTTTATAATATCGAAATCAGGATCCAAGACTGATGTTTAAATAAGTAATTAATTAAATAGAATCATCCCTGTATCCTAATTTCCATATTTGCAAGACTGAAAACAAACACTGGAAAGTGTGCAACAGAAAGCATCTCAAAGCTGTGAGAATATGTCCACCTTCAGCTGGAGGTACCTGAGTCATTTCAGAGCCTGAACTGCACTGGATGCAAGAATTGCCTTCTGGACCATGTGCACTGGTGATGCAGGTTGTCACCTACAGGGGGTCACATCAACTTCTCTGAAGATACTGCTGATATTGGAAGCATTAGTTGAGTGTGAGCTGACCTAAGAACTGTAGTAATCAAAATCCTTGGGTCTTGTCCACTACCAATTGATGCACCTTTGATTCTTTGGGCTGGCTTTGGCTTGGGCACTGTGTGACCAGACACATCCTTCTGCAAATGGTCATCTGGTAACAATCTGGTTTCTAGAAATCCAGAGATCTTGGATTAAATGTCTCTGTATTGGTTATGTTAGCAAACAATTATAAGGCCACACATACACTTCTGGTCAATATGCTTTCATTAACAAATAACTCAGTAACTAATGAAATACATTGGAGTATCACTCTGACTACTTATGCTACAGATCCTGAGATCTCATGGTTTGGTTTAGTAATCTAATGGTTTGGTTTGGTAATCTAATGGTTTACTAAACAATTGCAACTCATGTTCCTCATGATTGTAATGGGAGGAATTGACATGGCTGCTGCCAAAAGGAAACACACTTCTGCCATGTCCAAGATGACAATACCAGTCTGTGGACTGTGGCAATGCTCTTCTGAGCAGGTCAGTTTTCATGATGGATGCTCATGTCCAGGAGTGCAGCTATATGCAGCACCCAGGCTCTGCTACTAGCTCAGGCCTGGGTCTGTGATCTTAAAGAGTTCATCTTTTTAAAGGAAGGTCTCTGAAGATACTTCACAGGCCAGTAGGCAAAGACACGTGGCAGCTGCAGGTCTGGGCTCAGAAATGCAGTGTTTGTACCCCTTTGGACTTGCTATAAATTTCGTTCTTGCTGGGATCTGAATTGACTCAGGGAATGAAAATGCCCACCCTTTGCAGGGCTTTTCAAAATGTATTTCCCACCTCTTCCAACCAGCATTTCGTTTTAGGAAACACCAAAATGCTTTCCCCATGAGAACTCCCTCTGCAAGCATGGATCCAAGCCATAATCCCATACTCTGCAAAGCTGTGCAGTTCACATGGCACAGGATGAGCGTCCCTTCTGGATAAAGCTCTGTGAAACCAATGGTTACACCACAGCAGCCCCCTGCCATCACCTCATACAGCAGACACATTCATAGCAAGTGGATCAGCCAGGATCCAGTTTCCAAATGCAGGGCTTGAAGAATTAGACACTCCCATTGCTGCTCAGCAGAAGCTGGGCATTTTACTTCCCTGCACTTCCCACTGAATGGTCACAACCCTTTTTCCTCCACCTCCCCCACCTCCTTGCCCCAAGCTTTCGTGATTAACATGGCAATGGAGATTGAACTGTGTGCATACATTGATTTGCTGGGCGGTTTGGCAGATGGAAGCAAATCCAAGCTACTTACCTCAGCGCAGAGCCCTTTGGCGTTGCAATACCATAGCCTTTGGAGTCCAAGTTACCTCCCACCTTCATGGTGTCGCAGGGCTTCCGCTGCTCGATGTACTCGTTCATGGTGGACTCCAAGAGGTATGCATACTTCCCTTTCGACTTCCTCACCCGGATCATCCCCTCTTCCGTCGTCCTCACAAAAACGGAGGGCTCGGCTGACTTCATGTATGTCCACATCTTCTCAAACACTGCTATTTTGGATCGCTGCGTGGGACAGCAGAAACCCAACAGAAGCGTTAACAGAGGTTTGGGTGCCCCCTGAGATTTCCAGCTTGGACTGAACACACACCCACACATCCAACGGGCCAAAGGAGCCAAAAGAGGTAACAGGATGTTACCACTTCTGCACCAGGGCCCAGATCAATCCTGATTTTCTGGCCCATATTCATGTACAGAGTGATTTTGCAGATCAAACCAAAGGTAAACCAAGCTGGAAATCTGGAGACGGTTTCATTTGGAGTTGCTCAGAGCAGGTCCTTGGTAACGTGGGGAGGCTCATGGATATTCCATATTTGTGTTCACAACTACAGAATATCACATGCACTGGAGTCACTGCCAATCTTCTGGCAGGCTGTAACATGGTGAAAAAAAAACAGACCTGAGCTGAGGACGAGAGAGGATGGACCTGGAGGACTCGCCAAACAAGAAGCTAAGAAAAACGTTTGCATTAAAGTTTCCTTTTTACCCTAAAAAATTCCTTAGTGGAGCCAGCTTCCAGGGTGCCATAGGCGATTTCTGTCTGCTTGGCCAAGTCCTCTGCGCTCTCGATGGGTGACACCATCCTCTCCACGGTGAGGAAGGCAGCCAGGTTAGCTGTGTAGGAGGATATGATGATCAAGGTGAAGAACCACCAGACGCCACCCACTATGCGGCCGGAGAGAGACCTGGACACAGAGAGGAGAATCAGACAGGAGCAGGGGGAAGGTCTGAAAGATGCAGATTATTTTTACAGGCACATCATTACCTGGCCATTTACCCAAAGTCACACTCTCCAGCTGCTTCCAAGGAAGCCAAAAGTCTGTCTCAGCTCCTACTTTGCTTTTAAAGGTGTCGATGTAATTAGAGTGGGGATAAGTAAATTCACAGTGAAAAAAAAATTAGCAATAAACTGAGAAAATTTGCTTTGATTTTCAATTCCTTTCAGAGTACAATATTAATAATAAGCCATGGAGGTAATTATGAGAAAGTTTAGCTGGGCAGGGGGCAATGCCCATCAACAATGTCTCTGCTGAGGTCTCTGTTGTACCATGTACCCTGGCAGGAAGGAGCACCAGCATGGAACCAGACCAGAAACACAGCCCAGCTGTGATCTTCTGGTGAGCTCCTCCATCGCCTGAAGTTTAAAACAACAACCCCTGTGTTTTTCCGTAAGACATATTGAAGCTCAGAAAGGAGCTATGGTCTTAATGAATAATTTGCCTACTGACATTCTCTTTTTTGTATTCAGCAGATGGTTAGACAAGATGTTCATAATAATGATTTAAAATCTAGGTGTTTTGTACTGTCTGCAATCAAATAGCCAATTAACTGTAACCATTTGATATCTGTAGAGGCAAATAAGTCAAGCAGGCATTAATATTAACACCTTTTCAAATATTTTTTAAGAGTGGAAGATGATTTTAGAATGATGTCAGCATTCAGGCATTCTGTCTAAATTACTTATATGCTCCTTCTCTAGATGCAGAGTGCTGTCCCAGACAGAAGGGAACATACAATGCTGTTTGATAAAGCCAGACAGCCTGGCTAAGGAGGACCTGCCTGTGAGAAACACCATTTATTTCTCCACAGGGAACCATGTTTCAGCATTGTCTTTCTGCTGATCTGAGTCACTCTGCGGAAATATGGTTTCTGGGATGGTAACAGAGATATCCCAGTCCAGCTAAGGGCTAAAGTTAGGTGAGACAAATGTGACCATCTTGCATCCCATCTGCAGAGAACACTCAGCCTGCAGGACTGTCAGCACATACAGCTTTACCATTTGTTTCATATTTGGAGAGGGACTGGGGAGGGAGGCAGCTATAGATTCAACTCACACATCTTCAGATTGATGAGGAAGAGGAAGAAAATTAGTCTGGATGATGTGTGCTCGGGGAAGGAAGCGCTCAGAAAAGGCACAGAGGCATTAAACAAAAGTAACCAGATAATGTCAAATACAACAATCTCTGCTGATGAAGGCCACTTTGAGCTGGCAAAATCCATTTGCATGGCAAATAATCACATTCATCTCCAGCTGCAAATTATAAAGCCTCTCCTTCCTGATGAAGCTGGGATATTTCTGTGACTGATTTCAATCCCTTCAGCTGCAGTCAGCCGGGTTCCTGCCTCCAGACCCTCAACATCCTGGTGATATTCACCACCAGCTAATCCCAGGGGCCTGCCTGCCCTCAGCTGCAGCTGGCTTGTGCTTCCCAGCTTCACACCTGGCACTGACAGCACGGAGAAGTAACTTTGGGGTGCTGAGCCTGGAAGGTAACAGGGAGGGCTGGGGGAAGAGGGAAAAGGGGTTGTTTCTTTTCCCAGGGAGACAGGGATGCAGGCAGGATTCATGTGTCCATCATGGACTGGGCTCATCTGGGCTGTCCCTGCTGCTGGTGCTGGTCCTTCCTCCTCGTGGCAGGAGGAGGGATGTGCTCAGTCTCACATGCTTTGGAGGACAGGAGAGGAGGTCAGCAGCTTGCTAGGGCTGCCAGCATGGCAGGGGCCTCGTGAGTGTGATTTTTCTTGCTGACACTGCTAGTGGGTAATGTTTGCCCTCGTTGCTGGATTGACTTGGAGCTGGAAGCTGTGAACCAAAACTGCTGAAAGGCACAGCAGAGAACCTGAGCACATGGGATCTACAGAAGATGGCCCTTTGCTTCGTGGCTGTGCAGCACTTAGCACAAGGGAGAGCTGGCCAGTGATGGAGACTCTGGGAGGACAGAGCAGTTCAATAAAGAATGTAATGACAGTCATGATGAACAGCACACCAGCAGATCCCATGTGACACCCTGGCTCAGGAGCAGTGAATGCAGGCTGAACAGAACAAGTTGGGTTTCTCTTGTCTGTTTAGACCAAGCCAATGCCTGCTTGAAATGGTAAGTGCTTGCAAAGGCAATATCTGCTACCACCTTGTTCTGCTTCTTCTGTAGACCCAGCAGGTGAACAGAAGTGCCTCCATCACAGGACACATTTGCAAAGTGCCTTTTTAATTTAGGAGATAATGTCTGATTTCTGACATTAGTGACTTCAACACGAGGGAGCTAAAAGCCTGTTCAAAAACCAGTGGGACTTAGAATTATGTTTATGCTCTAGTAAGAGCAGTCACAGAGGAGTAGATACATCTTGTACTTTGAAGTCACTGTGAAGTTTTGAAAGTCTCACTCTGGAGCTAGGTAACAAAAAATGACCTTGTATAACAGAAATGTTCTGCAGCTTGAGCCCTGGCTCAAGTTCTTCTCTCTTCACTAATGGGTGCTGTGGGTTTAAATCCTCTTGCATGAGGACGTGTCCCTGTACCTGTTCAAGCATAAGATGAAGGAATCAGCTCCCTGCTGAGTGGAAAGGAGTCAGTAACTCAGCCCCCTGCAGGGCTAAGGTGAGACTGAGCACCCTGGTTAGGATTTTAAAGATGTGCTAAGGTTCAGATGTTTGGATCTGTCCTTGCAAATAGCAGGGTCTACATAAAATTTGACTAAAATAAGCTGTAAGTGGCTTTCATGAATGGGGTGCAAAAAGGGGTATAATATCTAAATGGACCAGACTGTACTTTTTTCACCCTGTGTTATTTCATCTGCACCTAGACTCTTCTTTCCTCCACAATGCAAAATAAGATATCTTGATTTCTTCTTCCAGCACCCTGCCTGTGCTGTGTAAAATACCACACCCCCACTCTTGTCCCTGGCTTGGGATCCTGCCTGTGCCTCCCAGAACTGGCAAGAACAGGATGCTCCTTTCCATCATTACCCTTGCAGGAATAAGTAGTAAATACTCTGCCCTCATTATCCACAGTGCACAATCTACTTAAAATTAGAGCTGGCTGGGAACCAAGATTTCAGGACCGTGGAAAACTCTGAAATTGTAAATAAAACCTTAATATTCTCATTTGGAATGCAAAGATAATGGTTGCAAATGTCCTCTAAAAGTAGCACTCTGAAAATGGTTGTTTTGGGTCTGTTCGAGCTTTGCTTTTTGCTGTTACTTATAGTTTAATTTATGAAAGGCTAAATGGTATAATTTTAACATGGTAAACAATTTTGTTTCTGCTTTCTCTTACAAATAATTTCTTTCAGCATTTATAGTACGTTATATCTTTACCTCCTGCATATATAATTTAAAAGATAATTCTGAAATGTGCTGTTTTAAATCTGCCCAATAAAAATACTAGATGGCCAAGCTGAAAGTAATAATTTTGATTTTTTTACTAACATGACTTTTTAAAACCTTTCCTTACAAAAATAACTGCATTTTGCCAGCGGAACACAGAAAAGAATTGTAAGTTCCCTTTGTTCCCAGGAAGAGATTTGTTCTAATATTTTAGCCTTAGCATTGATGGATCATACAGAAATAGAAAATCATGCATCTATAATCTCATTTCTTAAAACAAAATGCAATCCTTGATCAAACAATTTTCTCTTTGATCTTATCCCTCATGGAAGGTAGGAAAAGCCAGCAGGAGTTTGCCTCTGCTTTGCCATCTATTAGAAGAGAATAATACATTTTTGTAAAAAAATATTAACAAGATCATCAGAAAATATACAGAATAAACCTCATTGGAAAACTGTTCAAGCACCAGCTCAGTTCTCTCCCACTTCTCCCTTCCCCCTCCCCAAATCCATTCCTTATGGAGAATTACACCTAAACTGACAGTGTTTTAATTAGAAGTGCAAATCTGGGATCCTGAAGCCATACTTGCTTTGGGAGGATTTCCCAGATTTGCTGTTAAATTCAAGTCTAATAAAGGCTCACTTGCTCAACTGACATATTTGTCACTGAATGAATTTATGCAAAACTGTTGAAAGAAAAGCTCTTCTGTGCTTGTGCTACTGATTGTGGGTCAAATCCACTTTTGGTCTTCTTCCCACACTGAGCCTCTGATCTCCAACTCAACTGTGTGAATTTGATACTGATCTAGACAATTCCATGGTTCTGCCTGAAATTTGACTTGGTAGTGGATTAATTGCAAGCATTTTGTACCAGTTTTGCTCTTATTTTAAGCAAATTTTCAGTATTAAACTCTGTCAATGTAAAGAGCTTTGCTTTTCCTCTGTGTCACAGACCATCTGGCATGGTTAGTCTCACCACTTTACCTCTGTTCCTGACATGAACTCCAGATTTACTCAAAAGGAAAAAGGAAGAAATTCAGTGTGGGGTTGTGGAGCTGGGATCAGCTCTGGGTGCATCCATCAAGTACAGACTGCAGAGCTCTTATCCTCTTTATGCTTTGCCATGGAGAGTTTTGAATGAGCTCACAACTGCTTGCCACAAAATTCAAGGGATCATAATGCAAGTTTCTCTGTTCATGCTGCATTACTAATTTTCTTGCCATATGAGTTTGCTTTTACTTGTTATTGAATCCCAGCTCCTGGTACAAGCGTTTGGAGCCCTGACTGCAGTGCTGGGTTTTAACAGGCAGTGTCAGAAAAGCCCTTACAAATACAGAAGTAAGAAAGTTTTCCACTGATATTCTCATTTACCTCTCCCAGAGGTACAAATTCTTTCTTTATGTCTCACAACTATTCTACAGAGTTAAGAGCTGCATATTTTGGTTCCCTGTGGGTAATACTAACCAGGGAGACAGGGTAAGGAAGTTGAAGGTGCACAGGTACTGGGGGTCCCATACTGGCTCTGTCCTGTTTTCTTTATCTAATTCTTGTTAAAAAGAAAAGGAAAAACAAAATTAGGGCTTCTTAACTTTTGCATATGGGCTGGAGATCTGTTCTTGAGATCTCAGGCAGACCCTGCCAGTCCATCTGAGCTCAAAGCCAATGTGCTGGGAGGAGGCAGTATGGATTATGGAATGCCAGCAGAAGTGCCTTTAAGAAGGGGCCTTGTGGATGCTCACAGTGTAAATATTGCATCAACTGAGTGTGATCTCTGCAAATACACAGAATCTCCCAGATTCAAAGGGGGGATGTATATCTGTGAGGCGTTAATTATAAATCATGGTTTATTTACTGTTTCTTTCTGCCTAAGCTAACGGCTTTGGACAGCAGTGTATGCTCTCTCTCCTACTGTTTCATCTCTTCTTTTGCAGAATAGGTTGGCATTTTTTCCCCCTTCAATTTCCCTTTAATGGGCAAAACCTCATTCTAAAATGAGTTTTCCTGCTTAGTCAGAAATGCATCATGCCACTTGTGGTTCTCTACTCATTGGGCCTTGGATTACTGCAGTGCTAAGTATAAGCATGACTGCAGGAGCAGCTTCGTGCTGTTTTCGAGACATTCACTTAGCATTCTGACAGGCAAGAGGTGCCTAAGCCTAATCAGAGGACTAGCATCCAGGAGCTGGGTTTTTCTGTTCCCTGTGAAGCCCTGCTATTTTATGGGATCCTGGATAGCTTACTCCATCTCTCTAATTTAGCTCCCAGCTGTGGGAGAAGAGGATGAATCACATTTATGAACCTGTCCTGGGTGGGTGGCCTGAAGCGATGGCCACCAGGTGGAATTTACCTCTGAGATGCTGCTTTGCCCAATTCCCCTTCCTGGGACACTCAGTCCCAACAGACAGAGGCACCATCAAAAGGGCCCAGCCATGCAAGGGGTGATGTGTGCACCCCACAGCACTTTGCAGGTTGTGCCCTTCTGTGTCCTCAACTGACCCAAAATGACGCCTGTGGATTCTCAACAAGCACAACTCACCTGCTCAGCTAGTGGGGTGTTGGAAGCACTAGATGCCAAGCAAACTGGGACTGACATGGGCAGCAAGCCCTCTTCAACTTCAGCAGGGCCCATAAAAATACTCCAACAGAGCAGAACTGCAGGACTGAGGTAAATCCTTCACCGCCATCCCTGCACAGCATCCCTGGATGCTGAAATGAGATGTTTAACCCTAAAAGTGCAGGATAATGCACTCAGCTCTTCCAGAGGGCAGCTAAAAACACTGCAAATGCAGGGCCAGGATAGAGGGATGATATGGGAAGATGAGAAAAAATAAGAGAGTGTAGCTGAAAGGCAGAGAGGCAGATCTGAAGACAGGCACTGTTATTCTCTGAAGTACAGGCACAGTGTGCCTCTCCCTGTGCAGACAGGGTGCTTTAAGGGATGAATGTTTAGATAGTGATTTGCTGAGAAACACGTGGTCACTTTGGGCTGCTTGGCAGCTACAGAGAAAGGCAAAGTCATCCCTCTTCTGCTGTTTTGCCAGCTATCACTACAAGGAAGAAAACCCCAATCCTTGTCGTGCCTTTGAGCAAAAATTTCACCATAAAAAAGGCTCTTCATGTATTTTTCTCACTCTGATGACATTTGTTCACTTTGCTGAGAAAAACTCACAAGGTGACAAGCATAAAATTTTGTCAGAAGCAGTTGCTGGAGAGCCCCAGGAGATTCATTATTCAGGAACTTCCTCAACCTCAGGTGGCCCCAAATTTAACAGCACTCATCCTTCTTTTTGAGCAACAGCCTATTGTGCCAATGTCCTTTACTGAGTTGCTGGATTCCATATGGTCTCCCACAGTCTCTTCTTCAAAGTCTACTTGATGAAAAAGCTGCCTTTTTCCCCCCAAAAGATTTAATATGTTTTGGATTATATACCATCAGTTCTTCATGTTTTCAAGATCCTCTTTAGCCATCTACCTTTGCTCACACGAGAGCTCAATTTCTGAGACTTCTGGGCAATAATGCTACAATAACCTAGTTC
This sequence comes from Passer montanus, assembly GCF_014805655.1. Lineage (NCBI taxonomy): Eukaryota > Metazoa > Chordata > Aves > Passeriformes > Passeridae > Passer > Passer montanus. Next base: position 9,528,990 of record NW_024362051.1, on the reverse strand, counting down.
AGACTTCTTCCAAGGTATCTTGCCTTAGTTCATTTTCCTTTATTTTTTTCCTGTCTTTTGTCAGATTTCCCAGTCTGATGAGAGAAAGGCTTTGCTCTGGAAGGAGAGTATTTTCTGCACTGGAAGATATTAACTTTGGCAATCTTTCCAAATATTCCCTTCATTTTATCTCTCATTTCTAATTTAAAATGTGATTCCTCACCAAGACCGTAGTTGGATTTTCCCTAGTTTCAGTTTTGAGCCTTTCTTTTTTGTACAGGGACATACTATATCTCTTGCAGAAGTGGTGGGGAATGAATCTTCTCTCCCCAGACAGTGTTTTTAGAGCAGTTTTATGTGCACAGGTGTGCCTGTGTTTTAACATTAAAACTCCCAAACTGTGAAGGGAAAACAAATTCAGTGTTTCTGCTCTCCCCTATTTCACCTGCTAAGATCCATTTGGTGATTCTTTAAATCTTTTTTTTAAGGCTTCAGAGGCACTGTTGAGATGAAAAGCTGCCCCCTCCCTCTGTTTTCCTCTCTGCAGCCTGAGATTTTGCTTCTTATTGCAAGCTTCAAGAAAAGAGAGAAGAGAAAATTCCTCCTATGGGAGAACATCCTCTGCACTTGGCTCCTGCAGCTGGACCCTCGTGGGCTCTTCATCACGTCTCACACCTATACACAGGGCACAAGTGCTTATTTTATTGCTTTTTCCTTTCACCACATGAGGACTCATCTCCTTCCCCTCTACTCCTCTGTTCACACACTCGCCTTCTATTACTCCTCATCAGACTGAGTTGGGAGAATTCATTAGTGTATAAAACATGCTTTGAAGTTGTCCAAATAACGGTGATGTAACACTTTTGCACTTCTATAGACTCTTTTATCTGAAGATCAAAGTAGTAAGTTATGATTACCATGATTGGATTATTGCTGCTTAGCCTTTGGATCTGAGGGTAAGCAGCAACTCTTCTGGGTAGGCACTAATCAGAATTACTGCATGATTTTATTAAATAGATTGAATGCCATCAAGTGTGCTGCTGCTGTTTAAGGAAAGGGCTGTGTGCACGAGCTGTGTGCCCTTTCCTGCCATCTGAGCATACAAATCAGCTGCTCTCCAGCTGCTCTCCAGCCGCTCCTTTGATCCATGTGGAAATGGAGGGAAGGCAAGACAGCATGGAACAGTTCAGACGTGACACCAGGCTCTGCCCTCTCCATCTCCAGACCCTGCCCAAGTACACAAGGATTTTTGCCCCAATTTCTTAGCAAGATCCACATTTTGCTTTCCCCAGTTACTTGGCTTAGTTAAACCTTTCACAATGGATAACACAATATTTCTGTCCCATTTCAATAAATTTGTCTTTACCTGCTCACCATCTTGGGGTGCTACAATGGGAATTGTTCAGTAATCAAATGCATTCCTGAGCTTTTCATGAAAAGGGGGTATGGTGCTTTCCCAGTCACAAGGACAAGCAGTTGGGATGAAATCTGAGACAAAAGCAGAATAGGTCCCATAGGTGCCAAACTCCACTGGAATGAAGGCAGAACTCTGAGCCTCCCAGTGGAAGGCCAGCTGTGGGGGTGATACCAGCAAAGAGCAGCTGTGGATGCTTTTTGTGTTTTGTGAGCCAGAGCAATTTGAATCAAGGAGTTCAAAGCTCATTCAAATGTGTATCCAGGAGTGTGCACATGCTATCTCAGTCCTGATAAAAGTAATGTACAGCATATGGAAGAGTTATTTAAGTGGGACTTCCCTGTGAAAACATGCTCAGGGCTTCCCATCTTAGCTACAGTATTTTTTTTTGAGTGCCAGCATTAAAGCAGTGTGTGACAGGCAGCCTTGCAGAGGACACCACCTGAGGGAGGTGGAGGCCGTTCAGCTCCTCACAACCCTCATTCTTTGACAAAAACACTTGGCAGTCAACCTAACTATTAGAGAGACACAACCACACACAGTCCTGACTGCAGAGCCCAGCTGAGCCGACTGCTCAGGAATAACTCGTTATCGAGAGGAAAGGAAATGGAGAAAAGCTGCTTCTCTTACTGACTGAAAATCAGCAAGTCTGAGTACGGCATAACAGGGGGTCCCTGGAGGCTCAGAGAGTCTCCTGCTGCAGTCAGGGAGGAGGCTGTGAGTGTCAGAAGGCAGCCCTGTAAATCTTAGTGCTCCTCACCATCCTGAGTCAGTGCCCAGCACGAGAAACACAAACAGCACCTTCCAGTTCCATGTCAGAGAACACAGAATGGGGTGGGCTGAAAGGGACCTTAAAGTTCATTTCATTCTAATCCTCTGCCATGGGATACCTTCCATAGGCTGTTCCAAGCCCCATCCAACCCAGCCTTGAACATTTCCAGGGATGGGGCAGCCACAGCTTCTCTGGGCAACCTGTGCCAGGGCCCCACCACCCTCACAGGCAAGAATTTCTTCCTAATATCTATTCCAAATCTACCCTCTTTCGCATAAAACTTCCCAAGATATTTTAAAAATAGGGAAATTCATTTTCCCCCCTGCTATTTTCAACTTTGTTTTCAACGAAAAACATGAGAAACATTTATTTAGTCCTGAAGAAAGAAATTGCAAAAGTATTTTTAGGCTAATATATCTGCTTTTAGATGAAGTGTTTGATGACTTATTTTAAACACAGCTGGTGGAATGATTAGTGAATCTATCACTCAATGGGAGGAGTTTCAGCAAATTTCTTGCTGTCCCCCAGCAACCTCAATGCTGAAGGCCCAAAGTCAGAACTGTGGGAGAGTGATTAGATATGCCTGAAAGGAAAAGCATCCTGAGGAAGTGGCTTACAGGTCAGTGGAGGAAGCATTCATTACCTCTGCAGCATTTAGACATTTTCAGATGGCAGTGTGTGCAAATTCAAAAGACTAATTTTTCCTTTGCAGAAGAAATTGCATCGTTCCAACAATGCTCTCTCGGTTGGTTATTTCCTCCGTCTTTCCAAATGAAAAAAAAGGATAGCAAGGATGATTATTTTAAAAGAATTTCCATTTTCCCCTGGCTGCCATGCTCTGGTTGCCATGGAAGTGTGCAGACTCCAAAGGGGACTGTTCAGTTGGATATTGTGCAATTTGTCAAGCTGCTCCTCTGGTGAGTAACTTTCCCTGGTTAAGTGTGTTTTAGAAATAAGTGTGGTCATCAGTTCCTGGTGATTTGCAAGTGCTGCTGTTACCCTGTGACCTGAATTTGCTCTCCCTGGACATAATTAACTCTGCCAGGTAGAGATAATTGCAACATCATTTGCAATCACTTTTATAAGGCAAAGAGAGTTTTCCAGAAGTCGAAGTCCTGATTTTCTTCCTTTTATTCTCAAAGAAAGTCAGCTCACCACTTCAAGGGAACCAGCACAAATTAATGAACCTGAGCTTTGTCCCCACAGAATCTTAAGGTTGGCAAAGACCTCTGAGATCATTGAGTCCAACCATTACCACAGCACTGCCATTAAAATTCACCATTAAACCACGTCCCCAGGTGCCACATGCACACACATTTTGAACACTTCCAGGGATGGCAATTCCACCACTTCCCTGGGCATCCTGTTCCAATGCCTGACCACCATTCCAATGAAGAAATTTTTCCTAAACTTCGATTTAAATCTCCCCTGGTGCAATTTGAGGCCATTTCCAAGGCAGATGCTTGGAGTGTCAGAGAAGACTCTTACTGAAATCAAGAAGAGTCATCAGATAAATACCCCTGCTCAGCCTTCTTTTCAGGAAGGAATTAAATTCCTTTTGATTGCTAAATGCAGCTGGTTCTAATTTCTTGAATGCTAAATTTTTAGCAAAATAAGTAAGTACCCTGCAAATGTAAGTTTACAAAGGATGGAACAGAAATAATTTCCTTGAAAAAATCCAAATCAAACCTCTCACTAAAAAAAAAACAACCCTCCCTCCAAAAAAACCCTAAAATCCAAACAAAAACCCCCACAACTTTTTTTTTCTTTTTTCTTCTAATAAATTTCTGATTTAGATTTTGCTCAAAAACTAGCTAAACCCTTTCAGTATTGGGAAGATCTTGATGAAATTTAAAATGCTGCTGTCTTTCAAAATCTGAAGTCTCCTGTGACTTTTTTTCAATTGGGCTAAAAAGAAATGTAAATAAACAGGAAAAAGAGCAGAGGAAAATGCTCAGCATTAATTACAGGTACATGATAAATACCTGGTTTGCTGTTCCCCAGCCACACCACTCTGATGGAGTGCAGCAGAGAGCCTGAGGAGGAGCAGTGAACACGAGCACACAGTGCAGATCAGCCAGAGCACTGTTTCCATGTCACAAAAAACAAATAACAATGTCCACAAGATGCCTATAAATAATAGATGGTATCTATTGACTGGAGAGCAGCCAGCATCTATCTCTCTCCTTCCTGCCTGGGAGTGCAGCCATTCATCATCTCTGCCAGCAAACCTCCCTGCTCAGCACACCCAGCCGTGGTCACTGCTTGGCACAAAGCACTGCACCCTGCAAAGCCTCTGGCTCTGGCCTCTGCAGGCAGTGGAGACCTGTTAGCTCTTTATTCCGAGCCAGCTGGAGGGTGGATTGTACCTTGTGCCATGTCTCCTGGCACACATTGAGCCCCAAAGTCTTTAGGGCACTCTGGTGTGACCCCAGCATTTCCCAGCTGTGGTCCCTCCTTGCACAGAGACTCCCCCTGCTCAGGCAGCCCTGCAGATGCTCCCAAAACACCCCCTGTCCAGGCTCTCTCTGAGACACAGATGGGATGAAGGCTTCAGCCACCATTTCACATTTCATTATAATGAGTGATTTCAAGCTGTGCTCTCCAGGTATCATGACAAGATAGCCTAGTGTGCCATGATGTGAGTATGCATTTCCCTTTTACTCACAGTAGATTTTGATCTGAATTCAGAATATGTATCCTTTTTGTTTCAACAATAAAGGGAGGCTCCAAGAAGTTGGGCTAATTTTTGGAGGTTTTTATTTAATTTTCCTCTGGCAAGGCACAAATGATGTCTGAATTCACCAGCTGATATTGTGTGATATTTATCCACCTGCCAAACCTGAGTTGGGATAAGATTCCTATTTTGATAAGTCAACTCAGCTGAGAGTAACTGTCTATTCTATCTTATGGTATTTTCAAGTGAAGAATAATGCCTTTCTGGAAGATCTGTTTTAACCAAATGTATTTCATTATAGTCAAACATAAATTTTCTGAGTCACAGGAAGAATAACTGGATTAAATTTAATAGTCTCCAATATACAAGAAGTCGCTTTTGGGCTCAAACCATATGAAGCAACATGTTTTGTGATAACAAAAAATGGAAGATCAAGATAGGAAGCTGACAAGGGATGCTATTTTGCTCCCTGTTTTTCCATCCCTTTCACAACAGTCAAATTATTTATTTTGCAGAAAATTATGGAGAAGGTGAAAAATTCTGATGCCTTGCTTTGCTGCAGAGGAGGTTGGGATGCCAAATCACCCCCTCAGTCTCCTTCTCAAAGGCCTCAGGTCCACCATAAGTGAGGAATGGCAGCAACGTGCTGGACTTTAGCAAGGTCCTGGGCCCCACAGCTGCTACACACCACGGTTATTTTAAGCTCTGAAGACAATTTATCAAATTACAGCTCTGAAAATGGTACAATATGAGTCATATTTACTTCACATTTTTCTTTCCGCAGGCTCTCGCTATTGGCTCTGGGTTATTTATCACCTCTGAAGCCTGCTCTGAGGAGCTCCTTTCTGGGTCTGTATTTCACCTTTAATGAGTGCTTTTGCAATTTCATGACCGTTTTCTGAAGCTAAGGTGGCACTTAGCAAAGCCTAATGGTTTATGGCTTGTTTCAGAGTCACTGATTCCTGCCTGTCCCCGTGGAGCTGTGCACAGCTCCGAGCTGCTGCTTCTCCCTGACCCTGCTGGGTACCAGACAGCTTTCAAAGCTTTGAGGGCAACAGCAGGGGCTGTCTCACCTCAACCAGGACAAATTCACGTGGTAGGGACAGTTCCACACCCAGTGGGGCCACTGGTCAGTGAGGGTGCAGAAGGTGGACACACACTCCAGTGGGAAATGCCCAACAGCTCACAGCCCCTTGGTTTGAAGCCATGCATTTGCCATTGAGTCATTCCTGGATGGATTCCTTGCTCATGCTCGTGTTTCAGCGTCCAAAGGCACAACACAGACTGCCACCAGCTCCAGCTGGGACTCTCCATGACTGGTTGCTGCCTGCCCTTTGTCACATTCACCCAGCTGAAGCCTAGACATGAAGGATTCAGAGCTTCCAGGACACCAGCTGACCTCCTGCAAAGAGGCTCTGAGCAGGTAACCCACAGCTCTGCTCTCTCTTGGCCATCCACACGTCACCAAATTCAGTGTGTCTTTAAAGTCCTTGGTAGGTTGTCCTCTGTGTACTTAAAAGCCTTTTTAAAGCTCTGCCTAGTAAGACTGTCCTTTAAAAGGACAACACTTTCCTTCAAAAGCAAATTTTTGTCTCTTTGGGGCACTGAAGTTCCCTGGGGAGTGGTCTGAGACTGAAGAATGCACATTTACAAGAGCAAGCTATTGCTGCAAACCTCACCACCTGCTGTGCTGAGTGATGTGTCTGTGGTTTTGATCTTACTCTTTTTTTTTTAAATGATAAATACATAGTGGCATATGCACTTAAAACAAGCACGATCTGGAAAAAATAACAAACAAACCTTCAGACAAATTTCCCCTGGTCCTTTCCAAAACAAAACTGAAATAAACAACCCAAAAACCTCTACAAAAACAAAATACACCCCTGCACTTGCTCCTTTCTGCTGGGGAGAGAATGACAGAACAGATGTATAACAGAAGCTATTTATGTTGGTTAATGCATTACTGGGGAGATGCTGAGAGATAGTAGAGATAAGTTTAGAAGCAGGCACATAGGAAATACATTAGAATAGAGCAGATATCCCCACCTGCCCACAGTGTCATTCTACCAAGTGCTCATTTCTAAGTGATGTGTCACAGAAATCCTGCACTGGGTTCGTGTGAAAAATACATGTGAAACAGGGAGCGGGCTCAGAGCCTTTCTGCACAACAACATCCTACAGAAATTCTCGCTCTTCTGCTTCCTCCTGGCTTTCACATCACACAGAAATATCCCTCTCCCCTTACAACCATCTCAAGGAGCAGTACTCAGAGTACTGGGAGTTATAATAATTCCCGTATTTAATTTTTCAGTTTTTATCATCTTGCCAATAGTTGTAGCAGTCAGAAACTGCCCTTGTGTTCCATGGGAAAATATTGGTTTCAATGAAATTGTAATTTTCATTATCAGGATGATTAAATCAACCAACATTAAAATAACAATGATGGAATAATTCTCATTTCCCTTTTCAAAGCAAAATAAAACCACACTTTGAAATGGTGATTCAAAGCATGTTGTTTAGCTAGGGCAAATCTTGTTAGCTGGATGAAACCTACTGATCTTTCCCTGACACTTTTTATTAAAGATGTTACCAAATTTGCTATTCCTCAAAGCCTCAGCTTTTCACCTCTCCCTGCTCCTCCTTGGATCAGAAACCATCTATTGAAATGACCTCAAAGGAAGACATTTTATTTCATAAATAAAAATAATAACAAAAACAACAAGGAGAATAAAAATCACAATAACCTGATCCTAATCTATGGGGCTGGTTACAAGACAGCAATAAAGTTGAAATTTCCTCTGCTGGGAAGACTTTCTGGATTCTCTGTCTGGCCTCCTACTAATCAATGATCAGATAATAAAACATATTCATAAAGGCTGTCACTATCAAAGTGCCCTGCAGGCTGTTATTTCCCTGCTATCACAAGCTCATTAACATTTGGATAAATTGGCATCTGATAGGCAAAAGCTGGTGCTCAGTCTTCCCTGCCATCCCAGGGGAGCTGTGCTGAGCTGCACGGTGTTATCTCCCCTTGTCGATGGAGCTGTGCCTCCTTCTCATCCCCTGAGCTTTGATGCCACCACAGCAGGCTGGAAATCAACCTCTGCACACTGTCTTCATCCACAGATGGGTATTTCTGCATTAAACTTCCTTTGAAGAGAAGGGAGACAAAGCCTCCAAAAGGAAGGAAAAATTATCTAAGTAAATCACAAGAATCATTCACCAAAAAGTCCCTTTAGAAACACTTTGGATGTTTGGTCCTACTGAACTTTCAGGAAGCATAACTGTTGGCTGAAATGGGAAGCAGGATGAAACTTGGTCTTTCTCTAACCTTTTTAAAGGCCAGTAACAATTAAGCCACTCATTGTGCTCCATAATGTTTGGCACAGACCATATAACCTTTCACTGGGCACCTCCTGAATTACCTCTACCTGCCTTGCTGGAAGTTTTTATCTTCCCTATAATGCCAGAATCATCTTACTTCTACTAGGAACAAAATAAATTACTGACAAAATTTGATCGCAATTGGTTGGCTTTAGAAAAACTTGTTATAATTTCTGTAAATTCCCTCAAAAGACCTCCTCAAGAAAAATTCAAATGGTATTTTCAAGGTGTCAAGTTTGAAATCCCAAGGTCATAGCTGTGAGACCTGTTGGCCTTTGGATCTTTTCCGAGTCTGTAACTGATTCACAAAACTACACTTTGGTTCAGGAAGGGAGGTCAAAGTAGAACCTGTTCAGCTTCAAAGCACACAGAAAGATTAAACCATGAGAAGTGGAAGAAGGTTCATTAGGGAAGGCAACCCACCTTGGAGAAATATCACATCCTTGCTGCATGAAAGCTCCTAGGGAGAACCAGAGGCTGTTGAATATCCCAAACTCATTTGTCTGGTCGTTGGCTGGCTGGTCCCGTCCTTCCTCGTACTCCTCAGTGTGCCACTCGTAAGGGCTGAAGCGACTCACCAGGAAGAGCACAACGCTCACTCCAATGTAGGCAAAAACAATGCACATCCATATCTCATAGGCCAAAGGATCCAGAAAGGAAAAAACTCCTGGTTTGGACTTTTGAGGTTTTTTTATCATTATTGATATACCTAAACTCATGAATGGTTTGGAAAAGTCTATAACTTCTTCTCGAACCAGGGTGATGGTTAATGGTGCCACAGCCACGTCTGCCCTCTGAAAAAGGAGACAGAAAAGAGATTTTCAGACTGGGAATAAAATGTATCTACTAACTGCAGTGTATGATCCTTTGATCTCTGTTTAACCTCAGAAGAAATCAGACAATACCAATTCCAAGAAGAAGGTTAAAAAGGAGAAGCCATAATATTGGTGGATTATTTCCATTTTATCACTACTGATTACCAATCTGTTTTGAAATCACAGCACTTTCTTTTTGCAGCCACCCAGCTCTTCTCATCTGATTTATCCACTGATGTCACAATATGATGAAGATGATTTTCTCTAAAAGAGCTTTATCATCCAGACATCAAAAGAGGCAAGGAAAGGCCAATCTCCTGAAAAGGGATGTCAGGATGTTTACTTCCATCAGGAACTGCCTTTTGATTGCATAACTGATGCAGGAGAAGAGGAAAAATGTTCCAGCAACACTGATATGCACTCTCCACTAATTTTGCAGTCCATCTTGAAAATGGAGAGGGAGATGCATTGAAATGGCTGGCAGCATTTACATCAGGAGACAGATCATCCCCATTCCAACACAGTCTCACATGGACATGATTTCCCTTGTAGGGGAAGGGAAATTTGGCTCCTCTCTCTGAGAGATGACCTAAACATCACAGAGCATGAACTATCACACCAAACCAGGTTTGGAAGTGTAGGGTGCAGGTGTACATCCCTGATGATGGAAATGAGTGGCTGGACAGAAAGTAATCTCATCCTTCTAGTCACCATTCATGTGCTGAATGTTTGAAATCTTTTTCTTCTTTCATCCTGCCATTACCATGCAAATATAAAATAGAGTAAAATTTGGAGATTCTACCCATGGGAAAGCATGACCTTTCGATACTTGCTCTTCTAAAAATGTAAAGAAAAAGAATCTTGGAACTGTTGAAAGGAAACGTTTTGACATTTCCATAGGCACAGAATGTGCTGTCTCTCCCTAAATTAAAACATTTCACTCGGGCTGATTGTTTGAGCTGCAGTCCTCTGGAGAGCTCAGGCTGAGAGAGGGCAGGACTCCTAACTTTGGCGCTTGAATGTGATCCCAGCTACCAAGAGCTAAAGGTTGAGGCTGGAAACTCACCCCGTAGACGAGTTCTCCCACCATGCCGTTCCAGGTTTTGGTGTCGGGGTCGCGCGCGCCGTACTTGCCGTCGCGCACGATCTCCAGCCGGTAGTGGTAGCCCACGTGCTTGGCAATCTCGGCAGCCAGCTCCACGCAGTAGCCCTCGTACCTCTCGTTGCCCTCAAACTGGTTGGCGTTCTTCTTGAGCATCACATACGGGTCCTCCTGGCACACAGAAGAGCAGCATTGAGCCCTGCTCCTCGTCCCAGAGGTGCACACCACATTCTGGTCGCCCTGCAAAGCTCTAGCTTTGTGTTCCTGTGCCAAGGGACACAGCCAACACACCGTGGGCTTATTCTAGAAGGTACAAAATCTGATTATTTTTTTTTTATTGCGGCATATACTTTTTATTCATGCAGAATCTATGTGCAGCTCCTGCAGTGATGGACCTGAGGGGAATAGAGTAGCTGGTGGGATTTGGGCAACAAACCTTTCAGTGTAGCTCTGCAAGGGGTATTTAATGTATCTGAGCTGTGAATTTTTAAAGGCATGCTGCCTGTGTGGGTACAGGGAGAATCAAATCTGCTGGACAGGAAAGAGCCTTAAAGTGTTTAACTCAGTTTGGATATTGTGCCTTCTCTGCAGACTCCCAGTAAGCAATCAGCAAACAAATTAGTAATATTTCATGTTTCTGCAGGGTAAGTGTATACAATGACACAATATATTATACCCTACATTGTGGGCTACCTATTATTCCTTCATGATTACAGTGGAGATTTGCTTTTAAAGCAATGATTCAGCCTCTCCGAACAAAACAGCTTATCCTTCCCAAAACTGCAGCCCCCATTCTGTGGGATAAATACAAACCACAGGTACAATGTTCCTGATTTGCCTGTGTTGATGCCTCTACTATCTTGTCATAATCTTTTGTATTTTCTACACTTAAGAATGAGAGCTCTTTAATACCTACTTAATTAGCCACAGCAATTTGTAGATACCTTTATGGAGCTGGCAGGAAACAGTAAGTGCTATTATTGTTATTATTATTATTGCTATTATAAAAATGATATAATACAAAGAGGGGCTCACAAGTGGGCAGAGAGAGTGTGCACATCAGGGAGATGCGGGAGAGGGAGAGCTGGCGTGGGAGTCACGGCACTCACCAGGATAGTTGTGACTATGTAGGTCCTGTTCTGCAGGCTCGTAGACTCGTTGCCACTTTGAGTATCTACGGCTATTGGGACCAGCTTCTCATCTTCGTTCCAATAACCAATCTGCCCAATACAAAACCAGCATTAATATGTCTTTGGAATATTAACCAAGGTACAGTAACAGGGTCATTCAAGCCAGATCAGCCTTCTCTGCATGTTCATACCCAGCCAGAAATATTCTCTCTTGATTTTTCATGACTTTGATGAGTGGGACAGGGAAATTCCCCCTCCCACTGTGCTTCCAGCCTGAAAATAATAATGTGCATGATGTGGTACAGTAGCACAGTGCTTGTATGCATGCAAAAACATTTATCACACTGTACTGGTGATTACTGCCATTCCTACGAAGAAAGTTCACACTTTCCCTGTGTGACTTCCAAAATTATCCTAATGGTGAGCTTGCCTGCTGCAGGTGCAGGTGCTAGAGGGTGATGAAAAATTATCCTACACTGAAATCCTGCATGAATACAGGAGTGACTGACTGACTCTTGGGACATCTTGAGACAACAGGACAAAAAATCAAGTCAGAACTCCCTCCCATTCCTGCACCAGTGTCAAAAAGTTTGGGGTTATGAATAAACTGAGCACTTGTGAAAGGAAGAACTCTAAGGTTAAATTCTGCTTAATAATAATCAAGGATTTGGGCAGCTCTATCACTTCTTGCAGGTAAAGCAGAGTGCCAGCAAATATCTCTAGGAAGATCATGGTTGAGGTTATCCACTTTGAGGGCTTGATTTTATAAGAGGTTTTCCATCACCTCATGTAAGTATGAAGCTGCCTGAGCTCTGCTCATATGAAAGGAATTTCTTATCATAAATGGGAAAAGGTATTAACCAGGGCATGACCAGGAACCTGCTGATGGCAGACTAGAGATCATGACAGCTGAGGAGAAAAAAAAAATCTCTGCAGGCTTCTAATCACTCTTCATTGTGCAGACAAAAAGAATGAAAAGTGAGGAAAGGGCTTTCAAAGCTCTGCCCTAGGGGAACAAAAGTGGAGACATGGATGTTTGCTTTGCACTGCTCACCTGGTGGATCTAAAATACAATGTGCATCAGGGCAATGATGTACATCTCTTACAAACAAATATTATCTCTGATGGTAAATACATAGAAAAATCAAGACATTCAGCCACTCAATTTCATCTCCTCTAGACTCTCTCCAGACTGCCAACTTATTGAAGTTCAGAGACCCAAACTAGGCATGATGCTGCCTTTGTCCTCTTATGAATACTTTGCAGTGGAGGACAACTGCACTGTACATCTTCAAAATGACATTTATTATATTTGTCAAAGAAAATTTGCCTTGATTCACTTGACTGTGGGGGGGGCTTTGATCTCACACCTGCTGTCATATGTAAGCATAAATTTGAGATAGGGGCTGTAAATATGGAACATTCATTATTTACATTTTTCTTAGTTTCAAACAAGTTTTTTATCTTTCAGGGGCCTGAAGAGATGCAGAGAATGCCCCTTTCCAAAATACGTAATAACTCTCCTTTATCAAGGAATAACTGAGTTATTCTCTGTTCTTCAAATACATGGTATCTAAAGTGGGACATAAGCACCTAGAGTCAGATTTTCAAAAGAATTCGTGTTTCAAGGGCTTGGCATCTCTGAACAAGGCCAGATTTTTCAAAGAGCTGGGATACAGAAAGGGATCAAGACTTCAGAAGAGCACAAAGGTCTGTGTAGCTATTGGGACGTGGTTAGTGTTAAAGCTTTTGTCACTTCAAGGAGAGCAGAATTAGGTCAACATAAAGGGTTCACTTACAATGGTTGGGGCAAACAGCTTTTGCCTGGCTCTGCCTTTGTTTATCCTTGAAAAAGTGGAAGGACAAAGCCAGACCTTGTGCTGGGCCTGCATCAATACACTGTGTCAATAGCAAAGCTGAACTGACCAAGTTTTAGCATCCTGGAAAATTTTTGCCACACCTGGGATGCCCTTGTTGCTCTTGATACCACCTTCCAAACATTGTATTTTTTTAGCAACACACCACAAGTCCTCCTTAGTGCTTGGCTTTGCTCATGCCCAGAGCTGGGAATGCCCTTGTTATGACTCCACAAACAAACTTTCATGAACAGGAATGCCTGTCGAGACCCAGCCACACTGCCACTCAAACATGGGCTGGAACCTGACACAGGATGTTGGGTCACTCCCTGCTTTACCTTCCTGATCCCATCGTGTTTCATCTCAATCACGTGGAGGGTGTAGTTGGTCCTGCGTCCTTTCTCGTTAAACTGAACGTTGCCAGACAATCCTTCAAAACGGACCTTAAATACATAAATATCAATGAAGACAGCAAATTGGTCAGCTTCTCATGCAGTGGTGATCCAGCAGCAGTGAGAGGGGAGGGGAAGAAGGGTGCTGAGTGCAGTCATTACTCTCAATTCCATGCAGGGGAGGCAGCACATCTGCCTGAAACTGGTTTGCCACTAAGGCTTGCTCTCTGCAGCATGCCTGGCCATGGGCACAGCCATCCTCTTAGCTCACTCTTTCATTTAAAAACCCTTTCTCTTAAAACTAAATGGTTTAAAACATAGCACAGCCTAAGAGCTAGATCGCCAATGTGAGCCCATCACCTCTTGGGATATGACAGTGAGCTAAATCAGCTCTGAACTCCTTGAGTTTGTGAGGTTTTGTATTTTCTAAACCTGACCTGGAGTCGGGATTTGGTAAAGAATTTGTCAGCCCAAATCAGGAACTGTAAATCAGGAGGAAATATGAAACCATGGCCACAGTTCCCAGCCATTATTTTTTTGTGGAGCAGAATCTATAAGTTATCAAGCAAATTTAATTACCTCTGCACCAGATTAATAAAATCTAACAATTTAATATTGACATTTGCATAGGAAACTCTGAACCGTAAATTTCCACAGAGCACTTCAGCTCTGCTAACACAGCCAAGATGAAATGATGCTCACATCACATCCCACATCCTGAACTTCCCTTGCTGCAAAAGTGCCCATCCTGAAATGGAGAAGGGCTCCTGACTGGAATCACATCCCTCTGTTGGAACCAGGCAGTGGGGACCAGGAAAATGGGAAAAAGAGTGCAGATTTGGGTTTCTATGGAGACCACCCAGAGAAGTGCTCTTTCTCTGCCTTTCCACTTGCTTTGGACAAACATCTTGTCCCTGTAACTGAAGTCTTCCCACATGCAAAACGAGGACAGGTATTTAACAGCCTTTTAAAATACCCTGAGATCCTCAGAATAAAGACCCATGGTGAAGAAATGAGGCTGTATCATTACAGAGGAAATCTGTTGTTAATCTGGTTAAGCCGTGTTTGTTTTCCTGCTGTTACAACAAAGGTTTGTCATGAAAATGAACATCTGCCAGCATTTTCTGAAGCTCTTTCAAACCAAGAGATATTCCTGGTGACATTTGGACAAACATGCTTTTCCCTTTTCACAAGACACAACATGCTCATAAAAAATAGATGTGCTGAAAAAGCACCATTGTCTTAAGCACTCCCAAGCCTGCTTTTTTTCATGTCTCCTTTGGTTTTCCTTTCAGGTTCTGACTGATTCTGAAGCTGAGGTCACAGGTGCTTGTGCTTTGTAGCTTGGTATGCACTAAAAAGCCATGTTTACAGCATCAATTCTTCTATCTGAGTGAATGAAATCTTAATTCTGTGATATCCACGTGGCACTGAAACGGCAAAAGGGATCTCTGCTATCTGTGCTGCAGGAGGCAGCACAACTTTTCTGCCATTCACATCCTCTGAAGGTAAATGCAAAATACAAAAAGGCAATGCAAAATACAAAAAGGCAATGCAAAATGAAAAAAATGCACTGCAAAATACAAAAATGCAGTGCAAAGTACAGCGAGGACTGACTTCAACAGGGCTAAGCACGACTCAAGTCAGCTGGAGACATTTAAGCACATTTGTGTGTAAGACACAGATGGGCATTTGGCTCTTTGCTGGGACATCTGGAGCAGAAGGATGATGTTGTGGCCTTCTGTTTTACAGGGTTAGTCAGCAGTTAGGGACTAGCTTTCTGCTTATTAGATGTGCTGACCACATAATGATAAAAAACTACTTTGTTTACAATTATCATAACCTTTTCAAAGTAAAATCAAAACCTTAGTGTAGTGGTTTTAAGCAGTATTTTGTGGGCCTTTTCCTGCACTAAAAGAAAAAAGGTAATTATCTTTAATAAAAACATACATTCTACTTTAACATGCCAGATTTCTGTTTTTTAAAAAAATGAAGAATGCTTCATATTTCTTTTCCTCTTTGTTCGTGCCATCCATGAATCCTTCTTAGGAGGATGCAGTGAGGTGGGGGTCAGTCTATTCCCCCAGAGAGAACAACAGGACAGGTGTAAATGACCCCAAGTTGTGTCAGGGCAGGTTGAGATTGGACATTAGGAAAAAGTTCTCCAAAAGGGTTGTCAAGCATTGGATGGGCTGTCCAGGGAGATAAGTGGTAGAGTCACCATTTCTGGAGGGGTTTAAAAGATGTGTGGATGTGGCAGTGCTGGGGACATGGTTTAGTGAACTTGGAAATGCTGGGATAATATTTGGACTTGATGATCTTAGATCTTCCAGCCTAAATGTTTTTATGATTCTGTGGTTCCTTCCCACACTAAACAGGAATAAGGCAATTTGGGAGCTTATTCCACACATTTGAATAGAAGAAAGTAGAGAAACCTTTTGCTTTTAAAAAGCTTATGAAATTTTAGGCATTAACAAATGGGAGGTGAAGAGAAAGCACACTGTGAACAGCTGTAAGAATTGCCTTAACTGCAAGTCTTTACAGAAAGGATAACTCAAATCTTCAATTTTATCATAAATTATTCTATTTCCACCTGCCTCTTTCTTGCTACATTACTAAATACTGGAAGATTATCAAATTCATACTTAAATTCTTTGCTAGGAGGCTTCTTGCCCTGCCTGTTTCAGTCTTTTATTTTGATCATCACAACTGAGCTGGTCAAACATTTTTAAAATTATTATTTTTCATCTGTAAAGAAGCAACTTTTGCAAATGGGTCTTTGTGTTCTTCACCCAAAGTCACTCCAGCTGAAAAATTAAGACTTTTGAAATTGTTTTAATGAAGATATAAGGAAACTTCAGAGGATATTTTCCAACACACACACACAAATTGTATTTTCTAGCTGTCTAATTTTGATATCTTATTCTCATAAATTCAATAAAGAAAAATGCTGGAGCAGCTATTGCTCATCAGAAGACTTCCAAGTATTTCATGTTTATTAGGTAACCTATCTCCCTAATGCATCAGGGAGGCTGATTTTATTATAAGGGCTTGGAGAAGCTGTGACAGTGATTTGCCCAAGGTCATGCAGAAAGTCAGTGACAGGCATGGGAACAAATTGAATCCAAGCAAGAAAATCAAATCAGATGCAAGATTTGGTTTTAAAGGAATTGTTGTTTACCAGTAAGCCAAAACCAAATCAAAACAAAATACTTGAGGAACTTTACATATTATACAAATGAACCACATCAATGTTTGGGGTTTTTTGCCTTCTTCACAGTGAAGGAAACAAGATGGAATAAGCTATATTTGGATAACACTGAACTAGCAGTATTTGCAAGGAATCCATCTATTTCTGTCAGGAAAAGAAAGAAAAGTGCTAGAAGTAAATGTCAGTCTTGAAATTTAATGAAATTTTAAAATATGCTGCCTTGGTAAGTCTTTGATAAGAGTGTATTATTTTTCTCTCTTGCTGTAAGTTTCACATTGTATTTTTGTTTATTCAAAAATCTAAATTTTATGCAGGAGGAAAAAAAGCAAGACTATCAGATTTGAGGAATAAACTATCTAAATGGCTGCTCTTAAGACTTTTATGAGCTCTCACAGTATGAAACAAGCTATAATCTGCACTTTGAGAACACTTTGGTGACAGCCAACACATAAGGCAAAATTCACATGCATTCATTAGCAGGCTGGAACCGAAGCTGAGTTCACAGAGAGTCAAATAATCTGCAGAAAATACAGTCTGAGCAGGTCTGTGCCTCAGGGAGGGGAACATAAAGATAGGGACCCTTGATTTTACGGGATAATATTTCAGCTTTAGAACAAAAACCGAAATCAGAACAGGAAAAGACACATCAGATGGTGCCAGTTTGCTGGATGCACCCCTGATCTTTTCAGACCTCTCTTCTCCAGAAGGATCAGCTCCTCCTCATCCCAAGGGATTTGTGTCATCAGCTCCTCCTCATCCCAAGGGATTTGTGTTGTTGCTTTCTCCTCATCCCAAGGGATTCGTGTTGTTGCTTCTGCTGCTGCCCACCCGTCCTGCCCCACCTCGGGCTGTGCCCAGCGTGCCCCCAGCGCACACACACCGCCCCCGAGCTGGTTACCAACCTGCTGCAGGGCTCTCTGGATGTCGATGCCCTGTCCCCAGGGCACGGCGGGGTTGGCGAGGCAGTCGCCGGCGTTGCCGCGGCGGGAGATGTCGATGCGCTGCCGCCGAAGGTTCTGGAAGGCCTCGGCCATCACCCGCACCCCGTCGTAGGTGAGCGCCGACGTGTACTGGGAACAGAGATGGCACTCAGGGTAACCTTCCAGGTGGCTTGCTCTGTTGCTGTTTTATTTTTACCTTTTTTTCCCCCTTTTACATGTTCCCTGTATTCTTAGCACGTGTATTTGTAGTTCTGCAGCCAATAATGTGAGTGGCTAATTTTCCTGGTAATTTTCCATAGCCTTTCCCCAGGCAAAAAACCAAAATGAATTCCAGAGCTCTAAGCCCCAAGAAGTACAAAGGCCCTGTGCTGTCTTGGTTCTTCCTGGAAACCAAGGTTGAGAAAAACTCTTCAAGATACACTTTATGGACAGAGCCCAGCTAATGCCAAGGGAAGGACAAAACAAAAACAAAACAAAACTTGAGCTGAGAAGAAATTACATCCTCACTTGACCTCCTAATTGGTGCTGTTTATCCATTATGTTAATTACCTAAAACCTATAAAAATTTATGCATCCCTGTGGGGATAGGCTTCTGTGGACATCTTTCCATAACTACCCTTGAAACCCTCCAAATAAAAATCCACTCTTATATCACCTCCTTACTAAAAGTATCTTGAGTTTCATTTCCAGGTTAAGAAAAAGGCAACACTGTCCTGACCTTCTGTCTATGAAGTTCAACAGCATCTTGCTCCCTGTAATCTCCACTGCTCTGTTGACTCCTAAAAGTTGGTTTTGGCTTTCACAGCTGGGAAGTGAAGGAGAAGCTCCTGATTTCACTCCCTGAAGAAGACTCAGCACTAAAAGTCCTTCCCCTGTTACCCAAGCATTTGTGTTTAATCAGAATCATTGACCTGAACTTTTAAGGAGCACATTATACTGTGTAAATGTGAGCTACATGAAATCAAGAAACAAGGGACTTTTTCTGGTCACAGAAAATTCCCTCTCAATTGGCAAAAATTCTACAAAACATGAGTTTATTCAAGCAGAAACTTGTACTGAAAGCAGTGTAAAACTCTTGGCAAGAACCATTAGTGTTAACTCTTTTTTCTGTGATCACCTACTGATTTAGTTGTTTTCAACTTTCTTAAACTAATCCCAAAGCTATCATTTCTATGGGAGATTGTTTGGCACAAATGTATTCATTTAAAAATATTAAACAGAAAAAAACAACCTCTCCAGTCACCCCTCAACAGCTTCAGGGCCTTCAGTGTTAGGAATTAAAATACTTTTTCACTCTGTTGTATGCACTGATTTGAAATTCTCAAAAAGAACATCTGGAAAGACTTTATTATCACTGGATGTCTTGTAAACAAGTCAAAGGTTAAGGACTTAAAGAGGCTTTTTGTTTTTTATATACTGAACATTATGAGATCTTTAACTCTTAGCTTGGAGGCGGTGAAAACTGGGAGAGCGAGTGAATACATTAAATTTTGTATTTCTTAGGAGGCAGTAACTGCTGCCTAGTAAAATTCAGATAATGTTAAGGCAAATGGAACAGATAATGTTCATAATTATACTGAGAGTTTCTCAAGTGAGAATAAAGAGCCATATGTGATCACAAAGAGGTGAGCATAACTTGAACTGAGCCAGATGGAACAAAATGAAATGTGGTTTTTTATACCACTTGCCTTTGGCCTCTTCCAGTCCACACGTGGATGCTCTCTGGCATCATTGTTCCTCCACTGTTGCATGATCCTGGCAGGAACAGTATCTGTGTAATTCACCAACTGGAAGCCAGTGACATTGGCTCCACTCTCTCTGAATTTGGTCAGGTCAATGTCCATGAATCCCTGGTACAGGAGAGAAACAGGAGAAGCTCATCAGAGGAAGACACATCTAGATGGGAAAGAGGAATCCTGCCTAGGTATGAATATGGCAGACAGCTCAGGAAAAATATTTTCCCTCTGGGAGGAAATATCCAACTCAGGAGAGGCACCAATTCTCCAGCTGTGGTGTGAATTTGCTTTTCTCATGGTTCTGAGCTGGCCATATCCTGCAGTTACCACCCAGGGAGACAAATAATAATGTTAGCAACAGCTCACTTGCAAGAAAGCTAGCAGAGTAATGGAAAAATGTATCCTGAATAATGGATGAAATGAACAAAATTTCTAAAATATATTAAAAAGTATTTGTCAACCAGCTCTAAATTTTATACAGAATTGTTCACCCAGCCCTAATTTTCATGGACTCAGTAACCACTGGATAGTCCACTTCTTTTCAAATCACAGTTTATAGGGATAACCAAATTCTGAACAATGAACTTCCAGCCGATCAGGAAGGAACTGGTTGGTCAGTTTCTTATTAGAAAAGCCAGTTTATAGAATTTGCACATTTGGGAGAAAGGAAGGTACTTTTCTAGACTTTAGATTACTAAAGAAATATATTTCTTTCATTTCCTTATTGTTCTTGTCCACTTCTGGCTCTCTGCATGTGATGAACACGTGTACAAATACACATGTGCATTGATCAGGGTGGCACTGCAGAATTAGTCACCCCCTTGAGTCAGAGGTGAAAAATTAATTAGAAACACACTGCAGTATGGAGGGAGGGTTGATTTCTTGGTGTCCCAGCTTTGATTGCAGCTCTGCAGCCCTGCTGCTGTGCAGAACTGCTTGCAGGGCTCCTTGCAGAGGTGCTGGGACAGGGGCTGTGCCCTCCTACTGTGCTGAGCTCTGCTGCTTTTTTCTTTAGGAACACAAGCACAAGAGAGGTACTCAATTATTCACACTGGCACCATCAGCAGCCTCAGTGCATGGGGGGAGATGAATGGGAGGACTGTCACAATGCCATCACCTGAGCAGCAGAAGGGCTGGCTGGAGCTCTGCCTTCCCCCTGCCCTGCTGCTGAGTGCTCTCTGCAGGCTCCTCCTCAGCCTGCCCCTGGGTTTCTCTGCCTTGCTTGTTCCCAGACTCACCACCACGGTGTGAGCTAAAAAAGCCGAGTTACATCATTTCCAGGAAAACACCAGTCGGGTTCCCAAAATGATGCTCTCTGTTCACAGGTTGAGAGAGATAATTAGCTGATCAGCTTCCAAAGTCAGGATGGAGCCATTAGATGGGAACTGTTTTGGGAACAAACCTTGCCAGGAAAAGACTAAATTGCCCTCTCACATAAGTGTCAGACTGAGGGAGTCATATGTGACTCAAAAATGACTTTAAAGACTTTCACATTTTTTCTTCCAGCATTTTGTAGGCAATTTGGCATCCACTTACAAGGCTGAGGATTGGATACTGGAGTACAGATGCTCTAAATAGATGGCTTGTTTTGCTTCAAAGTACAGTGATTTAGGTTAAAAGAAAAAAAGTGGTATTTTGTGCGTGCATACCCCTCAGAATGCTGGTTAAACCCACATCAATCTTGTTTGTAATTGCTGGCGTAGGGGTTTCAGAAAGCCAGAGCTGTGATTAATGAATAGGAAATGCAGCAGGATAATTGTCCCTGACATCTTAATGCATTTCAGGCCAAGTGGGTTTTGACACGCAGAGCTCCTAAGGTTCAGTAAGAGGGACCTCACAGGTTGCCAACTGGTTATTCATGGCTAGGACCAAATTACACTGACATTTTGCTCCTGGGAGCTACTCAGGGGAAAAAGATCTGTCAAAAGAAACTATCGCAGAGCAACTTGAAGTTTGTGCAAGCAGCTCCTCTTTGGGAGACCTACAAAGGCATGAAGAAAAGTCCAAGTTCACTGCAGAGTATGAGTAAGATGACTGTTGTGTTAAACCCCCTCAGAATGCAGATTTAAATAGGAAAAAAAAAAAAAGTTGTGACAGCAGGGATGAGACAGCAGTGGTTGAAACCACTGTATTTCACTGTTTTCCCCAAACAAAACCATTCTAAAACTGAAGCAAATATTCAACAATATTCATTGGGATTCACTGCATAAAATTTTTAATAGTCTGAATAAATAACAGAAATATTTCTTCCCGAAGATCGTACTAATTTTTCCCCACTGACTTTTGACATAATTCAGGTTCTTTAAAAAGCGTGGAGACAGAAGATTTTCCAATCATTTAAGGCAGTTGGGACCATAGAGGACATCATTAACCTTGAAGACATCTTTGCATTTTGGCTGCTATCAACGGCTGAAATAATTGTTTTCACCTGTTATCCCTCCTCCACATACTCCAGCACAAGGATATGATAGGAATGCTCCTAATTATAAAGGAATTTTAATCACCTCACTGAGATCTGCTCAGAGCAGGTGTGGGGAACATGAGAGCCAATGAACATGGAAATCCAGAGGTTAAATATTTTAGAAAATAATTCCCAGAGCAGGTGAGTTCTTGCTAGCAAGCATATAAACAAAAAGCCATCAAGAGTTATGCAGACTGGTTTTTGAAAATGCTTCTATTGACAAAGTGGCAGCAGGAATTCAACATGCTTATCTGTCCTTCTGGAATATCAGTCAGTGCTTGTAGGAATCAGGAGAACAAGAGAATTACAATATTTGCAACTAAAGAAATCATCAATCATCTGTCACTTTGTACTAACTATAGACACATACTGCAAAAAAGAAAAAAAAAGAGATATTTTATTTAGTTTTCAACTGGCTGTATATGGGAAACAGAAAATAAACTCTTAAAACTTGGCTAAGAAAAGACTGTAACCCATGACTAAGGGGCAGCAGCTGTGCTTTTGCAGTAATATGTTTAACATCAACCACTTTGGGAAAGAACTAGCCCAGAAATGCTTCCCTCTGTCATCCAATCCAGCACAGCAAGAAGTGAACAGTGCTGGAAGGATGCACTCCATGCTGCCCCATGGAGTGATCAAATGGTTTTAAAACTGTTTCTAAAATTTGCCAGGGAATACTGGAAAAAACCCACTTTGCAGCCTCGTCTGGAGTAAGTTCAGGGAAATGAGCTGATCCCCTGGAATTTGGCTGTGTGTGACTTTCTTCAAGCTCTTGACACCTGAAGCATTTGGGATGTGCCTGTTGGGCATGCAGGGATCAGCCTTCTCCTCCCTGCCCAGCACTGAAATCCCCCAGGGAGGAAGAGGAGGAATACGGGAACTCAGACTGCAGCCCCCTGGAAATGCAGGCACCCAGAGGCAGCCCAGAGCAGCAGGGCAGTGCCCAGGGTGGAGGTGCTCCAGGGGGGACAAGGCTCCTGCAGGCACAGCTGTCCCTGGGGACACCAAACCATCCATCAGCAGGATCAGCTGTCCCTTGGACTCAAACTCACTTCACAAAAGCACCTCAAAAGCAGACCAGAGGATGTGCCTTCCTGCCTTGCACATGCTGGAAGCCACCTGGCTCTCTCCAAATGCCATGGAATGAGCAGGCTGACAATAAACCACACAAATCTGGTCCCTTCACGCTGATGGGCTGAGGCAGCTCCCTCCTCCAGCCTGCTCTGACTCACAGCATCTGCAGCACTCTGCTCCAGCAGCAGCCAGGCTGGCTTCAAAGGAGGGAACTTGCTCTTTAGCCCATACCACGGGCTCCTCTCTGCATTAATGACCTCACAGAGCAATTATGTGCAGGGTGTTGCTGTGAGGAAATAATGTGGGCAGCTATTACGGACCTTTGTGGCTTCAAATAGAAAACAGTGCTGAGATGGGGTTTATCCTCCCTGTGCTTTCCTTGGTGCATCTGCTCTTTGTGCTGTTCTTAAACTGAAAGCACTTTTCAGCCAAAGGTTGTTTTACTGTCCCATTTACTGCCTTGGTTGCTGGGAGAGGCATCAGCAAGTCACACATTTATATTCCTCTCCACTGCTTGTGGGCTCAATCATCAAAGGAAATGCATAATGCAGGAAGACTGATGACTTGAAATGGGCCTCATGAATCCATCTTGATTAAGTGGTCCACAAAGGATCTGCCTTGAAAAGAAAGTCCCTCCAGAAATGAACCAGCTTCTAATTTATACCCTGGACACTGTGAGGAGCCAGAACACTGAGTGGGCAGCTGTCAGTGTAGGGAAAACCTCATCCCTCTGTCCACGACCCTTCTCAAATCTGGGGCTTCACTGACTTCCCTGCATCTCTCCTTTCACCGTCATGTTTCACTGCCCCACTGTCCTAAACCTCTGCCTCCTGATGACCCTTGGTGGCACAACTGCTTGTGGGACACCATCCCAGCCCATGGCAATGCTCCCACACCTCCAGATTCTCTTCGTCTTTCACTGAGCTCACATTAATTGCCGGCCCTTTCCCTGCCTCTTGTGATGCCTTTGAAGCTGCAGAAGCACAGGCTGAGCTCTGGGCAGGCTCAGCAGCTCAAAAACCACTCCACAGCCCAGCTGAAAACCTCCCTGCCTGTGCTCCAAGCCTCCTCCTTTCCTGGGATAAAGAACATTAGAGAGTCTCCTTGAAGACAGACACGTTCCTAAGAAACAGTGCTGTTTTCTCTCCTCCTGCTGCATCTTCTGAACTCTCCAGATCTCCCTCTGAGACTGGCAAACTCAGCTTTGAATGAGGAGAGGGGAAAACCACCCCTTTCTCTTGAATTGCCTGGAGAAGGCTTGTTGGCTGAAGCCCACAGAGCCCCCTGATCCCAGGGAGGAGTATTAGGTTTTTTAAGTCTTTTTCTCTCTGGAATGAAGAGACTTGAGTCTGCTTTATCTTTTCTTTAATAGGTTGCACACTGAAATACTCCTTTTCAAGCCAAAAGCATTTAAGCAATTCACCCTGAGCTTGGGTGGGTGCCACAGAAACCTGTGGCAGCATTGGGAAACTGGCCCAGCTCTATTTAAATGCATGACTTGCAATGCCAGACTACTTCCTTGTAGATTTTATGATTATAAGAAACTTTGCAAAGCAAAATTTTTGCTTCTGAATGGCTGTAGATCAGCTGAGTGAATACGAAGTGGCTCCTGTCATTCCAAGGTACACCAGTGACTTACTGCAGGGAGCAAGAAATGGAGTGTTTCCAGACAGAGCATCTCTAATACCCCAAATTATCTTCAAGCTTAACTTCTCCAGTGAAGCATCATTCCTCACTCCCATCACTTTGTATTAATAAGGAGGGTATGTCAAAAAAGAGCCCATCTGCTCCAGTCTCCTTCCTTCTGTGCCTTCCAATGGGAGAGGATTTCTCCTCTGCAGAGTTATTCACGTGTCAAATCCCATTGGGGCAGCAAAACCTGTGAGTCCTCCCTGGGACTTAGGAGTGAGTGAAAAAAGGAAAAAGAAAGATAGGAGAAGGGGGCACTATCAGACAGCTTCCCAGCCCTGCAGCTTGATCAGAGTGTTTTGTCCTGTCTGTAGTTACAACACCAGCCAAGTGAGGTGAGAATCAAGACTTTAAGCACAAGGAGTTGAACAGCAACTTTTTATTGGTGCAGCCCTGCAGATTTTTTATTTTTTGTGTTATTTGCCCAATCTTGCAGCTGCAGCACATCATGGATACAAATGACCATACACATCTTGTCAGAAGGCTCAGTCCAGACAGGGGAAGGGATGTTCTAGGTGGATGTTTGTGCATTAGAGAGCTTTCAGGGCATAAACTGATTTAAAGGTTTGGGAAATGTGCTGTGTAGTGGCAGATGCCATGAATTCAATCAAAGATATGATTAAGGGATGACCCGATCCCAGTTTACAAGGACCAAAACATCAGTAATGGAATATTTTGTCTAGCAAACAGAAGCATAAATCTGGTCGAGAAAGCTGAAGCTAAGCATGTTCTGACTAGAAAAGAGGACAAATGAAGTCACCATGAGGCAGATTCTATGGATTTACACATCACCACTTGCAGCTGAGCTGGGATAATGGATTAGGAGACTGCAAATGGCTGAGGAAACCTGTTAGTTTAACACCATTTTGCTGAAGTTTAAGTAAACATGTTTTTCCTTCCAATAGCTGTAATATAATCTGTCAGTTACTCACCTGATGCTCTGCTTTTTTTAAGCCACAGTAAGTCACTCATGTTTTTGAGCCCTCATTAACTGCTGCAAAAATCCTCCCAAGGTTGCTGTTCATATAATCCTGTGTGGGCAAGTTTTGTGTCAAACCAGATAATTTTCTTATACATGAGACACTCGAGTTCAAGCAAAATTTAATTCAGGGCACTGCTGTGTCTCTTAGTATCAGTAATTCAGATGAAATAATGTTATATGGGGTTCTTCTGCTTGATAATTTTTGAGTCAGGACAGAAAAGGTGTTTGGAAGTAAAATGCAGAATTTTCACTGATAGATTATATTGTCTTTCTCTGCATAGAAAATGAGTTTGCCTCATGAGCCTACTTGCACAAAACCTCTCAGGAAGCAAAAAGGTCTAACAGGCATAATTTCAGAACCCTAAAAGTGACTTAGGACAACTTTTTCAAATAGAAGAATATAAATTTTGCATCTTGAGATCTTGCCAGGATGAGAAGGAGATGCAGATCCTTCTGGAAACTCCACAAAACTGAGTTTCAAATCAGGGAGTGATTAACACCTGAGCATTGCTGCCCTTGTTTGTGCCACCACCAGCAGCACTTCAGGGGGCAGGAGACTCAAATAAACAGGGCAACTTTCGAGCTGATGGGAGACAGAACTACAACATTTTAGCTCCAGGCAAGCAGGGCATGGAGGCATGGCCATGCTGCCAGTGGCACAGGTCACACTGAGCTGGGGCAGTGCCACGGGTGTCACTGTGCTGGGGCAGGTACAGACCTTTCTTGGGCACCACAACCCTCCCCACACAGCCACAGCACGTGCTGCAGGTGTGCCTGTCCTGCCCTGCTTTAGGGGAGCTGCTCTCTGCCTGTGGATGGCAAATTTGGGATGGCAATTCCTCTTCCCTCTCTGCACCCAGTGTTGGTCTCACATTGCTGAGTCTCAGCCCTGCTGGTACAGAAGTTCTTCCTCCTGTTTTTCTGGTGCAAAAAAATCAAAGCTGCCCACCCAGTCCAGAGGGGAACTGGATAAACCCAGCAGATCTTGTCTGACTCCTGCAGGAGCCACTCTGCTGGCAAAGCTGCTGTGCTGGGGAAATGATGATGCAGAATGATTTTTGCTTTTTTTCTTTTATATGTTCTCTATTTTTTACACATGTCTTTGTAGCTCTGTGGCCCATTGTATCTGTGGCTAGTTTTCCCAGTACTTTTCCCTAGGCAGAAAGACAAAACACATTCCAAGACCCCAATCCCATCTTGGTTCTTTCTGGGTAGCAAGACTGAAAAACAGCTCTTTAAAACACATTTTCATAAACAAAGTTTAGTTTCCATCTGAGGGGGGAGGATTTAGAGAGGGTTGAACTGGGGAAAATTGCATTACTTCCTGTGCTCCTAATTGGTGATTTTTGTCAAATATGCTAATTTGCTAAACTTATAACATTGCATTCACCCCATGGGGTGGTGGACACTTTGTGAACATTTTTTCATATCTTCCTCTGGAGGCCTCTAATAAAGACTAACCTTTATATTACCTCCTATACTAATATTTTCTCAAAAGTGTGCTGTTTTATTTCTAGGTTCCTTAAGGCATCACTGGTTAGCCCCACCAGCACCACAACTGCCAGCAAAGGGAAACTGTCCACGGCCTCAGTGCTGACACAGGCTGATGTGGAATGGCACAGGAAAAAGTGCTTACCTTCTGTAATCAACACTGTTTTTATCTTTACTTTTCCCTGCTAACCCTGCCATCAGCAATCTCGTACACTTATTTATTCATCTTCAAAAAAAAAGCCCTTGCTAAAAGAACAACTTGGACTAATGCACCAGGAAAGAAAAAAAGAGGCTAAAACACTGGATGTGGCAGCTGTCTTTCATACTTTTCCTTTAAAGACAGGTCACATGAATGTCCCTTATTTAATGACAAAGATTTTTCTCTGCCCAAGCTGATGCTGCCCCACTCCTGACAGTAGTCAGCTCACATCCATGGCACAGGAAAAACAGATACACAAAGCCAAGGTTATGGGCAAAAAGCCTGAACATCAAAAGAAAGGAATCCCAGAAGTTTCTAAGCTTGTTCCTCTGATAATATTGACTATATTACTTTGTGGTTGCTAGAACTGATGATCTCAAAGGCTGAGAACAAAGCTTAGAAAAATGAGACTCACAGAAACAAACACTTTTAAAAGTTGCCAAATCTCTTTGAGTTCCAGAGGGGAAAAGAGAGAGAGAGATATGACTGCAAGCTGCCAGTGCACCTGACAAATACTCAGGTTAGCTCTGGGAAAAGCTCATTGGGGTAACTCTGATGGGTACTGGTTAAAGACCGGGATTTCATCAGTTTGCAAATGCCTTAAAGAGTGACAAATTTGGCTCGAGGAGAGGGAAGGATGCTCACAGGAACCCTTCCCCTGGCAGGGATGTTGCAGTCAGACCTTCATGGGATGGGCAGGGCTGGGGAGACAAGAGAAGTGGTGTCTTTAGCAGGTGTAGCACGTTCAGAGAAGGATGTTTGCCCATGGCCTAAGGTGCAGAATGGTTTCATTTTGTTTGTGAACACAGAAATATTATTGTCTCACCTTGGCAACAGCAATTTCACTGAAAAAGAAAGCTGTTCCTGCTAGGAAATACCAGCTTTCACTTGCTGCTGTCAAATTCTGCTCAGCACTTCACTACAGCTCACCCAGAGCAACTGCTGGGCAAACACACAGCAAGGTTAATGCAAGGCAGTGACTGCTCATGGATTGGCTGTGGCCAGACAGGGAATTCTTCCATTCCAAAATGTGCCTATGGATGACTTTTTTAGACCTTATTCAGCCAGTGCATTGCCTTGCAAATTCATTTTCCATTCCTGATGGAACACCAGTTTGAAGCTGCTGCAGCTGGGCAGTGGTGTGCTGCTGCTTGGATTTTTTGGCTCTGTATAGCTCTGAACAAGCACATAGCTAAAAAAGAGAATTTAAGTGGGGTTATCCAGAAATGTTTCCCAATATTTGCTTTCAATGTGTAATTTCCATAACTGCGTCCCCATTTTTCCACGCCCAAGTAGGTCAGGCAAAAGGCAGGTGTTAAAAATCCCTCTCCTTGCTCCAGCTAGTGCAGGAAACTTGATGGCTATGAATGGGCTGAGGATTCCCCTGATCAGGGTGAGAGTCCCAACTCAGATTGGCCCAGCCAGCACAGGGCACGAAAAATAACTCATTTGGAAACCCAACACTTCCAGGTTTTGGCTCTTAATTCATTCTCTGAGGAGCCAGTGCTGCAGGAGGAGGCACTTCCCCGAGGCAGGGCTGCTCTCCAGGCACGCGGGCGCGCACGAGGCTACGGCAGCGTGTGGGCAACGCACGCCCTGTCATCCTGGGACACGTCTGCAGGGGAAAGTGAGGGGTGTTCCAGGTCTACCACTATGAGTGTGAGTCAGGGGGAATAAATTACAGCACGCTACACCCTCTGAAGGCTCTAATCCAGCCATGAGGTGTCCTCAGAAGAGGGTAAAACCTGCTGTGATCTCTCGGATCAGAGCGTTCGCACCAGGGTTTAACCCTGCCAGATGCCAGCTTCTGCCAATCTCTTATAAAATCTCTGGCCATCCCCACTGAGGGAGGCTTGCTCTCCTTCCTTGCTGCCCTGTGGTCTAGAAACATGGGATCTTAGGGACTTTTTGCCATTCTCCTTGCTAACCCATCATCCAGTAGCTCTCATGGGGTGTAGCACATTACAGGAACTGATTTGGCTTCTGGTGTCTGAACCTGCCCACATTATTCTGCCCTGGAAAATACCTTCTTAACCTTGAGGGGTGCCAGGATTTTTTTAAAATAGTTTTCCCATGTTGTCTGATTATCCTTACTCTTTTTTCTTTTTTTAAATATTCCCCTCTCTGATTTTTGGCTTTTGTGGGATGCTGGGTTTTAAGGAGCAGGAAAGACCAAAGGTAGAATTCCTTTCACTCTGCTCCTTCTTCCCAGAATCCAAGCTGCTAGGAAAGGACACCAGAGAATTCTGGTGGTCCTGTCAGACACTGTGGCACCCAAAGCCCCCTCCATGAGCTGCAGTGGAGGCAGAATGTCCCTGCAGAGGACCTGGAGAAATAAAAAGCCTTTTGCTCCAAATTAATTATTTATAAACCCTGTTGGCTGAGTATGCAACCTCTCCCAGCCAGCTCTGTCCTCTCAGCATTTGTGCAAAGGCTGAGAAAACACATTAAAGATGGGACAGTGCACTTTTCTCTGGGTGAAGGTGAGGGAGAGTGGTATCCTTAGAAATGTCCTTCAAATCTCCTACACCTGAGTGTTGGTTCAGTTCACCTCATGCTTTTCATGCATTTATCCTTATGAAACTGTGCAGAGGGAAGAGGTGATATTGTCATTCAACCTTCTGTGTGGGTGTACTTAAAATTGCACAGACATGCTCACTCCAGTGACTCCAGCTCACTTTCCTGCTTAACTTTAATGAAGGGACTTTCATAAACATCCAGGACCTGGGACATGGCAAATGATAATTTTTTTTTAAATTAGCAACTGAAGTTATTGGCTGCTCTGTAGCTTTGCATGTCTCCCCCTGCACAAGGTAACATTTTAATCTCTGTAATTACACGGTAGGCAGCCAGCACAAGGTGCAGGGTCAGTACAGGGCACTGCAGGGTAATGATGTGGCCATTTTTGCCTGGTAAATTACAGAGTTATCTTGGGACTGAGGAAAGGAGAAGGGCATCAACTGCTTGACTAATTGCTGGTTTAAAGTTTAATTACCCCAGGGCTGACGTGCTGCCTCCCAGATGCAGCTCTGTGCTGAAAGAACAGGTCCAGAGCCTGCACATGGCTCACCCCACAGGGACAGAGGAGTACCAGGGGAGCAGCAGCAGCCCCAGAGTGCCAGCAGCAGCCCAGCCTCTGCTGTGCATCCTCCTGGATGGATGGACACATCTGGGGAGGAGAGGGAAGGAGCTCTGCTGTGGAAACCCCCCATTTCTCTCTCTTACCTCTCCCCTAATCTCCCTAGGCAAAGAAATTTTCCATCCTCCTGTGAGAGTTGCTCCAGAAAGATGGTCCTGCCACTGCCCAGTTCTGCTCTGTCTTCAGGCAGCACCTCCCTGCATCAAAGGGAGAATCCTTTCCTTAAAGAAATCTTTGCTTTCAATTCTCTCCCTAGAGCCATGACAGTCAGATTTCATTTAGCACCAAGAGGGGAGTGATAAAATGACTTTGGTCTGCATCTGTCATCCAGCCAAGGTCAAACCACTCCAAAAGCCCAGCACACTTGGAGATACCCTGCAGATAATCTTGCTGGCTCAAGAGAGAAAACTCCACAAGAAGAGCACAGCAGAAGACTTTGGTATTTTCATTTATCTCGAAGGTGGATGAGAAAAAGAGTGTACAACTCGGTAATTATAAATATAGTGTTTTACAAAACTGTGAGATAGAGAAAAACCCCACCAATTAGGGTAACTCACCATGTTTGCCAGAATGTAGTGGTACCCATTCCCATTTTTTTCAAGCGAGATGATCTGCAAGATAAAAACAAAAATAATTACCAGAGATCAACTAGGGAAGAAGAATGTCAATTATCTGCCCTTTCTCACTCTTATTTTTCCTTGCTGAGACTATTCAGCTGTGAGCAGGAAGACATAGCAAAAGAAAAGTTCCCAATCTTATTAGGGGATGGCCAGAGCTTTCACACATGATACCTGAGCAGCAAATCTGAAATTAGACAGGACAAGATCACCAAGAACATTGTACAGGCAGGGAGAGAAAACAACCAAACCAACCTGCTTCCTACAGGCTTGGGGAGAAAAAAAAAAAGCCTTAACAAGATTTGTATTTTAGATACCAAAGGAACAAACAGGAGTTTGAATCCATGTGTCCTGTGAATGCAACTGAAACTTTAGGCAAAACTGGAGAGCAATCCTGCACATCCTCCAAGCTCCAGCCCCTGCTGCAAACACCTGCCTGGGAGAGATGGCTGGAAGTTTAGGTTATGGGTAAGTTTTTGTGCACTGCTGTAGTTTCAAACTACATCTCCAGAATGAAGCTGTTTGGGCAAGCCACAGAGGATTCCCCTGCATGTTCATTGAGATAATTTATAGATTCATATGTATGGTGGCCCAATACCTGTGCTTTGCCACTTACTCCTTTGTCCCTGACATAGCAGTGTCAGATTTTTATTTTCTTTTATCAACACAATTGTTTACCAATCTGTAACAACTGGTTTTTTTCTATGTTAGCTGGAAAAGTTTCCCTTTCTTTTTCCTTTTCTACCTGTTGCAGATTTGCCTGTGACTTGGGGGAGCAGAGGCACTGATCAGAATGCTTGTGTATTTTTTCTCCTTTGATTTAAAAACAGTACATAAAGAATAGACCTAAAAGTCTCTATTACTCTTGCTGCCTCCATTTTTTCATTGAAATTCTTCTCTATTGATTTCCAGCAGCACTGTTAAGTCCTTACTAGTTTACTAGAGTCAGATACCATCTGCATTTGAGCCACTCTACAAACAGAAAGAAGAAAGTGGGAAAAAAAGGCTCAGATGCCCTCAAAGCCTGTACAAACACAAGATTTGCCAGTTTCTGAGAGAACTCTGCTGTTTCCATTAGGTTTCCTGGCTGGCAACACTACCTCTTATTTCTATTGTCATATGAATTGATTCTGAATTGCTGCCTGCATTGCCAACAGGCACAGGCAAAATCTGCACAAACTGCAGTGAGGACAGAAAGATCCTCACAGCCAGAATGAACCTAAAACCACTGCTGTGTCAGATTCAAGCAGAAATCAGTCTACCCAGGACTTGTCTCTGGTACCAGGCTGGCAGCAGGTACTTGAGAAGTGTCAGATGAGGGCAGAGACTGATCCTCCCCATGGGACAGCACTCCCAGATTATCATGAGCAGTCATTTAGGGATTTCCAAATGGATAATAAATGAGCTGACACTTGCTCCATGCAACTGGTTCATCTGCCTTAGCCCTTCTCTGATGAAGTGCTCTTGTATGCATAATAAAACTCATTTGGTTCTCAGCGTTAACGTGGGGGTGGCAATTAACTCCAATGAAAGCTTCATTTAGAAGCAGTTCCTTACACAGCTAATGCCAGCTCCACCAGCTTCCCTGCACAGGATCCCTCAGTGAAGCTTCTCCTGAGGTGCCTGGAGCTCTCAGAAAAATCCTCTGTCTACCTAAAGCTATGAAGATATACATCTCATTATGGGTGGTTTTCTGAGTATCTTCCACTGCCTGATCTAAGAAGCAAAACCAGACCAAACTTGTCCCTTTCCATCCATCAGCTGAGACTGACCTTTGCAGTAAGTCCCAGACCTTGCAGGAGGAAGGAGAATCTCTGGTGCACTGGGATGTCTAAGAATTATGATCCAATTCCCCTTTTCTCCAGTGTCAACAATAGCTGGCACTGGCTCCTTCAGCCCCAGCTCTCCTTTGTTATTTTATGAGGTGTCAGAGCCGATGAACCGGAGAGCGCTGCCATCCAGCTCTCCCTGAGCTGTTAATCTTACAGCCCATCCACCTGAATTATGAAGCTCGTTTCCTGTGTTTTACACAGTTATTTGTGATCTTAATTTATTTTAAAATGCTTGCTCAGTCCTAATGTGTCCGGACAGCAGTAGCAAGCTGAGGTTATAATAGCATTTATCACTCCTCCTGACTGTGGTGAGAGGCTGTGCTGGGCTGCATGCTGATTGCTCACTTGGGCCACCTAGGTTTCATTACCCACTTCTTAATGGGTGAGTTTGACATCTATTAGAGAGAAATCCTCTCAGAGTGAAACACTGGCAGAGGAGAAATTCCAGTTACTCATTTTAATGAGAGACAAGGAAGAAACAATAGAGGGCTTTGATGGAACACAACCCACCGAGTACTTATCCCATTAAGGCTACACAGCACAACCCCAAGGCAACCTGCCCTGATCCAAGGCCTGGCTCACAAATGACAGGTACCTCGGCAAAGACAAATCAAACCCTTGAGACACGGCACAGAGAAATCTCCCAGAGAGAAGCCAGGTCATTTTTTACACAGAGCACTGGCTCCTCCACAGCTGAGGGCTGCCTTGCTGTAGTCACTGCTGTTATTTGTGTTTTGTGTATGGAGGGAAAATGAAAAGCAGCAGTGTGGGTGTGAGAGGCACAGGTGCTGGATAGTCATCCCCAGCTCTCCTGCTCACCTTGGAGCACAAATCACAAATCCACTGCCACTGAGAGACAGAGACAGGCTTGTCAGGGAAGAAGATAAATGCATTGAAATGTCCCCAGGAGGCTGAGGCAGCTTTTGGAATACCTCAGACAGTCAGAGGGACAGGGCAAACAGCACAGTGACATTCCCACAGAGGCTGCTGGTGTGGTGAGCTGAGAGACCAGCCAGCAGCCCAAGTCAGAGACCAAGTTACAGTCCCAGCTGAATTTCACAAAATAATGAGCTGAATACTATCTTTGAATCCCTCCAGTCATCTGTATACTATGAAAAACCTGGCATCACTTTCTCACACTGGGACAACTACCTCTGCTCTCAGAAATCCTGGTGGAATTGGAACAAGAATGTTAAAAAGGATGAAAATGGACTACACACATCTGAAAAAGTTGTTCACAGCCCCATCCTTCACTGGAGTGTTACCTCCCAGGCACAGATGTCTGCTGGAATTGCTCTGTAATTTTTGTAGTAAAACACAGCTTTGTACCTCTTCTCCCTGGGAAGTGATATTTTTTATAGCATTGCAAAACAAATAATCACAGTATCTGGATTTTTAGTGCCCTTACAAATAGCTTTTCCTATATCTAGGTTTAACTTGCTCCAGTTATGTGAAGAACTTTGAAAGAAAGCCTTATTTTCCTGCTCATATCAAGAAGATTAGGTAATACTTTACTACACAACTTAACATTCTTTTAGACAAACGAGGCTTAAAAGCCTGACACTAGTAATCCTAAAAATTTGATATACTCTAAAGAAAAGTCAAATTCACTGCCTAGGTCTTGTCCAAAATGTTGTTCAACAGCAGTAGTTCCATAGCCAGAGAGAAGATTTTACCCTCTGGAATAATCTGTTTTCTGTTTCATGAATGTGACCTTTGCTTTGAGGTTACAACCTGCTCTCTTTGTTATTCCACATAACAGAGGAGCACCCAGAGACATCCAGCAAGGATGGATTGTGCTCGTCACTGAGCTGCGCATCTGGTGAAAGTCAGTCCCTGTCCCCGACAGGGAGCAGCTGAAGTGTGAGATGGAGATGATAGGTACCTTAGATAGGGAGACCTGTGAAGCATGAGGTAAGAGTGAGCTGATTATGATGAGTAAAGCAGTGGAAATTGCCCTTTCCAAACCCTTCCAGTGGTGGAAGGGTTGTGGGTGTGAGAGGGAAAGGTCTCGTAGCTGAAGTGTGGACTTAACCCACCCCTGGGCTTGTATTTTTCTTCTCTCCACAGAAATCCATATTCAGGACAGATGTTCCATAATCCTTCTGTCCTGCTGGCACAGGTGTGAGAGTCTGGTGCAGCACATGGAGGCTGTAGGAGCAGGAATCTAGCAGTGCCAATCCACACCTCCACCTTAACTCAAAACCTGGAGAAAGACTCTGCAGAATCAGGAGGTGCCACATCTTGTGCACACTGCTTGGAGGAATTAGCACAAAGCAAACTCATTGGGGAGCAAGGGGGTGTAAGGGCTCAGCAAAGGAGTCAAAAAAGAGGGAGCATGGAGCAGTGGAGCTCACACAGCATGAATTCATGAGAGCTTGTACTGTTCCTGCAGCTTTACTGTTTCCCCAGTAACACAACAGAGAAATGCCTGTGAGCCCAGGGAGAAACAACTCTTCCCTGCATGCAGGACCCCTCCCCTAAGGCCCACACCAGCACAACCTTGTTAAGGATGATGTGCAGCCTCTCAGACTCGCAGTCCACCACCACCAGCCTTTCCTTCTTCTTCTCCAGCTCCTGGAAGAGCAGCCGGTAGCCCTCCTCTGTTGTGGTCAGGATGTTGACAGCTGTCACCTGCCAGTTCTTCTCAGCTGCAGTGTCCAGCACTTTCTGCAGGACTGACAGCCCTAGGGTGGGAAGAGAAGGGGGAGAGCCAGGTTTCAGTTGTGCAATGGCATCTTTCCATCCTCCTGGCAGCCTGTGTAGCTGCCTCAAGCCAGGCTGAAGACAGAGTCATGAGAGTGCAGCAGAACTGCAGAGAGCAGCTAATAATCTAAATCTGACCCAAACGCATCTGGGCGAGAATTAATGACTCCTGCTTTTTCTGGACTAGCACAGATGATTCCAGGTCTGATTTTCCTTTGTAATTGTCAGATCAGTCTCGTTGATCAGGCCCTGCTGTGGAATTCAGATAAGAACTCTAATCCCCGTCTTTCTGTTCCCCAAATAACTTGATTTCTCTCAGACATAGTTTCCTTTTCATCTTTGATCTGCTTAGGCTGTGTGCTCGTAGGGTTAGGGACACCCTCATCAATCACAGCACACTGTCACACTCAGCACGCTTCTCTCTCAGCAGCGTCTCATCAGGAGACCATTACTTTTAGAATTATGTTGCTTAAATTACATGAACAGCTTTCTAGAGGAGATGCACATAGCAATTCTCTGGAATCATGCTGGAAAACCCTAAAAAACCCTGTACTTTTGGAATATTCTGTGTGCCCATGCCTCA
The DNA here is from genome assembly GCF_014805655.1 of Passer montanus. NCBI lineage: Eukaryota > Metazoa > Chordata > Aves > Passeriformes > Passeridae > Passer > Passer montanus. Next base: position 9,492,808 of record NW_024362051.1, on the reverse strand, counting down.
TGACAATATAAAGCAGGTGGGATGCTTTCTTACCTTCTTCTTGTCTCTAAAGCCCATCCTGTCCCTTCAGGGGATAATTAAAACTTCCAGGACAGAGATGTGAATCACCTTACCTCTGCCCTATCCTCCAGAAATCTGCTTTGCTTGCAGCCTCCAAACCTGGAGCTTTAAAGGCATTTGAGAGCTGGGAAAACTGAATCATGGAGCAATGAGCTCTCTAGCCCTGTTTGTGGTTTAGAAAGTTAGGTAACATCTTCCATTACCCCACACAGGTTTTTGTTCTTTTACCTAGAAAACTGACATGCACTGACATGGGGAATTCGGAGTTTTCCAAGCTATCTGCCAGAAACACACACCTCACACCTGGTTGTGGGCTTAGGAGAGATCTGAGCAAGTGTCCATTCTTGTTTCTAAACTCAGGACTCAGTGCCCTTGAGTTTGACAGCCCAGTTCAATATGGGACCTATTGAATAGAAACAGTTTCCCCATTTTGAATTCCAAACCATTTGCACATCGAGTATTTCCCTTGGGCTTGGATCTGACCCCATGAACACACACACACTGGGCCAGGCTGATGCTTATTTTAGATAAATGCTCACCTTCAGCAGAAAGGGAAATTTAGAAGAAAAACAAACAGGGCAGCCATGGGCTGACCCAGACCCACAACTTTGGGAGGTAAAGACTCCTTGTAGACCACTGGTAACCCCTCCCAGAGAGCTGCGACTCACCCCGGTCAGCGTCGTAAATGTACACAAACTTCTGCCAGCTGTAGTGCTCGATGACACTGATGAGGGCATCCTGCAGCTCGGGGCGCAGCTGGAGCACGAACTGGTTGGAGGTTTCCACGGGGAAGCTCGGGGTTATGAAGCAGACGTGGAGGGCCCCGCAGAAAGACGTGAGCATGTTGACCGTCCTCCTCTCGTAAAACCCAAAGATGGCATAGACGCCCTTGGAGAACTGTGAGCAGACTGCAGGAGCAGAGGGGAAGGTGGTGAGGGCAGAAAATCAAGGAGGTTTCTCAGCAATGTCACCAAAATAAACCTTTTCCCTGAGATAAGCTGCAAGGTCTCTCTGGACTGGATAAATTTCCCCCAGGTGTGTGGGTGGGTGAAGGCAACCTGTGAAGAACTGGGCTTTTGGCCATGGAGTGCCCTGCCCTTCATCTCCACAGCCCTGCTTTACTTTTGATAGGAAGAAATTACTCAAAAGAATGAAATCATTGTCCCCAGGGCTCTGCTGAAAATTTTGCTGCTTCTGGAGCAAAATGAGTTACCTGAACATGGGAACCCCTTGGCAGAAAGAGGCTGCTGGAGCCTTGGATGCATTCAGGGAGCAGAAGGAAAGCCTTTGCACATTAGTACAGCCCTTTGTGACCAACAGCTCCAGAGGGAAACCATGGTTTTGACCTCAGCAGCTGAGGAAACCACGCTGAGAGGGCATCTCAGCAAAGGTTTACCAAGGTACAACACATCCACAGCACAGCTCCAGGGGGATCTGTCCTGGGGCATGAGCTGCTGGCTCTGAGTCAGAGCCTCTGACACTGGGAGTGTGTTGGTACTTGGGAACACAACTTTTTGGCAATTTCTGGTTTCCTCACAAAGCCATGCAGACAGGGCTGTGAGCCCAGGGAGGTATGAGCAGTGTCCTGGGAGGTCTCCACCAGGAGGGCTCGCTGGGTTCCCTGGCAGGTGTCTGTCTGTCCTGTCAGCCCCTGTGCTGTGCAGGGAGGGCTCCCTGGGGCTGGAGCCCTTCTTTGCAGAGCACTTAATGAGATCGTGGGAGCTGCTGGGAAAATGCCTGAAGATCTCAGTGAGACAGAGTTCACACTTTGGGTTGTAAAACTTAGCCCCTGAGACAGTCAGACTCATTCAATATCACCCCTGTTTATGGCACATCCCAAGTTACCATCAATAAATCTCCAGGCTGGAGGTGGTGGCAGTGACAGCACTTTTCCTATGTCAGAACTCTTGGCAGCAGTGTTTCCTCCTCTTGTCACTCTGACTCTGAAGACCTTTGGCTGTGACATTGATACTGACTCGACACTTCACACATCACTCGCCCGCTCTCCCAGCGTGAGTGCAGGCTGAGGAGTTGGATGTGACATTCTGGGGTCCCCTGGCAAATGCTCTGCACTGCTCGGGAATCCCCTGACCTGATTTCTGCTGCTGACTGCCAGTACCCAACCTTCTGCAAGTGTGGCTGGAGACAGCCTCCTAAAAATGAACTTCTCACACCTTTAGCTGGGCTCCATGTGAGCTCTGTCCCTCCAGCAGGGACACAAAGTCAACTCTGGCTGGCTCAGAGCCATCCTGGAAAAGATTGTCTTGTTCCTCACTTCACTACTGCCAGCACCAAACATTCAGAAGGAAGAGCAAGGAATCCTGCTTCCCACTTGCAAAGCAAGTCCCTGCTCCTGTCTCACCCCTGAAACAAAGCAGCCAGGCTTCGTGGTGGTGCTGAGAGCTGAGAATGGAATCTTATAAGACTGAAGAAATTTTTTCCTTTGTCTTGGATCTGAGCCCAATTTTTGGGCATCCCAGTCCTGCAGTTTGTTCACAGGGTGGCTCATCCTCTTTTCACTGATTAGCACCTGTGGTCTCAGCATTTTCCTCCCACAAGGGAATTTGCCATTCTGCAGGGCAGGGTGTTTCAGAAAGACCTGAACCAGGACGGAAATAACCCCCTCTTCTCTTTATTTTCACAGCAGTGCCTCTCTTTGCAATCAGCAATTGTGTCTGCATCAGCTGGAGTCACTGCCCTCATCATGAGACTGACACATTGAGGAAGAAAAGCAGCAGATCCAGATGGAAATAGTCTGAGCAGCGTTTCCATGTGACTGGAGCAGTGGTCTAATGAGGGGTGCAAGGTACCATATGTGAGAGATCAGAACGTGATCTCCAGAGACACGGGCTTCAGCCTCACTGAATGATTAAAGAGACATTTTCGGGACAGCTGAACAATCCAGTACAATTAATAATCCAGACAATAAACTCAGCTGGCTTGGTTTGTTTTGTTTTAGGCAAGGCATGGCTTCCTCAGATTTCTTTTCTATTCAAAAGGAATCTATCATTTTTCATATTTTTTTTTCTTTAACTTTGTGGCTCAGTCACGCTCAGGCATCCCTCCTACACTGTTCTGAGACATCATCAGTGCCAGCATTTGAAACAGATTGTACCAAAGACAACTGGGAAAGTGAACACTTTTTATCATTAGTAAGTTTGGAAAGAACCCTCACTTGCTTTGTACTTGCAGGATAAGAGAGGCCATGGACAAGGCAGATAATTTGGAAAAAAAAAAAAAAAGGCTTACCAAGAGTTATCTCCTAAAGAAAAACAAAGAAACGCTTGTGTCAGTTAATCTGGAAAAATGAAGAGTGAGAGCTGTAGCCATCTTTCTAGGACTGAACTTGGCATAATGTAAAAGCAGTGGCTGCAAAATTATGTAAATCTGAGGGCTATTTTAAATTACAGATGCTCCAAATGAATTTACACAGCAAAGCTAAAAAGAAATTCCTTGCTTGTTATTTAATACACTAAGAGATTGCTGGAACTTCTTTACATTTCCTTTAATCATTTTATGAAACAAATTTGTTAATTATTCTGTTCTCATTTGATTGCTGTGCAACTTCCTAATAACCTACTACTAAGAATTGTAAACCTTAAGCAGAGGAAGCAAATATTTTAAGCTCTCTTTGTTTTTGTACTGATGAGCAGTCACTAGCCTCTGACTGATGGATTTCTAAAAAGATTAAGAAACACAAAAGGGATGAAATTGTGCTGGAATGCCAGATCCAAGAAGTTGAGCTCTTCTGGTCAATTGGCAGGTGACAGCATCACCCTTTCCAAGCCTTGTGCTGTTCTCTGTGAGCAGCTGGCTGGCCCTAGCCCAGCTTTTCCTGCAGAGGAGAGCTGCAGTCAGCCTGGAGACCAGCTCCAGCAGCTGAATTTGGACAGTTCCACCTCAAGCTCCTTCCTGCAGGCAGGAATCTGGGTGAAATCCAACGGCATAAATGTTTGCCTATCCCAGGATGTGAGCACAAGTGCAGATGCAGACATCCGTGGCTGTTTGCATGTGCTGTTGGTGGCCTCTGTGCTGCAGGGTGGGAAAGGACAGAGAACCTCAGTTCTGGGCTGTACCTGAGCTCGTATCCTACATTGAATTTGTAATTTATTACAGAAGAGTTTCCCTCTAAAGAAGCCCTTGGAAAATGTAGTCCATAATGATTGAGAACTGTGGCAACTACCTCTGTGTTCTCCCTGGTCAATCTTGTTTAATCGATCCATTTGGGATTTGTGGCTGATTCCCAGTGTGTGCTGCACCAGGCTCCAGGGCCACCCCATATCCCTCCTTCTCCGGGCACAGGATTTCTTCCTGAGATCGCCAGTGCTGTTCAACAAGGAAAATTAGGTAAAAGCAGAGGAATTAATAAGATTGTCCCCAGGTTATGTTGAAGAGATGATCCAGTGACAACCACCTGCTCTCTCACCTCTGCAGAGTGCCTGTGGCAGCCAGGTGAGGCAAGAGCTCATCTGACTGCTCTAAAAACTTCTCCAACTTACAGCAAAAGTCAAAATAGATTGTAAATTAGTTGAAGAGTGACTGATGTAGTAGAACAAGCAGGAGAGGCTGCCCCTCTCCCCCTGTGGAATGGTAGCCATCAGGGAGCTGATGTGTCCTTGAATTCAGATGAGGAAAAAGGCATCTGTGATTCACTCACTTGGAATCCACACACTCCAGGATTTCTAATCCTTGCAATGTTTCTCAAAAGCTCCCTTTTCATATGGAAATATTAAAGGTAAAGAATGTACATCAGAGAGAAACACTCATTTTACTGAAAGCACACACAGGAGAGGACACTTATTTGGGAGCTGAAAGAGGCAGCTCTGGTCACCTTTGCAGATGCATCCAAGAAAAAGAAAAATACATCAGTAAATACATCAACACTCACAACTTTAAATTGCACATTTTCTCTGTGGGAGAGGAAAGCAAAAGAGGTGTTTTGAGTCTGTAAAAATTCATGGTAGAATTTATTTTGGGCTGCAGCTCTTAACCAGAGCGAGTAGATGAACAAGATTGATTTCTGCATTGGGGCAGTCAGAGGTATTTTACAAGCAGGTGTTTGACCTGTTCCACGTTGTTGAGGGTGAAAGGCAGATGTCAGACAAAACAGATATCTCTTGCAGGTTTTGGTGAAAGAAGATAACCCAAAAAGTTTCTCTCAGAAACCATCACCACAAAAGGGCTGAAATAGTTTTAGGATTTGAGGCAGGAGGAAGGGCAAATGGGCTGCACAGAAGGATGGAAATGAGGATTTGGTCTCCAGCAGTGAAAACTGTGCATTCTGCTGAGAATCTGCAAACAAGACTGCAAAAAGGGAACTGCTCTCCAGGGACACAGCTGGGGAGGAAGCCTGGTAGGAGATCCTGGCAACTGCTCATCTGCCATCTCCTTTAGAAGCAGAATTTTCACCATTTCACTGAGTTTAAGACTAGAAAGGGACATTAGATCATTTCTACTGACTTGTTGTATCTCATGGACTATTAAGTTTCACCCAGCTACCCCTGGAGGGAGCCAATAATATGGCTTAGTTGACTCTTAGGAGATTCAGCTGCTGCATGTGCCTCTGTCAGAGAACAGAAGTAGCAGAGACAGTGCTAATACCCAAAGCCACAAGAGCGGTAAAAAACCTGATTAAATGAAATATCCCCAGATGTTCCTCACAAGTGACTCATGTTCTCACTTGCAAAAGGGGATAGGCAGCCCAGATGGTCCCTGCCAGATCTCAGAGGCCTTCCTGACCCTGGAGAATGTCATGGCATCTAGGAGGGAAGATGCTGCATCTTCTCCAGGAAAGCTATTCCTATGATGCCGAGCTGCACATGTGACCAAATTATTCCCCATAGCCCAAACAAAAAAAATAGAGAAAATATAAATTCCAAATTAAGAAGAAATCTTTAAAACCACTCAACCCAGCACACATCAAAATGAAAAAAGTGCCTTTTAAAAATTGCAAGGTAAGTGTGGCCAGACTTCGAGGGTAATAAAACAGTGATCTTAGTTATGTCAGGTATCCTCTGCAAGCTATTAAAGATGAGCCCTGCAATGCCTGCAGCCCCAATACCATCCTCATGTGCCCAAACCTCCTGGGGCACAGAACCAACACCCTCACTTGCAGCAGAACATACACATTGACAACAGTGGTGTCAAGAAGCAGCTCCCACATGCTTCCCTTTGCTCACTTGGAGTGTGCTTGTGCACATGTGGGAACGAGGAGGGAGGATATGCATGCATAATTAATTCTCAGCATGCCCTGCCTGGAGGCGACCCTCGCACGGAGTTGGAGAACCTGACATCAGGTTGGCAAAGCTGGTGGGGTTCCAAGGAAAGAGCTCTGGTGTCTGCTGCAATTAGGCTCAGCTCAGCTTTCCTCCCAAATGTTTGTCCTCACAGCTCTCCTCTGTGGCGTAGGTGCCAGAGCGCGTCTCTTCAGCACATCCCAACGACAGCATGTTCCCACAGATTTCTGCAGCAGGGGAAAGCCAAACAGATTCTACACTCCCCCATTGTTCCACTCGTGTGTTTAGCTGACAGCAGATATGTCCCACATATTTGATCAACTGCAAATCAGGCTGATGTGCTATCACAAGAGATCTATGTTTCTCCTTCAAATATATAAAAGGTACAGAACAGTGCTCCCTTCCATCATTTCCCTGCACTGCTGCTCTAATGATCCTGGAAGCTGGAAAGTAGTGTTGGTTTTTACATAAAGATCTGCTTTCCTTCCCTCATATTTAATCAATAATCTGTGACTGAAGAGCTGCTCATAAATACATATGCTGATAGCTTCAATTTTTTCAGTGAAGTTTGCCAGCCTAACAAATAAGTCTTAGTTTGCTTGGCTGACAAATGATAAGCTTCCTTTGAGATCAAATTGGATTTGGGGTTCTTCTTTCTCACATGCCACTGAGTTTTAAGAAACAGAAACAGCATGGTGGTTTGGTCACCAAATATTCACAACATGGACTCTCATTTATTTAAGTGAACTTTTGAATTAAAGTCATGGTGGTAGAAGATACAGTCATGGGGAGTTTACTTTAATCTCTCTAAAGGAACACTTGAAGGTCCTTGCTCTTCCACTCGTGTACTTCACATCTCAAAACCTCTTTTTATTTTTCTACTAGAGTCTTTGAATGCAGTTCTTATCCAGTGTAAATACAAAACAGAAGAAAAAAATTCAAATGTCAAAGGATTTAATGAGGTCACTGAACTTGTTGAAATAAGGAAAGAAGGAAAATTATGATGTTTGTGTCAAGACTCTACTTGCTTGCTTTATTTGTTTTTAAAAGTGTTTTTACTTTGGGGTTGCTAATACTTTTTTGAGTCACATATAACCAAGAATTAAATATATTGAAGGATTTACAGTCAACACAAACTATTTATGAGCACTTTTAATAGGAATTAGATGCAAATCCCTATGTGGAAGACACTGAGATTAGAAGCATCTTTAAGAGGGTCTCATTTCTTCTGTGGATAGAATTAGATTATTATTCTAATAGGGACAGTTTGGTTAATGAGGATCCTGTGGTTAACAGATCAGATTATGTGTAAGGAGGAATGTGTCCATTGCCATCTCTGTGTCAGGTTTGTTATTTAATCATGGTTTGGATCTTTGCTTGTGAGGCAGCTGCTTTTCTCTGAGCCCATCTGCTCCAGTCCCTTCAGTCAGAGGCTGACTTTTGCACCGTGCTCATACACACCCAAAGACAGACCCATTTCTGAGCAGGAATCACTGATGCCATGCTCTCAAGCTGTGTAAGGCCCTTGTTGTCTACTGCCTTCACCTCTCCAGTGTCCCATACCAGAGCCACAGCTTTTCCACAGCACCCCCTGCTTTCATAAGTTAAAACCAGAAATTATGTGCAGGAGAGCTCTGGTGCCTGGAAAAAACTCTGCATTTTTCAGCTCTAATAAAAGATCTGACCTTTCCACCTTGTCTCGTTGTTTAAATGGGAGTGTTTTCCTCCACGCCAGTCTGGTTCCTTTCTGGGGGACAGCTAACAAACCCATTTGAGATACAGTCTGAGAGCCTTTTGCAGGACATTTTGTCTTTGAAAATTCTAAAATCTTTGAATGGTTTGGCTTGGAAGGGACCTTAAAGATGTGCCAGAACTGTCTGACACTGTCATCAGGTCTGCTGGGCAGTCTGGATTTTTGCTGTGTCCAGCAAGAACCCAGCAGAAAATGTTGCTGTGCTGGGCTCCCTTGGTGCAGCAGGAGCTCTGCAAAAGCAGCTGAACTCTCTTACCCCACAACCCTCACCTTGAGCTCCCCTGCAGCCACTCTAGAGGGAAGGAGTGACCCCTCATAGGGCCCCCAGCTGCAGATGGATGTTCCCATGGGACCCACGAGCTCAGGAAGACCAGAGATCCCTGCTCTCATCTAACCTTCCACAATGAAATTGAGAACTCATAATTTGTCCTCATTGAACTCTCTGTGTCTGAAGCAGAGACATAAATATTAAAGCAAGATTACTACAAATGGAAAAGCGACAGCGACATTGTAAAAGGAGATGAGGAATGAGGGTTGAACCAATTTTCCTTCTGCTTTTTTATTAGATGGCCTTTTGTATTACATTGGTCCTTCTGAAGACAGTGCTGTATGGTTTCCTGTACAAGGGAAACTAAGTACAGGATCATGGTGTGGATTCTGCTGGGAAACAAGAACAACAGAGGGAAAGAACAGAGCACCAAACCCCAGCATGTCAATAGAGTACACAGCACACCTCTCAGTTCAGCATTTAATTCTGGGCTGTACGTGCTGAATTATTAAAACAGTAAAAAGGGGAGTGAGGAGTGGGAGGGGGGAAGATAAGCAGTGGCAGAAAGCAGATGTGCCACATAGGGAAGGTCTTGCTGCAGCTGAAGTACATTTTGTCTTCAATAGCTTCTTTTCTTTCCCTAATACATTATATTGGTTCACAGACATTAAAGCCTCAGACATCAATGCAAACCTCAGGTTCTGGTGAGGATTTTGTAAGGACCTGTGTTGAAACTGTCTGCAGAACTTCATACTTACCAAGGAGAAAGATCCTTCAAAGAGAACCTCACACACAGGACAGAGCAACATGTCCTTGGGGCCTTGAAGCATTAAGAGGTACCTAAACCCACCAGCTGACACATTATTTATAAACATTCACATTTTCTATCAACGTTCAGGGCTACATCACAGGTATCTGCTGAGTTAGCAAAGCAGATGCTCCAAAACCTACATGTGCTATTGCTGCCCCAAAAGTGCCACCTCCTCTGCAGTCACTGGAGCCATTAGTTTTCTGGGAAGAGGAGAGAAAGGCACAAACCCAACAAACTACTCAGCACACAAGGATTAAGCCCTAGAGCACAATCTTTTAGTGCTACCTGGTTGCACATTGTGCTCACCTGAGGTCTGTGAAAGCACTAATGGTTTTGAAACATATTTAACATCTCAGCAAGGGCTGAGTTTGGTGCAGAATCACAAGATCTTTGACAACTGAGAGTGCTGGTTTTTGTGGCCTTAAGTGCCTCCCTTGGTGGCTCTTTGCTATAGTCATGTCTTGTAGGGTTTTTATTTTCTCTTTTCACATAAATGTTCCGTTCCATTGTGCTCATAGCTTTGTTCAGAGCTACTTAATGTCAGGGGGAATATTACCATTCCTTCCCTCTCATTAGAACAGCTTTAATCCTGTCTGCACTGCGAGGGCAATAAATGATAAGAGTTACAACATTTTGATTTCTGCACTGCCTCAGAGCACCAGGTTTTGTGGAAAATCCCAAACAAACAAGTTTAAGCTTGAGATCTTTTAAACTCAGTGGGAGACTGTGTTGTCTGGGGAGCAGGGAGGCAGAAGTGTGACAGATGGTGAGATCTGGACCTATGGTTTGCAGTTTTATGGTCTCTGGTGGAACTTCTGTGCGAGTTGCTCGCCGTGGGTGGTGGAACAAACAGTTTACATGAAGTGCATCCAGTCAGGGTGCCCAGATGGAGCTTCTGCAAAGGGGAGGTACTTAAATCAGGGCTGCAGCAGCTCCAGAGGCCACATCCCTCTTGTGGGAGGTGAAGACATCCATCCCCCTGAGTGATGGGAATGGTGGGGATGCAGGAACTGGGAGAACACTTCTCTGCTCCGCTGCTCCCACAAACCTGTGGGTAGATGTGGAGCCCCTTGGGAATGTGACACAAAACACCAAATATCAGCCTGGCTACCCAGCAAGACTTTCAGCACAAATAAAGTGGAATTTGAGATTTTTTTCTAAAAATCTTAGGTGAAATTTGTGCCTTTTTATCAGCATGACAGAGGGGACTTTTACAGCTACAGGCTTCTCCTGAACCTGCACTTGGGCCCACAAAAATTATCTCCCATAGCAAACTCACAGGACTGAGGAAAGGACCAAGATGTGGGAGAAGTTGCAAAGCACATCACCAGTTATATTAAATGACCTTAGATACACATCTTTTGCGTAAAAGACCTTTGGGCAACAAAATCCTTTTAATGTTAGTTACAGGAGGTATCAAATACAAAGCAAAACTTCAAGAAAGGCTTTTCAACTGTATGTTTTACTTGCAGAGCTTGATATGTCACACTAAATATTTATACTAATGAAAGATAAAAAATCATCAACTCTACACAGAGGCCAGAGAAGACACCAGGAGCCTCTCAGTTATCCTGCTGTAGAACTGAGAAAATAACCTGGAAAATGGGACGTGTGGCTTAGGGAGAAGAATGTTAGAGCATCCTTAGCATTAGGAAAACACTGAGATCCCTTCCTGACGTGCCTACTTACCAGCAAACATCTTCCCTACTGATTTCTATTCTGGGAGAATTTTTAGGCTGCTGGAGAAATAGACTCTCTAGTGAGCTGCAGAGAGCAAGAGAGATCATGTAAAACACTCTGCATAAATGCAAATTGCAGGGAGGCCAAGCAGAGCACAGGAAGGGGAGTTGCTGCTAACCTGGGGGTTGTTCATCATTGCAGAGCAGTGACACTGCACTCTCAGATGCAGGTTCTGCCTCAAGCAGTCACTCAGTGCAAACCAAAGCTGATGACAGGATTTAGGCAGCTGGTGAGAAAATCCCACTGCTTCTCAGCAGAAACTTTACCTGTAAAATATTATTTAGACAGAAAAGCAGCAGCAGGCTGGGGTTTGGTAATTTGTACCACTTCTCACAAGCATCAGAGACTCTTCCACCAGGTGTTGCTCAACACCTCTGTTGACATTACAGAGAAATGCCTCTAGTGAAATCCATTTGTTCATGAAACCAGGATCACTTGCCAGCCAGGGGCAGCCAGTTCTTGCACAGAGAGGCACCAGGAGCACCAGCTTTTCAAGGAGTGGAAACATTCCTTGGATTTAACAAATGTTGTGCAAGACGGCTGAGCCATGGAAAGCTTCACACTTCAGGACTTGCTTCCCACAAGGAAAACTGGGAAACAACACCATGAACTGGACTCTAACTGCACAGCTAAAGTGAACACATGGATGGCTAAAGGTATAATTAACATAATTAAGACACCATTTATTCCAGAAGCCTCTGGAGAAAGGCAGGTGGAACTTCCAGCTACAAGAGAAGGTTGGCAGGGCAGAGGCTGCTGCCACTGGTGGGAAGAACCCAAATAAAAAGTTTGTGTGGAAGAACAGGCAAGAAGAAACATCCCTAGGACAGTTTTTTGGTTTTTTTTCTCTTGGTGTTCACAGGAAGCCTGAGGTGCAATATAAAACCTGTGATTTTACACCTCTGGGACTGTCCTACCTAACCTGTGAGGACTGTGATTTTCTTCTCTCTGTACTGCAACCCACTTTCAGTGCTGAATGTGGCAGAGAGGAGTGTGCAGAAGCCTTCACTTCCAGCTCCTGACCCTCCTGTTGGAGTAAAGATTCATTTCCCTGTGAGAGAAATTCTTTCTGGCTGCCTGTATTTAACATGGCAGTGAACATCTGCAGTTGTATTTCCAAAGAGTTGTTTGGGATCATTCCTCTGCACTGCTAGTCCTGACAGTAGAGCAATGTCAGCTGAGAGCCTTGGTGGCATTTCCAAAACATGCTTGAATTACTGAGTTGACTGCTGTGTCTGTTCAAAGAAGAGATGTTGGGATGCTCTTTAGGTGATTTGGGTGTGTAAGGAAGCCACATGGTGAATGCAACCACTGAAAATTAGGCTTTTGCTAATGTATCCTGAAAGCTTTTCTCCTGTGGCAATTTTACCCATGCACTCCTGAGGAAAGATGTTTTTCTGGCATTGTCTGAGGAGCAATGGAAGAACTGGGGGCTCATGTGCAGGTTTGGTTGACAGAGTCAACCTCTGTCCATGTGCACCTTGCCACACCCAGATGGTGCAGCTGCAAATCCATGGCTATAATCCACTTGCATCCTCCTGCAAACTTCTTTCTTGAACCTCTCATGTAAAGAGAGTTAAAAAAATAATAATCTTTCTGCCTGGTTAGAAATATTAGTCTCTGCAGTATAAATAAGACAGCTAAGAAAAATTTTATTTCAGTGTAGGAAAGTTGTCTACATTATAGTTTCCCTGGTAACTACATTGAGGCCAACAGAATTACACTGGGTCTAACTGTGGTCTAGTTTTGTCAGGTGGGAAACACATCTTGTTTGCAGCAGGAGGCTGCAGGGATACAGGACCTGATTTGTGGGTGCACTCAGCTGTGACTCACTTGTAAAGCGTGTTTGCTTCATGTCTGCTTGAGCACAGGTCACCAGGTCCTCCTCAGAATGAGACCAAAAGGAATTTGTGATAAAAGACCCTTGAGAAACTTTTCTTGACACCCTTATTGGAAAAATCCTTCAAAGGAAATGGATGGGAAAAAACAAAAACCTGAGGAGTTGTGAAAGCTGGATGGGAGAGAGGAACGGGAGAAAGGAGATGCAAGCTTGAGGTTCACTGATGGGAGAACAGCCATTTAAATTTCAAAATCAATTGGAGCTTTGAAAGAGAAAAACAAGGATGAAAGAGAGTGTGAAGGGGGGCTGAGTGCAGGTGCAGTCAGGGATTCAAGGGTGAGGTGCCTTTTTCTGGCAGGTGAGGGAGGAAAATGGTCATCAACACTCGGGTCACTGTTTTCCTCTCTCTGAATGGAAAAAGTAACATTAATGCTGACAAGTTTTATCTAAGAAGGGTTTTTCCAAACCTAACTGCCTGAAGCCTGGCAGTCTGTCCTCCATTAAGGTTTTTAACCTCATTTCACAGCTGGACAGACCGAGGCAGCCACCTGTGCAAAGACACAGAACCATTTTGGGGTGGCACCCATGTGCCCTCACAAGAACACCACTTTGTCAGAAAATGAAGAACAGTCCATTGCAGCATTTCTCCAGTAGGATGCTCACATTTCACCAGTGAAAGGCCCTTCCCCAGTGGGTGGTGCCTGCTGCACGGGGCACTCCCTGTCCCCGTTCACTCCTCTCACCCTTGCTCTGGGCGGAGGGAACGTGCTGACAGCAGAGCAGGCAGCTCTGCAGTGCTGGGATGCTCCTGCCTGAGCTCACACAGACTTGGCATCTCACCCCAGGCTCGGGGATTTTGTGGCCAGCTGTTGAGTGGGCACTTTGCAGCAGAACTCATGTACTGGCTTTAGCACTAAAACCATTGCAATTCCTCTCACAGCTCAGCCTCAGCCCCCGCTGATTCGCACTGGGCTGGAGGGAAGAAGGACAGCACGACCTCTGGCCTGAAAGACTGGAGACCTTCCCAGAACAAAGCCATGCCCCCTCCAATGCCTTTTGTTTGGCTCCCTCTGTGTGATTTCATGGTTTATTAGCTTTTAAAAAGCACAAGGCCTATCTAATGGCTTGACTTTCAGCATGGCACTGGGTGCCCAGCTGGTGGCTTTTGAGTTTCTGCCAGGCATTGGTTTCTGGGCCAAGAAAATCCCTCCCTGTGGGGCACGGATGGTCTGGACCAGCAGCTCTATGGACCTCAATTCAAGTTTATCTCATCTCCAGTCCTCAGTGGAACAAAGGGGAGTTATTTTTCCCATTGGCTCTGCCAGGTGGGTTCAACATGGACTATGGGTCTCAGTTAAATGAAAATGTAGGAGGAGAAGTTGGCCACCTTTGCCACAAAACTTGTCCTATTCCTGCATCATACTGGCATACTTTTTGTTGCAAAACAGAGCATCTTTAAGGAAGATATAAAGACCCAATTTTATGGACAATCTGTATTTTAGGAGCTTACTTCTAAATGAAATTTTCTTCAGTGCTTATACAGACTCTTCATGTCTGGTTGGAAGCCTCCCACTTTATTTTCTAGGCGTGAGATCTTATATTTGTTCAGCACCTAACACCTAGGGGAATCTCAAATTGTAGCTACTCAGTTTTTAGCCTTCTCCCTTAAAAAAAAATACATTCTTGAAAGCTACAAAGCAACTGGCCAGGCTTTTGATGATCTTTCACTAAACAGAAAGCAAACATTCAAATGGCCCATTGGACAAGCAAAGAATCAATTTGTTTGAAGAAAAGTTACCGGAGACACCCCAGTTATTTTAGTTCATTTTACCATAAAAGCTTTGGTAGGCTTTACTTTTAGCATCTCTGAGACAAAACTAATGCCAATGGAACAGATCCAATAAAGACAGGCAACAAAGCTAGCTGAAATTCCTCATCACCTTCTTTTCCCCTTCAAATGAAAACTGAGGCTTGCTAAAAGCAGGAAGTTGCTGGTTTTGGCAAAACAGCCTGATTTTCCCAGGGAAAAACAAAAGGGGGAAAAGTTTTACTGTTAAGTCAGAACATTAAAAGATAAATTCTGGGATGCAATTAACCCTCCTCCCCTGCTCTGGATCATAAATTGCTCTACAAGAGCTGGCAGTGTTCTTTCCCCCTCGAAGAGATGCTGCAAGGGCAATGAGCCAGAGCAGCAGGGATGAATCTGAGGTGAGAGGTGGAGAGTATGGGGTCAGAGGAAATGTTGCCGGTGTTCATGCTCTGCTGCAGGTGGGATGTTCAGCCACTCCCAGAATTCCGTCTCCTGAGAAACTCATCCTTATTTCAGTGTGTATTTGCACTTGCTCTGCACCCAGAGAACCTGTGCTCAGCACAGCACGTGGCCACTGTCCTGTCCTGCTCACAGAGGGATGTGTCACAGTGTCACAGTGTGTCCCAGCCTCAGCCTTCTGTTCCCCACTGCCCCCCAAGTGCTCGCCTTTCCCTGCTCCAACAGGAACAGCCACGTCTCTCCCTGTGCTTCAGCTCCATCCCTGCTTTGTCACCTGCCCTGGAGCAGCTCCTTATCAGCCTCAGCAGTGCCCCACAATCCTTCCCACCCAGAGGGCATGCCGGGCTTTTTCCACGACCCTGTTCCTGTGGTGCAGGAGCCCTCCACATGTCCCAACACTGCTGCAATAATGAGCGACACAGGGACCCCAGGCAGGTGCAGAGGAGTGCTCTTTATTGCCAAAACCCAGCCTTTTAAAGCAGTTAGCCAGTTGTAGTTTTGAGGCACAACAAGCCCAAGCCAGCCAAGCACCAAACACCACGACGTGGACACGTGGCAGTCACACAGCACATCTCACGTGTCTCTCACATCTCTCGTGTCCCTCAGGTCTCTCTACCCCTATTCCAGCTGAGTCACTCTCCCACAGTTCCCGCCTCCTTAGCCTAAGTAACAGGTCAGAGCAATGCTCCAAGGCCTTTCCTTTATAAACCCTTACCCACTGGTCAAGCAGCACTGTGTCCCACAAGTGCATGTCCGGGAGCGACCCCGTGGTGCTGCAGCTGCAGGAACACACACCCCTGCATGGAGCCCCTCCAGCGTTCCCAAGTCCCTTCTGCCACACACTTCCCAAATCCTCCTTTCCACATCCCACCGTGCACATGCACAAACACACACAAATCCTTCCATTAGCTAAATCCCAGGTTTTTATAGTGCCTTTCTCACATGAAGCCCTTCCTTATCACCCTGCTCACAGACACCCGGGCTAATCTCTCTCCCTGTGCCACGCGTGGCCACCCGCTTATCCTCCCTCTCTTCTACACACACACACAGTTTTTTACACAGAGACTAATCCTTCTCAGTGCCATGCACCTCAAAATCCTCCTTACCACGCCCCCTCCTCACTGAGTAATCCCTTTTGGAGTCTCGCGCGCACGATCCCGCTGGCAGCGTCCCTCTGCACGCATCCACGGCAGGCTCCACACACACAGCAACTTCTTTGTGCCACACACCATCACCCCCCCTTTGTGCCACACACACCATCACTCCCCCTTTGTGCCACACACACCATCAAGCACATATTTTTCCTTAAGTCTGACACGTCCACGTGAACCTGCTCCCCGTGCAGTAAAACCAGAATATTTTTAAAGTAAGATAAACCAACGTAAATGAGATATTTGGGGATGAAACCTTGGATATTTGGACTGTCCTGAAAAATGGAGATGTTGTCACATGAGAGATTGTAAATGATCTGGCATGTTTCAGTGCAGGGAAGCAAAGGCTGAGGGGATGTGTTGGTGCTTATAAAAACGTCAGAGGGGTAAACACTAGAGAAGAGCTATTGATGCTAAAGGACAACATTGGCATGAGAACAAGTGGGAATAAACTAGTCATGAATAAATGCAGGCTGTGAAGCACAGAGAGATTTGTAACCATGGGAGGAGAGCAGCCTGGGTTTTGCTTTCCAAAGGGAGCACTGGAGCAAAAGCAGGTTTTGTCTGCAGCATTGTTTTTGTCTGGGCACAACCTCGAGGTGTCTTTCCAGGCTGGAATCACACCCTGCTGCACCTGCACACTGTCTATCAGCAGAGGTTAACAGTGCAAAAGCACTTTGTTCCTTGCCTCTTCCTCCTCCCCTGCAGCAGTGGGGTGGGGAAATGGAGCAGAGAGCCCCGTGGGCAGTGCAGGCACAGCACCCAGGGCTCTGCTGAGGCTGCTGGGGCAGGCACAAACCACGCTCACGTTTCCATTTGCCTTCCAGGAGCACCCTGCCTCCACTGCCCTCCTGTCTCCAGAGACCCAGAGCACCTGACATGTCTGATAGGAATCACATAGCTGTAACATGGATACAGAAAACCACAGAGAAGTGAATATTTAGTGGGCTGCAAACACTGCTGCATGAGCCATTATCTTCCCAGGAGCAAGAGTGCTGGATATTTTCCTTCCCTACACTTGGCAGAGCAGATGAAGGAGATGTTGGCTAAGCACTGTGAGAGAAGCAGCAGATATAGAGGTCTCTACCACCTGTGTAAAGATGAAAAAGTCTCTTTGGAAAGGGGCAGAGGAAACCAAGACATTCGAAAGTTTCTGTGTGTCACGTAATGAAACACGGGGCTCTGCCCCATGGGATAGAACAAACTGTGCTTATGCTGTAGTCAATGACTTAAAAAATTCCTGAGATCTTGGTAAACTGAGAATTTTTGAAAGTGTGTCATTTATCAAAGTGTGGGTGCCTTTTATTACAGTGTAGTGGGAGGGCAAGCAAGTGCCCCCCAGGCATAGAGGGCTGCAGGGGCAGGAGCAGACTGGAGATGCACAAAGCATCTGGCAGAGCTCCAAGGAGCAGCTTCAGTGATTCTCCCAGAGACCAACGGAGCAAAGGGGAAAGGAGAGGGTGAAGGTAGGAAGATGCCCTCTCCATTCAGACAGGAATTCACCTATATGTTTGAATTGGTCTCTTTTTTATAGCTATAAAACTCAGAAGAGAACTAAAAGGGAAATCTGGCAAAGAGAGCTACCAATGTCTCTTCTTTAAAAGTTACACCCCTAAAAAAGCAACAATTGTTTTTGGTTTTATTCCTTCTGGAAATATCAAAATGGAACAAGAATATTTATTTTTGTGCTGTTTCAAGTAGCCTTAAGTTTTCTTTTGGTCAGAGGAATTGATAAAAATAGTTTTATCTCTTTACTACTTTTTGCTCTGCAGAGAGACAATGTGAAAACAGAGAAATAAGAAAATAGGTGGAGATTGGCATCACATGCTGGGGGTTTTTTTCTGTTTTCCAACTGGTAGGTGGGAGGTAAGTGGCAAACTGGCAAAAAAAGTGTGAGCATACATAGAAAATCTCCACGTTTACCCTTTATTTCAGATTTGCAAAAAGATAGTAAACATCTATTGAAACCACTATTTCCTTAAAGGGAGAAAAAATCTTTTATGGCACAGACGTGTGTCGAATGAAAAAATTTTTGACAAGTTTTCAACCACCTCTAGACAGAAATCTGTGAATATCTGCAATGGTCTGGGGTGCCACAATGAGGAAAAAAACAATGTTGAAGGAGAAGTGGTGCACTGGCATTGGCTGCAAAACCCCAGGGCAAAGTCAAAAGAACCAATCCAAATGAAAGGATGGAGGAAAACCAAGGAAAGCCCAGAGTACCTTTAAACTAGAGGTGTAAAACCTGTCTCATTTCCTAGCACACAAGGAGCATCATGAACCAGTCTCCTGCCACACTGATGACAGACCTCACATGTTTGAGGAGAACAAATTTTCAAGCTCCTGGTACAGGGATTAAAGCACTTGAGAAGCTGCCAGGTCCTAAAAAAAATTTGGAGGGGGATAGATCCTCCCTTGGTCCATAATGGCTTTGGACTCAGCCTGAGCTGGTGGTTTCTGTTTGCACACTTATTAGAAGGTGAATTGATGTGCAGGGTATTTAATTTTCCTATTTACAAAATCTATACCTGGTATGAAATAGAGGAAATCAGTGACTGGATCAAGAGACAGGGAAGTGCAAGTGTGGGAAGAGGTAAATGATGAGATCAATGACCTGAAGGCAACTCTGCAGTCACTAAGGCCTGGTCACTGTTTCTTTCTTTTGAAATGTCCTCTCTTTTCCTCTTTTCTTTGGCCCATTCATTAACTCTACATTTCTTCACAGCCCAATTCTCTGATTTATTCTCTCCTTCCCCTTGGATTTTGCTGTCCCTGCTCCAGTACTTTTTTCCTCAACATCTCTTTCATGAAAAAAATAATGTTCAACCAAGAGGTTGCTTCAATGATGGTAGCATTGAAGTGTTCTTGAGATAAGAGAAATTAATCTTCTACTCCAGGAAAAATCCAGAAACTGAAAAGAGGGCTAAAAAATATCAATTAAAATAACATTGTGAAAAGAAGAAAAGTAATTCAAAAAAACACCAAACCAAAACCAAACCAAACCAATCAAAATAAACTGAACAACAACAAAATGAAATAGAAAAGTAAATACAGTGTGTTAAAGAAACCAGCTCATGGTATCTGAAGGTAGAAACTAAGTGAGCTAAGAAGGTTGGACACAAGACATGAAGGTAATTTTAAAATCAGCATCACTGGGGTTGGTCCTGAAAATGTCAAGGAACAAACTCAAGCAAGAACTGCAAAAAGCTGTGTAGCACCAGCTCTGCAGGATGAGTTGTTTACAGAATCATAGAATTGTTTATGTTGGAAACGAGCTTTAAGATCATTGAGTCCAACACATTGAATTAGCACTGCCAAGTCCACCACTAAATCATATCCCTACGTGCCACATCTACGTGTCTTTTAAATGCCCCCAGGGATGGTGACTCAGCCACTACCCTGGACACCCTGTGCCAATGCTTGACAATCCCTTCAGTGAAGAAATTTTTCTTAATGTCCCATATAAATTTAGCCTAATCCAGGAAAAAAATTGCCAGTAATGGGTGGAGCTCTTTTGGAACTGAAATCATATTTCATTGCTTCTCCTTTATGGAATTTATATAATTTACTTCAGCAAATGGAATTAGGGAGATTTTATCTTTTAATTTTCAAACATTCCCTGGATGGTAGCTTAGAGTAACTGGGGCTCTGATTTCAGCTTGGGCCATTGCTTCTAGAGAAGGTGAAATCTTGACTGCAAGACTGAGAAGAACAGAGGCATGATGGAAATCTCGATATTTTGTGATAAATATTAAATATCTTGTTCTGAACCATCCTGTCCCAAAACATGACATTGCCTCTTTATGGAATGACTGGAAACATAAACAACCTTCATACCCCTGTTGTGTCTTTAAAAAAAAAAAAAAAAGGGAAAAAAAAAAGGGTGGCATTTGCTAACGAGTCCATAAATATTGATGTCTTTCTGAGGTCCCCCAGAGCCCTATCATTTCTGCAACTGACTGATTAATAATAGATTAAACACTTTAGTTTTGCTTACTCTGGGCTTCGTAACTTTGAGTGCATCTGCTGTGCTGGTAACAGAAGGGTCTGGAACGGATGGATCTGGCAGATATTCCGTAGAGGAATATGGCAGGAGTCTACAAATACCTTGAAGGGCCAAAACTCGACCAAAATCTATGCAGGGACATCAGAGGCTTAGAGTAATTCAGTGAGGAGCTTCAGAATGTGTTTACTACAGATAAGATGTTGTGCCTTTGGAATATCTGCAGTGTTTACTACATGGCGAGTGCACATGACACCACGCGGTGGATGTATAATAAACTTTGCATTCATAACCTGCCTTTCATTCCAGGAGCTCAAAGGAGCTTTAGGCTGTGTTTCACACAGGGCCAGGCTAGGCTGGTTTCAGATATGCTGAGCAGCAGTAATCGCTCAGCACCTCCCAAAAACAAACTTCAAGGGACTATTTGGATGTCGCACAATGAGTCTGTATCAAAGCTGATGAAAGAACCAGGTGTTCCTGGCTTCTCAGCTCGTGTTCAAATCCACTGGAGGCTGCTGGCATGGAGGATTTGTTCTAGCTCAGCAAGCTGTGAAACACCAGGGAAAATACCTGGTGTTACTCTCCTTGTTGTTATAATTAATAGCCTTGTTTATAGTGCTCTATTAAAAAGATCCAGAAGGCTACACAAGAAATCACATCTGCTTTCCTCAGCTATGAGTTCAGTGTGAGTTTTGCTGCTCACGAGTACTTGTCACCCCAGCAGCACCACACAGAACTGTGTTTAATAACCTTGAACTTTGCATGGGCGGAAACAGCAGATGCCCTGAGGGATGCCCTGCAGCCACACTCAACCTCTGTAGTTTCAATGGCAAAATTAATTCCCAAACTCCAGCTAAGTCCTCTGTTCCAGCACTCCAGAGACTGCCTGCCCATTTTTGGTGAGAAACTGGTTCTCAGTGAGTTGAAGACACCCCCAAAAGCATGCAGGCTTTGCTCCTGTGTGGCTGCTGGACTCTGGTGCTGGGGAGGGGACCCATAGGAAGTCTGTGGACCCACATTCACACCTCTGACTTTAAAGTCTCTCCTGAGCAACTGCCTCTGTCTGGATTTTCTTTTTTTCTTTTCAAATCTTTTCAAATAATTCTAAATTAAAAAAAAAAAAAAATGAAGGCAGGGCAATTATCCACAGGAAATCACTGCCATTCAGCCCTCTGCCCACACACACATACAGACACAATATGACTCTGAACAGCAAGGCAGCAAAACATGTGCTTAATGTCAAACATGAGTGAGGATTGGGAGGTCACTGTGTGGGTATGCAGCACCTTTGTGTGCAGTAGCTGTGGGAGCACAGCCTAGGTGTGTGGGGCAGCACAGGCACCCCAGGACATGATCTACACATTTGGGGGCACCCAAAATTCCCCCTCTGCCTATTGGCTTGTTCTCAGTGTGCCCTGTGCTCCCCTGGCGAGGGCTGGAGCCAGCAGCAGCGACACTGCTCCCCCTGAGCTAAGTAAAAATTGAATAGATGCTCAGGTGTTTTGTTGATCAAGCTGAACAAATTGGGAACAGGCACTTGGGATCAGTGGGTGACACATTCAAAGGCATGATCTTCACGGTGTGTTGCCTTTGCTGTGAGCACAGCCCCTCTGTCCCACTCCTGCAGCATTAGAGCCCTCCCTGATGTGTGTAAATAGCTTCTGCAGGCTTCCCTTTTGTGAAACAAGGATTGCTTCACATCTCTTTTCCTCCTAACAAGCGGGGTTTCTGCGCTACCACACTGATTTGCAGCCGTGCTTTGCTCGGAGCCCAGATGAAGCCATCTCCAACCGAGCCCTGGCAGGCAGGATTCCCGGGAGCAGTGTCACGGGGAGGAGGAGGGCAGAGCAGAGCCAGAGCTGGATTTGCCATGGAGCAGAGAAGTGCTTCCCTGCCTGCCTCCCTGGCAGAGCACTGCTGCTGAGGTGGAGCAAACTGCACTGCAGCAGAGCGCTGGAAATGAAAACTCTGCTGGTTTGTTTGTCAGACCGGGCAGCTGGGAGGGCACTGCAGGGCTCCTGGGAGCAGGATTCCCGACAGAAATCCACACAGGGAGGGGACTGCCTTTGTTAGAGACCTTGAAACACACCTTGAAACTCACCTTGTTCCCTGGCAAGCCCGACCAGCAGGAAAGCCCATCTGCACTCCTATTGATACCATGCAGACTGCGACATCAAAAGCAATGCTCTGGAGAGAAGGGATGCCAGCCTACAGGAGCATTCTTTGTGCACAAACACAGTGTAGCAAGGTTTCCCTTTGATCCTTTTCCAGAGCTGTTAATTCCAGCTCCCCGTTGCGAGTGCAGACCTGCTGCTGCTGCTCAGCACTCGCACACCTGCAGAGGGACACATCCTCTCGGCTCCCAAGGTGTGACACCGGGACATCAGGAAAGAATCCCACTGCTGGTTTCCCTCTGAGGGATCCTCTCCCTAGAAAACAGCTTTTGCACCCTGCCTCCCCCCCTGGGTAGGTGTAATCTATTCCAAAATGCAATGCCTGTTTTAGCCAGTGCTGCTGAGCTGTCCTGCTGAATGTTGGGAGGAAATGAGTCTCGGGGAGGCTGTGAAAGCAAGGGCTGTGAAATCCTCTTCCTCTAACGATGGAGCTCACTACAGTTTGCAGCACAAAGTTTCCAAGCTGGCTCAGCCCAGGTGTGGGTAACAATCTGCCTTCAAATCTGGGGTGGAAGGAGGTTTTTGTAGGCAGTGTGCACCACTCTTTGTGTTTGTTTACTCATTAGTTTGCACACCACGGCTTCCCTACAGCAGCTCCAAGCTTTCCTGTGTGCTGAACTGGTTGGATTTCTTTTTATAACATTCCTCATCCAGTTTTGTTGTTGTTGTTTTTCCCTTTTTTTTTTTTTTTTAGAAATTCAGCCAAAGATAACATGATGTTGGATTTTTAGTCCTTTACCCTTGGGCCTCATTATGTGTGTCTCCAACCCTATTTATTTACATTTCAAGGGAGAGGCTGGCAGAGAAGCAAAAACATGAGGGCTTCCCTACAAATTGTGATCAGCCACAATTTTCCCTGTGTACAAAATCCTGCATCTCATGCTGCAAAGTCCAGAGCTGTGATACAGAGATTTTCCTGAGAGAAAATTCAGGGACACCAGACAGCATCTGCTTTGCACCTTCTCTGGGCATGGTCTGCCCTGTGTGATCCTCCTTAAAAACAAATCCATCAGGAAAGAACCTGCTGATCAAAGCTCTCCCTCAACCCCTCCACCCTCAAATTACATCTCATCATTTTTCTTCCTATTTTCATACCTTGTTTTCTCTGATCTTTAGCAGGGAGAACATGAGGAGGAGTGGGGTTCATGCTGTGTCCCTCTCTCACCTGGTCCCACCAGCCACCCTACAGAGGCCAACAGGGGCATTCAGGATGAAGGTGGCAGCAAGGACAGAACTGAGGGCACCAGCTGGGTCCCAGGGGCTGAGCTGGGCCCTGCCAGCCTCTTGCATGACAGCTGGGAGGGTGGGAGGCACTGCCAGGCTGTTGTGTGAAGCTATCTGGTATGTGCAGGCACCTGCCTCATGCTCACACCCCCCTGGCTTGGCCAGGAGGCTGCTCTGCCTCAGCAAAGCACAGATGGAGCTGGGGGAGCTCTGCACAGGGCATCCTCCACCTTCTAAATTACAAATCCCACCAAATCCCACCAAATCCCACAGCCCTTCTGCCCACAGGGACTGTGTCTGTCCCAGCAGGGCCCTGCTGTCCCTGGCTGCCCCAGAGCTGGGATCCCACAGCCTGCAGCCAGCCCCTCTCCATCCCTGGGGATGCACAGGGTCTGGGTTAGGGACGCACCACAGCTCCCACAGTGCTCACAGATAGCTACAGCCTGCTCCTGTGGCTGCACCCAGAGCTTTAAAGAAGGACAGAACCATAAATAAAAGCACTTGAATCATTGGTGCTATAGTAAAGCTGAGGTGCTAGGGAACAGGTTGGACTCCATGATCTTAGAGGTCTCTTCCAAGCTCATGATTCTGTGATTCTGTGATTGATTCTGTGATTCTGTGATTGCTGGAATGGCCCATGCTCTGGGGGTTGCCTGCTGGCACAGGGGCCACCACAGCAGGCGAGCAGAGCTCAACACATGCAAGGGCAAGGCACAGCCTGCAGCTGGCCCAGGTTTCACAGCAACACTTCCACTGAGATCCCTTCTCCAACACATGCAAGGGCAAGGCACAGCCTGCAGCTGGCCCAGGTTTCACAACAACACTGAGACCCCCTCTGCCAAAACCTCGTGTGAAGGGTCCCCGAGGTGCATTGTGTTCCCTTGGTGTTGGGATTCTTGTGCAAGTATTGGTGGATTTGTTCTCCCCTTGGCAAACACCAAGGATGAGGAATTCCTCACAGCGGTGCTGCAGAGCACAGATGTGCAGGTTTGTCTTCTCCAGGCTGCAGAATAACCTGGGAGAAACCTCTGGTCTGGCACCAGTTTGAGGGAATACAGAAAAAACACACTCTGGGAGCTATCAGAGTTCTCCACTTCAGGAGATTAATTAATTTCAGGATTAATTTTATGTACACTGCAGGATCTGAACCAATACTGGTGCAGGCTCCAGCTTAAGGCAGAGCAAACAGAGGCAGCACCAGGTCCTTCTGCTGGTCTGCACAAGGAATGATCCCTTCTCAAACACTGCCTGCCCCAGGGCTCAGAAGGAGGTTGCTGGGCTCTCTGTTGGAACTCTGCTAGGGAACAGCAACTCACTCCAGCACTCATATCTCAGGTGGTTTCAGCTTCTGGTGTTTTTGTAGGGTGGCATGGCTCAATCCCAGGCATTTCCCCATTATCCATCACTCAGGAAAGGTCCTAAACAGTCTCTGGACATGCAGTGCTGTAACTATTAATCTACTCAGGGTATGGGACCTTTTTTCCTTCATTTTTTAATGAAAAATTCCTCTTACTTTCAAACTACCTCCAGGCAGGTTTTGCTGGGTAATTTTTTTTTTAATTAAAAGTGCATACATTTTTCAGCCAGAAATTTCAATAATTGAGCTGCAAGGAACTCCTCAGATGTGAGATCCTGATTTTGCAAGTGCCCTGAGGAAACAATTTGGGAAATCTGCACTGCAAACAACTGGGAAAAATAAGTGGACAAGTTGCATCAACAGGATGAAATATTAATTAAAGGGAGAATGTCTTGGCAGCAAGAGAGAAATTCAGATTGAACTGATGGGATATTGCATCCCCTGTGTGAGAACAGTAATTTTGCAGCTCCCTTCAAGATGGAGATCCCCAGATTGTGATGTTTGGGATCCCACAGGCTGCCACTTCCTTTCCATGATTCAACATCCGTCAGCTTCCCTCTAAGAGGATTTGTTCCTAAAGTGGTGTTACAGCAACTGCAGGAGACCTCTTAATGGCCATAAAACCATTTAGACAGAAACAGAGTGTCTCCAGGGATTTAGCCCCTCCATCTCTGACAGAAGTGCTGGCCCAAATTCACAGCAGTGGGACTGAGGCAGGGCTTTACATAAAGCACCTGCAGTGGCACCCAGGGGCTTTTCTCACTGGGAATCAGCACATGGGGCTCCATCTCTGAATCAGGGATGTGGACAGACCTTCTGGCTCTTGTAGTCTCAGCACAGGGCTTGCAAGGGTGACTAAGGTCTAAAAATTCCCCTCTCCTGGAGTAACTGGTCTGAGTCATATGTCTCTTTTTCAGCAAGGTACTGACTTACAGCTTCAGAAGGGAAAAAAAACCCTAGAAATATGAATTATCAGTACTAAAAAGGGGGAGATTAATAAAAAGAAGCCTCAGATTCAACATTGTATTAAAAATGCATGACTTGCAAAACAAGCTTGTGGTTTTGGGAACCTGGTACCTTTTAACTGGAGGCTTTCAGACAGCAGTTCCAGGTGGGAGACAGAAGAGTTGCTGCAGCTACAAAGGGCTCCTCAGCCGTCTCCATGTCCCTATGAACTCATCCCACTGCACGAGTCCTGGCTCAGCAGCAAACTGCTGCTGCCTTTCAGCATCTCCCCCTGCCTGAGGTGTGAGGTCAGCACATCTGCCTGCTGGGAGCCAGCCACAAGCACATCTGGATGCACAGAGAGTTGTAAAGGTTGTGATCCCTCTGTTGCACCAGCTGGGTGAATTCCCTCTGATTTTTCATTTCTTTTTTTTTCACAAACAAGATGTAAGGGCTGGTAGATTTCAGGTTTTGACAGCACCCAGCCTAAAGAAATGCAGTAAAGCTAGGTAAAGCTTTACATGCTTTACCTAGCATGTAAAGAAAAAACCCTCAATGCATTTGAAAACATAGGATATATTGTGCATTGAAGCATGCTTTTTCCACTGGCTCTGGAGGGAGGATAATCCACACAGGCTAACAAAAAAACTCCATTTGCCCACATGCAGGAAAAAGTGCTTTATCAAGGCTATTAGGAGTTACCTATTAAATGCTGTAAATGTAATTAAAAAGAAGTGAGTCTGGGGGACAACAGTGAAAAAACCAAGGGTCTCAGAAGGACTGTGAGAGCTTGTAGGGATTCTGTGGCTGCACAGCACTTTCAGAGCCATTACTTGCTGTCTTGAAAAGGAAACGTGGTTATTTATATAATCCCTGGGCAGTAATATGGCCCCACAAAGAAAATCACTTTGGTGTGGCATGAAACATCACTACTGCATTTTCACAAAAACATTTTGATTTGGGCCAGGAGGGGCCTTGGGAGGTTGTACCAGCCAGCCATGGACCTGGCTCACTGAAAGCATTGCTGGCAGGAAGATTTCAAAATGACAGCTACATCTCCATGCTCCAGACTAAACCCCAGACCATTCCCTTTCTCTTCCCTGCCATGTGCTCCAGGGCTTGGGACACACCTGGTCCATCCCAGGCTGTCCCCAAGAGCTCCCTGTCTTTGTTGAAATGCACAGCCCAGAGTCAGACACAAAATCACTGCTGCTGAACCATGCTGAATACCCTGGCAAGCTGGACTAACCTGAAGGGTTTCCTAAATTCATGGGCCTGTGTTCTCCAATCAGGTTCTCTGATTTTCTAAAGTATCCAGCCTGATTTGGATAAACATGTGTAGAAATAAAATAACGTGAAAAAATTCATTACTATGTTCCTTTATCAAGACTCTGAAGAAATAAAAAATGGTTTCTGAAAGAATTTAGGGAGAAAAGAGAATTCAGCGCCTCCCTTTCTGTGATTCAGTGCATCTGGCATCACTTGTTACTGACCTGAGTCAGGATGTGGAATAAGGAATGCAAGAGATCACGCCTAAAGGATGAGATTCCAAGTAGGAGCCTCTGTGGGGAACAGAAGTGCTCTGTTCATAAAATTCTCTTTCATTTTTTCAGTCTTTTTTCTCCTACTGTAACACAACCCCCCAAACTTTTCTCCTTAAAACTCAGGGGAGCTCCAAATCATCCACCCTTTCGCAAGACTAGCAACAAAAATCACAACCAAAAACCCACTTCTGATTCACAGAGGTGTAAATGTGATCAAAACTCACCCAGAGTGATTTTACATTGCATAACCACTTCCATGATTTTACAATGGAGGTAACAGCAGGCAGAGTGTGCCAGATGATGAGCAAGGGAGCACTGCTGGCAGCAGGGCAGCAGGGGAAAGCCTTTGAGGTTTCCAACCTCAAAATAAACCTTCTTGGAGTTGGGAAGAAAAGGCAAAACCCACAAGCTGGCACAACACCGGTCACTGCAGCCTGTGGGGAGTGGGATGGTGCAGCAGGGGGGCAGCAGAGGCTCTGATGAGCTGTTTCAGCTTGTTCCCAGTGCTGTGCCCTGGCTGGGGCATCACAGAGTGCCAGTTCAGCAGGGCAGAGCCACATCCCCACCATGGAATGGCTCTGAACCAGCACTGCCCTCCGTGTGCTGGGCCAGTTTGCTCCTGCACCCTCTGCTTGTGGACATCCATCGTGGGCACAGACCCACAGGCTTGAAAGCACTCCTGAAGGCCACCACTACCTCACCACTGCTGTGCTGAATTTCAGAGCTCAGCTCAGCATCCCTGGGGACTGGAGCATGCACAGAGCCCAGGGTCATGCATAGGCTCTGTTTAGGATGAGTTTAGCCACAGAGCTGCCCTTACCCTGCCAGGAGTTGCATGTGGGGAGAGGCAGGGAGAGAGCTGAGTGACACTATTGCCTCCAGCATGGCTTATTTCAAATCTCACAACTGGTATTGCTCTGTAACTCCAAACTGCTGCGTTTAATTACTCTCAGCAGCTTCATTAGCAGAAACGTGTAGTGAGGTTGGATGCTCCCATCCAATTCCAGGGACCCTCAAACAAACTGGGCTTTGTGGTTGTGCATGTGGGAGGCGGAGAGGTTGTTCCTGGAAGTGCCTCTGCCGGGCTGGGGAAGGGGAATTCGAGGAAATGGTGTCACAGCAAAGGCAGGCTCGGGTCGCTGCTGTGCTGCAAACTGGTCTCTCCTGGGATACCTGCTGGGAGGTCAGGAACAGTGTCTGGCAGCCCTCTCTGCCACAGACTGAAAGAATTCTTTGGTTCAGACGCAGCCCCAGTGGCCACAGGCAGCCCTGCAGCCTCATGGAAACCCCCAGCCCTGACGTGCAGGTGATGTTTTTTCTTCCTCATCACCTGCCCTCCAATTCCTTTGTAAGATCTTCCTTCAGCTCTGACTCCCACACCCACACCACTTTTTTTCCTGAAAAAACAGCACGGACAGGAAAAAGAATGCAAAAAAGGGGTTGGTTGGTCCAGTGTGGAATGGTCCTTGGGCAGTCAATAGTAAACCAGATTTGATTATTTTCAGATTTTTCATACATGCATTTTCTCAGATATTTCATGTTACACAAAATCCAGGAGGGCCACAAAAAGCACAGATCATACAGGCACCTGGATCCAAGAAGCTGTTTAAATTTCAAGCACAATCCCCTTTGTCTGCAGAGGCCAGGCATAGAATCTCTGTGCAGACAGAGGGACACTGAATATCTGTGCATGTTTTGGAGACTTCTCTCTCCTGCCTTGCACAGGGCTCTCCTTAGCAACAGAGCTCACTGCAGGATCTGCTGCTGTTTTTGCCCTCTCTGCCACCAGCAGCTCATGGAATCTGCAGTTCTGCCTGCTCAGACCAATAAAAACTGGTGAACCCCTGCCATTACCATTCTTTCAGTTACTCAGCCCTGTGAGACTATTGCATTTGCAGTCGACCTCTGTGGCAGGGAGGAATGATGAATCTGACTCCATGTTCTCAGAAGGCTAATTTATTACTTTATAATACTATATTATATTAAAGAATATTACACTAAACTATACTAAAGAATACAGAAAAGATACTTACTCAATGTTAAAAAGATAATAACGAAAACTCATGACTCTCTCCAGAGTCCTGACACAGCTTGGCACTGATTGGCCAAAGAGTCAAAACAACTCACACCAGAATGAAACAATCACCTGTGGGTAAATAATCTCCAAACATGTTCCATACAACATAGGAGAAGCAAATGAGTCTTTTCTTTGAGTCTTCTCAGCTTCCCAGGAGAAAAATCCTGGGTGAAGGGATTTTTTCAGACAATGTGAATGCCACATGAGACGTGTTGCAAATGAGGGGAAAGGGAAAGGGAAGGTTTTCAGTGAAATCTCTTCCAATTTCCAGCCAGCAGGCAGCTGCAGAGGTGGCATCTCATAGCCCTGCAGAGGCTGCACAGCTGCCCAGAGCATCACAGGAGCAGCTTTTTGGGGGACTCGAGCTCTGTCTTGAACTCAAGGTGTTCAAAACCATAAACTGGGGCTGCTAGCCCTAATCTATCTCCTTTACAGCTGTTGGGGAAGATGAAACAGGAAAGCCTTTTAAATATGTTTGCCTGGCAAAAGATTTTGAGAATATGGAAACCATAAGCAAGACTGAAATGAAAGCAGGCTTTGAGATACCTTAGTTACTGAACATCTGGAACACAATGGTATGGCTGGCTGAAGGTAATCCTCATTTGATGGAACAATACCCTCTGCTTGCAGACAGGTCCAAGGGTCAGAGCAGACCCTACTAGCTTGGCAGAAGGGGCCCAAAGAGTAGTTTTTAGAGTTTAAAATGTAACACAGTATGGTAATGTAATGATTCTTATAGGCTGTATGTAAATGCTGTAGGATTTGTATCTTGTACTAGACTGGCTAGTGAAAATTAGAATATTCAGTACAGAAGATTTATTGTAATGTAACAAGAATTTTGTCCTGTTTTCCTCTTCTCTTATTCTTCATGCTCTCTCTCTCTTTCAGGCTCATCTTTGGGGCTCCTCTCTGGGGCCTGCTCCCAGCTGCAGCTGGCAGCTCCCAGCAGGGCCCCTGCACCCAGGCCCTCTGCAATAAACCACACGTTCCAAGACCTCTCATTCCATGACCAAGAGATCTCTCATCTCCGTCTCTCCCTACCGTCCTACCCCCCACTGTAGTTATGATATTTTATGAAAAATCCTTTGCTAGGATTTTTTCCTCCTGAGAAGCTGAGGAGCCTCAGGAAAGAAGTGTAAACCATAACTATCTGCTGTTTGGAATGCAACAGGTGCATCTGTGATTGGTGAGTGTTAGTTGTTTCTGATTAATGGCCAGTCACAGTCAGCTGGCTCAGACTCTCAGAATGTCATAAGTCTTTGTTATTAATTCCATTCCTGTTCTTTCTAGCCTTCTGATGAATCCTTTTCTCCCTATTCTTTTAGTATAGTTTAATATATCATTTTAATATAACATATAATATAATAAACCAACCTTCTGAAACAGTCAAAATTCACGTCTCTTCACTCATCCCAGAAGCCCCCCACAAAACATCAACCACACCCTGCTGCTCCTGCACACAGCAGATTAAGGTGCACAGGTGTGTCCCAATGATCTCCTGAAGCAACAAGGACTGAGCTCCAGAGGGACCCAGAGGATGGGATGCACAGATCCCTCCTTCCTCTGCCGACAGACTGCAGTGCAAGGCTGGGCATCACTGCACGTTGGTGTGAGCATGTGTGTGGGGGACTGTGAGTTCTGGGAAGCAAGGCAGAAGGACAGCACATCCTAAGAAACCGCTCGCAGAACATGGGGCCATATGTTTCTGGAAATGTCAGAATGAAAATCATTTTAGAAATGGAAAATTACATCTCAATCCTCTCACATTCCCATAATACTGGTCTCTCTCTATTCTAATGTTTGGATTTGTCTTATTTGTAAAGCAGGAACAGAGCTGAGGAAAGATGGGAAGGATGGCTTGGGATGCTGCCACACAGACGAGAGGCTTGTACCCAACACCCCACAGGAAATGGCCTGAGCAAGGTTGTGGAAACAGATTTGTGCTTAAATGTTTGCAAGGTCAGATCTTCAAATGATTCTTATCTTTATTCATCAGATACTCCCTGAACACTTATTTTTCTACATAATATCTATAATATCTCCTGGCTCTATGCTGATGCTACTCATTTAAATACACATGGAAGTTATGTATAACAACGACACAGAAAATGCAGTGCTCTCCCATTAGGGGCATATTTTGCCATTCCTGCTACTTTCCAAATCAATTACTTAGTAGGAAATCATGCAAAAGGCTAAGGCAATCTAAAGAGACTTATAAAGTTCTTATTCTTGTTACACCCAGGATGAAGCTACAGGATATCTGAATTACTCCCATATGACATAAAATTTGAAGCGATAGGCTATTGTGATACAAGATTTTCAAACCAGCTACCAAATCACTCCCTTTGGCTATCAGTGAGGGGAAATGAGTGGATGTACTTTTCTTTTAAACATGAAAGCAAAATCAGTTCCATTGCTGATGGGACCAAATGCATATGCAGAAAAGGGGGGACTGCCTTCTTCCTCAGATACATGAAAGGGTGTTGGAGCTCTTGGAGCTCCTGTTCTTTTCCTGACAGGATACTTTCTCCCTGAGGACTTCATAGAGCCACACCTTACCTCTGCAAAGGAGCAAGAAATATGAAAGGGCAAGGGAGCTGGGGGAGGAAACTGAGGGGGGAAAGTGTGGCAGATCTGTAATCAGGAGACAAGAGTTTACACTGGAAATAGTGATCATGAATAATGGAGCAGTTCTCCCCCCAGAGAGAAGGAGGCCTCAAAAAACTGATTCCTACAGATCTAGTGGCTGAAATGCCCCTTACAGGTGCCACATCTGTCTCCATTTGCATGCCCTTTGATCAGACCCTGGAGATGTGAACCATGTGCCTTCAAAATGAGGACCACAAGGAACTTGTAGAACACAGCAATCCCTGCAAGGGGTAAGGTTTCCGACTGAGGGGGGAAAGTGTGGCAGATCTGTAATCAGGAGACAAGAGTTTACACTGGAAATAGTGATCATGAATAATGGAGCAGTTCTCCCCCCAGAGAGAAGGAGGCCTCAAAAAATTGATTCCTACAGATCTAGTGGCTGAAATGCCCCTTACAGGTGCCACATCTGTCTCCATTTGCATGCCCTCTGATCAGACCCTGGAGATGTGAACCATGTGCCTTCAAAATGAGGACCACAAGGAACTTGTAGAACACAGCAATCCCTGCAAGGGGTAAGGTCAGAGGGTTTCCAACCCATAAAAGGGCCAAAGATCAGATAAAACCCTTGCTCATGCCCCATGGATACTGTGGAATGCAAAAAGACATCAAAAGGTTAAGACAACTTTCAAGGTCATGGACAACTTGAGGCACACTGAGGACACCAGGACTAATAGAGACATGAATGAGGGGGTTGACAGAAATGCATAAAATTAGGAATGGTTTGGAGAGGGCAAAAAGGTTCATAACAACACATGTTCTTTATTTCTCAAAAGCCAAGATTTAGGGGAGCACCCAGGAATGAACAGGCAGTGGGTTTAAAAGCAGAGCTGCATTTTCCCAAGTGATGCAGCATTAAATCCTGGAAATCTGTGCCAGATGAGTTTCAGTATAAATGAATTTTGAGACCACTAATATTCAGGGGGTTGCTCTGCTGCTGGCTGTTAAACACAATACTCTGGATGCACACTCTGGCAGAGGAAACTTTACATTAAACAGCATCAAGGCAGGAGGCAGTATGTTTTATGCTCTCCCTTAAATGGCTTCTATACCCAATTATCAGACAGTGCACTGGGTAGCTCAATCTTTGGTTGTGCTCACTGTAACATCTTTTGTGTTCCTATGTTATGTTCCTCTATAGTTCATGACAATAAAACCAGCATATAAGGACTTTTATCACTTGGCAGTTGTGTTACACAGCCTGGGATTTTTAGCTATTGCTTTACAAACATGCTCTGCATGCTCAGCCCTGAAGGGATAAGGGTTAATTCACCACCAACTGCATTCAACCAAGTTTTTAATCCACACAAGCACAGAATAAAAAAAAGGTGTGAACTTAGAGCCGACTTAAACTTCCTTTTCACTTTGACCTTCTACAGCAGTATGTGAGTGGGGTTTTCATTATTTCTGAGAGAAAACAGGTAGTTTGTAAAAGATATTAGAGCAGCATAGTGAAAGTCTAAATTCTGATGGACTATGATGTGAAATAACTTGTCTGATGCAGTAGTTTTTGCTCCATCTACACAGAAAAGCCTCACACCAGACAAAGCATGATTCTGCTTTGGCTCATTTCTTTAAATAAGCCTCTAGCTTTCACAAAAGGTTTGATTTCCTCCTTTTGTACTTGGCTTCAATGATGATTAAGCTTGCAAGGGGCTGCTATGCGTGTCAGGCATTATTTTTCTGATGGATATTACACAAACCCCCCACACAAATTCACTTTTCCTGCCCTCCCTCTTCCATGTTAAAAATGACAAGTAGCTGAGATGTTAAGAAGAGAGTTTATCATTGTAACTGGACTATTCACACAAAATGCAGACATTTGCTTTATCTTTTGCCTAGTTAAATTTTTGTTGTGCCTTTTAAAATATCACTAAATGGAGATATCTTGAAGATAATAATCTAGTTGTTATTTTTCAATTATTTGTGGAAGATTTGATTTGGTTTGGTTTTGTTGGTTTTATTGGTTTGATTTTTCCTGTGGGGTTTCCATGTTTATCCTCAGAAATAACACACTGTTGCTGAGGATTACCTGTGGTCAGGTTTAGGATTCTAAAGCAAGGGGCCAATTCTGCTCTTGTTCACTTGGAGTAATGCCATTAAAAGCTCTGTGTCTGACTATTCCCTGATGTAACTGAGGATACCCACAGTCCATACACACACTTTCAAAAGACTATTTTGGTTAATTCCGGATGAGAACAGAGCTTCCTGGGAGGGATTTTCTGCTCTGTGGGTTTCTCTGCCCACACCACCAGTGAGTGCTCTTCTGCCTTGAGAACTCTTCTTCCTTCCTCGACTGCTCTCCAATGTGGATTTGAAAGTCGTGCATGGACAGACTCCAGATTTGAAACTCACACACCCCTCCATGCCAGAACCACCAGAGCCTCAGGAATGCAACAAACACAACTCATGAGAACAACCAGATGACAGCTTATTAATACACCCTGAATGTTTTCTGCTTGCAGAGAAAACTTGCACTGCCAACACTGTGAGCTAACATGATTCTCCAAGAGAAAATCTCTCACTGTTACAGGCAAGATGTAGATATCAGTTCCACTTCTGTTCCACCAAGGGTTAACTGGACTCCAGAGCAGAATGCAAGGAGAAAGGAATGTGGAGCAAGATGGAAGGCAAAAGAAAGGATTCCTGTCGTTCTCACAGAATTAATCAGCATCTCTTTTGCCATCTCCCAAACACAGGAGCATCCCCCCACCTTGGAGAAGTTTCCCTCCAAATCAATGACTGGCAGAGTGCAGACAGTGGCAGAGCTGCTGCTGACACCAGCAGGAGAATCAGAGACACAGTCTTGAGGATGAGCCTGGGTAATTTAGGTACATCACAAAGGGCTCATTAATGTCCCCTGAAGCTCTCGGTGGGATCCAGCCCATTGATGTCACTGGGGTGCCTTCCTCCAACTCCTCTCTCTCAGATTCTGCCATCACAAATCCTTCTGCCTGGTGCTTCCCTTTGTCCTTTCTGTTCCTTTCTCTCTTTCTTCTCATTTTCTCTTTCCTTGCCTTTTGTTCCCTCCTTTAACAATTTTCAGTCAACCCCAGGGAGACAGTCCCACTCTTATTTGCTAAAATAACTGGTAGTTAAATGACTGACAGTTAATGTGGTATCTTAGGCTTCAGCACTGCTCCGCTGGCAGAAGATGCACTGATGAGTGTGTGGGGAGAGGGAAGAATAGGATGTGGTTCATGCTTCTGAGAGCCTTTTTTTTCTGTTTTTCAAGCTGTCTGTAGACTCCAGCAAACATCATTTCTGCTGGAGCACTTACAGAGAACACTCTTCTGAGTGGGGGACAGGCAGAGGGCTGTCCACGACCTATCAAAAAAAAACCCCATAAAGCAGACTCCAGCCCTGCTACACTAGCAACCTCAAAAAAATGAGAATATTATCCTTTTTTGATTATTTGCTTTCATGATTCCTTTGGAGTCAGTACTGCAAAATGACATTGAACTGTACTGGCATTTCCAGAAGAATGCTCAGGGCTGGAATGGCAGCACATGGTGCTGGCCAGGATTTAGGTGTTTTAACAGAGCTTGGACATGCCTGCAGCAGATGTACTCCTTCCACTGAAATCCAGAAATGTGCCATTGATCCTGCTGCACCCCAGACTCACTGAGTGCTCCTGCAGTCATCCCAGCAGAGGTGTCTGCAGGGGAGCCCAACACAAGCCAGAAAATGATTTCTGCTGAAATGGCCAAATTCCATGGTAGAATGATGCACATGGAGGAAAAAAACAAAACAAAACAAAACATCAAAAAAAAAAACCCAAAAAACAAACAAAATTAAAGACAATGTACAAAACTCCAAAAAAAACCCCCAAAAACCAAACAAAAATAAAGACAATGTACAAAATGATCTAAAGTACAGCAGCTTTAAAAACCAGTAGCAATGAAGGTGTAGGTCAAACTAAAGATGATGCACTGGTCTGTGTCTGTCCCAGGCTGAGGTGGGCTGAAGGACAGGACTTACAACTAATTGGCATTACACCAACACCTCAGGGCTTTTCCTCCCCCATGTGTAACTCTGCTGGGACCTCAGTACCTCTCAGCATCCTTGCTGCTGTTAATTTTCCTGTCAGCTCTCCTGCTCACAGGGGTGAACCCAGAGCAAGCTCTACCCACAGAGAAGGGTGCAATGATGCCTTTGAAACACCTTCAGCAAAAGTAACCATCAGTGATTTGTTCTGCTCTGCTTTGGTTGGGAGACACAGATGCACATTTGCACTCACACCTGAGAAATACCCTCCCTCTTCTGGGTGAGATTCTGCCACCCAAAAGGTTCCTCCTCCCAGAGAGAAATGCAATCATCCACCTGCCACCTAATTAGTAGATGAACTATTTATTTGACTTGTCATATCCCTTGGGAATTTCACATGATGGAGCTGTCCTGTGGGAGAGCTTTTCTAGACAGCTGTTAAATTAAATGTCTGAAAAGCAAAGGGAATTATTTTCTCTACCACAATCCTTGTAGTTTCCCCATTTAGTTGCCCCCAGTTTTGTTTCAGAATTTATAACAGGTAAGAAAATCTTGGAAAATTACAGCAATAACCCTTTTGTGTTATTATGACAAAGGAGTGAGGATCAAAATCATCAATGTAGAGAAATTTTGCATCTGATGGGAGATCAGCTCCCAAGATGCCATTTTGCTGAAATCTCCTGAGGAATCAATTTTCTGCCTACGCCTGTTCACCACACTGGAGAACCTCCTGTAACATCCCTGCACGCTAATGCACAGCATGAATGTGTAGTAAAACACATGTGCCATGCCTCTGGCAGGAACTGCATGCACCCAGCAGGAAAAAAACACAAAAAACCCCCACAAAGGAACGTCCTACAGAAATTCCAGACAACATAGTTTTGCTTTCTTTTTCCAATCCTCCAAAATGTAAAATTTTCCTTTTGGATCCCTTCCTCAAAGAAGAAAGTACTAAAGGGATTCCCATTTGTCTTGGTAGGCAACTATGGGTACATCCAAAGAATTCCTTTGCAACCCACTCAGGTTCTGACAAAAATGTGGGGGAGAGCAGGAAATGTGCAATAGTGGGGATTGTGTGTACTTGTTTGGAAGCAAAGGGAATGTGGGTGTTTACCATGCTCACCAGGTGGTGACAAGGCAAAAGGTGTCCTGGAATCCTAAACAGCAGCTGCTTCTGCTCCACTCTGAGCCAGGCTCTTACACAGGCACAGCGAAGCCACCTGACTAAACCAGCAGCTCTGATTGTTAATAAACACCCAATGGGCTTAACAGTGCTGATAAGTTCCACAATGTACTTATTTGCTGTCTTTTTGGGGCACAGTCTGCTCAAGCCTCCAGGAGATTTGGGCTGGGAACATTCTGTCAAAATGAAAATTGTCTCCCAGAGCATAACCTGACTACAGAGCTAGCAAACGCCCCAAATACTCTGAGACTACAGAACTGTGAAAACTCACTGCTCCAGTACAGTCTCTGAATAATGCCCCCAACTTTTAATATGAAAGCTTTGTAATCAGAAGACATTTCCCATATTTTCTTCCCTTTGCTTTTCTCTGTGAAAACTTATATATTAATCATGTGTCCCCAAGATCTCTTCCTCTCTGGGTACCTTTGGTGCAAGGTGGACAGGTGAAGATTCATACCTGTGCCATCTAGGAAAAAGGTAAAGGGAAAGGAAGGGGTCAGAGAAATCCCTTTTCCCCCCGCCTCCAATTCATTTTATAGTCAGCCCTTGGTTGATTCATACAACAGAAAAAGCCCAGAGGCAAGACAGCTCATCTCTCTGTGACTGAAAACACACTCCCAACCCAACTGGATCCTGGAGAACTTGGTTGTAGGTTGCTCTTGGATTATTCTGCAGGAGGTTTTTTTGGTGAGCATTCAGTTTGAAGTCTGTTACTCATCCCTTCAGCTCACGTCACGATCAAGTCCCTTGCAGAGAGCAGGACCCAAAAGTAAGCTGCTCAGCATCCTGGATCATGTAATTTAATTTGGAAAATTGCCTTTCCTGCACTGGTGCTCAGCTGGAGCCCAGACACTAAACCCTGCCTCCCTGTGGAACAGCCTGACAGTCCCAATGACACAAGGCAAAGGCAGCTCTGCTGTGAGCTGTGAGCTCACGTTGGGAAAGGCAATGCCATCTCTATCCCACATGCAGATTTTCTCTGGAATAAAAACCACAAAAGAGGCCTGAGGTACAAGGATCTGTGGGGAAGACTGACACAAAGCCTTCAAAGGTAGTGAGAGAATAAGCTCCTTTGAATGGATCCCAGGGACCAGCCTGCCAAAGGACAGGGAGAGGTAGGTCACTTCCCCTTTCCTACACAGGCAGCTTGGATATGTGCTGCAGAACAGGGCAGCCTTAAATATCCTAACCCAG
Source organism: Passer montanus (assembly GCF_014805655.1). Taxonomy (NCBI): domain Eukaryota; kingdom Metazoa; phylum Chordata; class Aves; order Passeriformes; family Passeridae; genus Passer; species Passer montanus. The sequence goes on along the minus strand of NW_024362051.1, from coordinate 9,454,346 downwards.
AATCCAGCCTTGCCTGAGCTTTTCAAATGAGGCACAGGAGGGGACAGAAGGCACTCAGGGGCCACAGAGGAATGAGGAACCTCTCTGAAATGACCAGAAAACACTGATCACTGGGCAACTAAAACACCTCTTCTACAGGGCAGAGCAGAGCTGCAGCTCTCTTTCTTGCAGGTTTAATTTTAAATACATTCAATACGCAAGAAAGTGGTGGAATCAAAGTCACTGCAGCCTGGTAGACACCAGGGTGGATCTTTCTGTCCAGCACCACAGAAAGTGGTTCTGGCTCTTTCCAAGACATTCCACAGGCAACTTTTTGCTCCCTCCTATCTCACATGCACAACTGCAGTTTCCAGCAATCCTGGCTGTGCCCTCCTGGGTGCTGCCCCTCTCTGTGATGTCCCTTCATGAGCTGCCCCAAAACTGAGCCACACCAGGGATTTCCCTGGTCCCAGTCCATCAGACACTGAGTGTTCTGGGTTTCACTGCTCATGGAGCATTTTGAAATGCTAAATCAGAACAGTCAGAGCTGCAGGAAAAAAAGCAAAGAATCCCAAAATCATTTTGGTTGCAAAAGCCCTCCCAGATCACCAAATCCAAGGTGTGCCCCATCCCCACCTTGTCCCCAGCCCAGAGCACTGAGTGCCACCTCCAGCCCTTCCTTGGGCACTCCAGGGATGGGCTCTCCAAACCTCCCTTTAGTTCCTGCCCCACAGGTGAGCCCCCAGCACTCACTGCTCAGTGTTCCTCTCCTTCTCTCCATCAGAAACTGCCTCCTTGGGATGGGAGGACATTTGGCTGCAGGGATTTTCACCCTGCAGTTTTGGATCTGCTTCACCCACGAGCAAACTCACCTCCCCAGAAACGGGAGACTGCTGTCCTCAGCCAAACTCCACCTCAGCCTTGTCAAGAGTTTGTTCTCCCTGACAGCCTCTAATCACCAGCTAGCCAGTTTACCGAGGGAAAAATTTTATCCTTTCTGCTAGAATTCATTTTTATGACACCTACCATAAGAGACTTAAAAAAATTAGGCATTAAAATGGTTTATAGAGGGTATTTTTATAATCCACTAAGCTGTTTTCCATTTCCACTGATATGACATCTCTCAGCTATAATTCATAAATGCCATCAGTTAACAGGCACAGAACCTTATCCTAAATTTCTCCTCTCATATGCTTTTCTCATTTAAACTTTCTGTTAAATCTTTGCTGTGCTGCTAAATCCAGAGAGATTTGGCCATAGCTGGGGGGGAAAAAAAGTTTAAGTAGCTAATTAATGTCACTGGATTTGGGGCATCCTATCAAGAGAGAATATAGAGGAAGCATGTCCTCAATAAATATTTTGAACATTTAAATAAAGCTAATGCCCCCACCTACACAGGAACCTCTAATATCCTCAGAAAATAAATTTTTTTATAGGCAATAAGTGGCTGTTTTCCCACGCAGGGATGATAAGGACATTGCATCAGGTATATAGATTTCAGTGCCCCTGGCTGTCCCAACAGTAATTTTTGTTATTGATTGCAACTCACAAGGGAGCCCCTCTGGGAAGCACCTGCTTGTGCCAGGGTCCATCCAACCTGGAGACATCCTGGGAAAAAGCATTTATTTACAGCCCTCCCAGAACTCACTTCCTGCTTTGAAAAAAACACAGAAATGCCTAGCAATAATTATAATTCTTGTGGTAGTTAGACATATTCTGCTTTTCTCTGCCAAGCTCAGATTGGAAAGCTCCAGGTCTCACCACAATCACAGCTACTAAACCACAGCATGAAAAACAAAACAGAATATACATTCCTCCTTATTTAAAATGCCTCCATCATATCCTCACTCGGTCTGCTGGGAAATTTGAATTTGGATAGAGTTTGAAATTTAGGGTATATTTAGTCATTTGGTCATGGAAATTCCTACCTTGGAAGAGGCAAGCCCAAAAGAATGAAGATTTTTTTTTATTTCTTTAGCGTGGGCATGAAGATATCTCCTTGACCCTCCCTAGGTTGAGGATGGCTCATGGTCCACTCAGACTCCTTAAAGGCCTGATGAGTTTCCAGTCACAACCAGTTAAGCATTTTGGGTGGGAGAGAAGTGAACCCCAAACTGCCTTCCCTACATGGAGAGGAGAGGAAGCATGGAAGACACAAGGAGACAACAAGCCAAGGCACTTTTCCCCTAATGTTTTATCTAATGAAGTCCTAAGCCTAGTGGGATAAGAGTTTTGGCTCAGATAAGCAGAGTATCCATGGCCTTTAACCTTTTTTTATTTTTTTGTTCTCAAAGGAAGTTTCAAAAGAAAGAATACTCAATAGACAGTTATTGATAATCTTTGGCCTTAAAGATAAAAAAGGGAAATTAAAGGTACATTGCCTGGGCTGAACGGAAAAGCTTCACCCATGGCAGTGCTGCCTGGTGCTGCACAAAAGTGAATTCAAGAGAAGCCAACCTCCCCTGTGCTAAATTCACCTCTCTCAATTTCCTCCCATTGGGAGGTTAAACACTTCCCTGTGGGCAGCAGGGGAAGAAGCAGAGCTGGTTCACATCCTCCTCTCCCCAAGCACCCTGTCCCTGTCCCTGTCCCTTCCAGCCCTGCCCTGTCCCAGCCCTGCCAAGCTCCCCAGCTGGAGCTGCAGCCCAGAGCCTGTGGGGAGGAAGATGAGGACTGAGACAAGCAGGGGATTCATGTTTGTGCTCTTATCCCTTGGGGAGCAGAGATGAATGAGCCCACACTGCCAACGTGGAGGACATTTCCCTGCTGTCATCAGGGCCCAGGGAGAGCAGGTGGTGACAAATATGGACTGTGGCCACTCGGTGTGGCCCCTTGGCACTTCCACATCGCTGCTCCATGAAGAGTCTGCCTGGGGAAAATCATTCCCAAGGATGCTGCAGGCAGAGGCAGTCTCTGCTCACCCACTCAGAGCACCTGTGTGGCCTTTACCCATATGCTGCTGCCTGGCACTGCCAGGGGATCAGGAGCAGTTCCCCCACCACATCTCAGACATCACAGGCTGCTGCTCACGTGCCAGCAGACATGGGAGAGCTCTGGGTGTGCACCAGACAGCCATCCCCATTTGCCAAGGATCTGTGGACCTACACAAAGAGGGATCAGATTCATTAGGAAGAGGAGGAATTATAAATATGAGCCTAAGCAAGAAAATGAGGCCAGTGTGGGTATGAAGAGAAATTCAAACCTGTGTCATCTCCTATGGGCAAGTGCTCACTCAGGTCTCCCCACTTATTTATCAACACTGGCAGCCACAGAAAGCACATCCTTCCTTCTGAGCATCCAGAATCAGAAGGAATCCAGGTATTCTCATGCTGCCTTTGGTGTGCCTCATTAACACCACTGTCCAGTCTCACAAAAAATGGAGGAAAAAATCCAAAAACAAACAACCCAAAAACTGGACAGCAGGATGGGACAGTATCCCAAATCCCCTTAAAATAGAACTTCTCCCTAAAGCCACCCCTCACAGGCAGTCTCACAACAAGAGGCACGGCCGAGGTCTCAAAGGCACAGGCAGGTCACTTGAGCTGGAAGTCAAAGCCTCCCTCAACTTCAGGACATGTCTGAGAAGTGATTAACTTTTCACTCTTTGCAGGAATGCTGGCACTGTCCAAAGCACCAGGCACTGCTCCCCTGGGCCCTCAGGCTTTGTCCTTTCCTGTGCTGGTGCCTGCAGAGCCCCACGGTGAGAGCGACGGGGCGCGGGATCAGAGGAGACATCTCTGCTGGGATGGGACTGAACTGCAACAAATGCTCATTTAAAGGACACTTTAGAGGCTGCCTCTATGCACTTGCCACAAGCCTTCAGCTCTCATTTATTGTCTGTGCCTGATTCCACCACTTGCCTAAAACTCAATACACCCTTTTCAGGATTTTTATATTTTTTTAACCATTGATATCTTAGTGTATCCCCTTGCATATTTTATTTTCCTCTCACTTCTTGAGAGAAGAAATTACACAAAGAAGGCATTGGAGCTCCTCAGCCATCTCATAACTCTGACAAAACAGAAAACAAGGTGCAAGACTGATGCCAAATAATATCTAAATCTCACTCTGCGAGAGACAAGGATCTGGGGAAGGGGATCAGCTGCCACATTAAGTATCCCACAGCACTGTGACAAACCAAGGCAGAGAGGAGGAGCTGAGTGCACCCTCCAGAACTGTACAGCCAGCCTGGGACCTGCCAGCACTGCCCTTCCCCTTGTCACCCAAAGGGTAGCAGAGCCAGAAATAGCCAGAGATGGGGTTCACCAGATGATAGTGATTGGGGAATGATTTTCCCCAAGCAGACTCGTGTGGGCAGGAGGAAAGGGGACCAGGGGAGACTGGCTGCTGTTGGAGCCTGTTCTGCAGCACCTCCACAGAACAGGAGAGCAGAAGTACATGCCTTCCATGAAGAAGAATAATTGAGCTGTAATTCTGGTTTTGGCTTGCTCTTTCATCCAAAAATAAAAAAGAGTGGCTTGAATAAATTAATAATCCTGTTAGAGCTATGCATGAAAGAGATGCACAGGGATACATCACTCAAAACACTCCATATCACAGCTAGGTACTGATGCTCTTTGAGGAATCAGTAAACATTAAAATGCCTTTAAAAATCTGATTTTTTTGGGTAACTAGAGGCCTAAGCTAACAATCAAGACCCCAAATATTTGATAAACAAACATAAGGCTGAAACACTGCTAGGACAGCTTAATAAACTCCTGACAAGAGGGAGATGCAACAGGTGGACAATAAAAAACACAACAGCCATGAGAGGGTCACAACCAATCTTGACCATGAGGCTTGGCATGGTTGGAGGCACAGACTGGTGCTGAACAGCCAAGAGGAAAATCCTGCAGCAAGGAAGGGAAAAATGAGCTAAAATCAGGGTGGAGAATAACGTTGCTGGGAAAAATCTGCAGGAAAGGTAAAGACAATGGCATCACAGATCACAAACCCTGTGAGTTTCTTTGGATCAAGTGAACCTTCCTTAGAAAAGGCTTGATACACAATCCAGGGAGTTTATAGTGTAGAACCTCATATGTGTGGCCCTGATTCTCCATCACATTGAATAGATGTTTAAATACCAAGCCAAAATTAAGACAAACATTGTATTTTCTTAGAACTATTCCTTAGTGCAGATTAAGGGAAGAATGATTAAACCACATCAACTTGAAGATGAAAACTGAGAAAAATGTCTGCAGAGGGTCACAGTGCCCCATCACCTGGGCACCCTGCACATACAGCACATCAAATTGCTGACAGCAAATTCCCTTGAAGAACATTGTGAGCCCAGGATTTTAAGCAGCCAGGAGATAGCAGCATCCCAAAACTCTGGTGTGAGCTCATAGCTGCTTCAAAGAACAGAATTAAATGGGTTTTCATCACATCACTGCTGTCTATAGGAAAGGAGGGCTGGGTTTGGAGTGCCCACATCAGGCCACTCAACATCTGCACAGACAACACCATGGCACCCTTGCCCAAAGGATCAGGGAAAATGTCCTTTGGCAGAGCTGCTGTGACTGCAGGGACTTGTTTGGGGCTCCAGGGTGGCCCCACAGCCCCCTGTGCAGCACCAGACTTTGGGGAAGCAAATGGGTTGACACAGCAGAGGCAGCAGCTCTGTGCTGAAGCAGCACAAAATCCAGGCCAGGCAGCAGCAGGTGCTGCCTGTGGGTGGGATATTGTGCATGGCAGACTTAGCCTGCCTGGAGCTGCAGAGAGGGGTTCCATGCAAGGGGGCTGGAGCAGCCTCTTCACCTTCTCTACGTGAGTATTTCGGGCAAAATACTCTATTCTCACAGAGAGAGAAGCAAAGGAGAAGTAGGAGAGAAGCATCTCCCAAGGAATTTTTCAGAGCAGGAGTGCTCCAACTTCTCAGAGCAAAGAGCACTCTGCTGCTGAACATCCTTCTCCTTTCTTCCTGAAGCTGGGAAAAAGAAATCTTAGTGAGGAAGGAGAGTTCTTCCCAAAAATGGACTCATCACTGGGTTCCAGGTGCCAACTCTTAAAGCAAAATCTTTCAGTCTCACACGGAGTCTTTAAGAAATGATAGATTGCACTGCCTCAGAAGAAACTCTCTGCTCCCTGATAATAAATGAGTTGTTAGCAGAAGTAGCAGGCTCCCGGATCCATTTGTGATCCAAAGGGCTCACAGATGCTTCCCATTTCTGCAATGCCAAAACCACAGAACACCAGACAGCGAGGAATGGGAAGGAGCCTCCTGTGCCTGCCTGCCTGCCTGCTGCTCTCCAGTGGCTAAAGGGAGACTGTCAAGTGCAAGTTCCCTTTGATGGAGCCTTTTTTTAATGTAAATCTGCTGTTGTTGAAAGTGAAGAATTTGCTGTATTGCCTGCAGGCAAGGATAGCTAGGGGAAAAACCTCAGCCCTTTGTGCTGCACCTCTGCAGCACCTCGTGTGCTCTGGACGTGGATCATCCTATGGCACAGGCACCCCTTGTCCTCCAGCCACACACCTCATCCCTCTGCACAGCTGAGACAACACACCTTGGATGAGAAACACACCTTGGATGAGACAAACACACCTTGCATGAGGCAAACACCTTCTCCAAAGGCTGCCATGGTCCCACAGGATGCTGCTGTACCTGAATATCTTGGCCCCAATTCCTTCCATCCCCAGTCTCCACAACACTGCTCTAGATTTCACTCCACAGTCCTGGGAATGACTTTTTTTTGCCCCCTGTTTGTTTTTAAAGTTGTTGTGCTCGACTTGCTGGTTTGGATTCACACTTTTACTTTCTGTCCTGAGACAGGTTTGAAACGGGAAACCTGAATGCACATTGCTCTGCAACTCCTCTGAGATTGCTGCCAAATGGCAATTAGAACTCATGACAGATTGGGATGGGATTCAGAATTCCCAAGATTTTCAGGTGTGTTTTGATCTAGAGCTCTGGGTCTGATTTGTCTCAGCTGCTATAGGATGTCACTGTAGAAATTACTCTCTCTTTTTTTTTTCTTTTATAGGCCAAGCAATGGGGTTTTTTTCCTTTTCCACAAGATTGCTAGTTCCAGTGCTACACAAGGCTTAACTGTGGTCTTCCCATTTGAGCCAGTGGGGGTTGCTCAGTCAAATCCCTGGGTGCTGTTTTGGAAATGCCACAGCATCTGAAGGCATTCCTCCCCTGATGACACCAGCCCCATGGCTCCCCCAGAGCCCAGTCCTAGGGATAGGCACTATCAGCCAGGAGTGTATCAATGAGAAGAGGGAGAAAGAGATCTGCATAAAGACTGCAAAAGCAAACCCAGGCATGGCTGTCAGAGCACTGCAAACACTCCTGCCAGCAGCAAGCCCATGAAAAGTGAGAAACAGAAGAGGCCAAGAGGAAAAAAGCACCTCACAGGACAATGCCAGACCCCTGCCCTTGGGGGGCCACTGCAGTGCAGTACCAAAATCCAGAAGGAGACCCTGAACAGAGCAGTTTCTGTGCCATGAACATATGTTTTCTTCACTTCTCAGCAATACATCAGAATAGCACAACTGCGAAGATCCTGTTTGCAATGTGATGCCTGCTTTTATCAAAGCCTTTACAGGCTGCTTGCAGGGAGAGCAGCAAAGTGTTTGATACTGCTGAGATGTCACCTTCAGCAGAGTATTGAGGAATTAGCAGAAGAGCATAATGCAGCTGCAGATGCTTTGGGATAGGATTCATCTCACCTGCCTCCCAAAGTCTCATGCAAAACTAAGCCAGGACCAACACAATTCTGTTGCTTTACCTGGTTCCTCACAGAGGAAGGAAAAGTTCAACCAAGGGACATGTGGGCACATGGAGGACGTGAGAGCAAGCTTTGATGAGTCAAATAGTCTCAAACAAAGAAGAGAAGTTTGAGAATGGCCACTGAGAGCTGCTGCCTGAGATGCTGAGTGTTGGTTCTTCTAATGCAGTGTGACTGCTAAACCCCACTAAAACTGTGATGATGCTTGAATGAGAATTTCCTTCCACAGAACAAGCCTGTACCCCAAGGTAGTGCTTATTTCTGCAGAACAAGAAATGGTCTGGGCTTTCTGGGGAAGGGCTCATCTCTGAAGGTGTGTGGCTGCTCTGGAAGCAGGGATGGAAATGCAGGAGCTGTCTCATGTCCCACCTGAGGGCTGCACAGGGAATTCTCTGCCCTCCAAGCATCAGCACAAAGACATGGGCATGTCTGGGAACACAAAGAGCTGATTTTCCAGTCTGTGTGTGGCTGTGGATGGGTGACCTCCTGCAGACCCTGGGGCTGCTCAGGGCTCTGAGGGTTCAGGAGAGGTGCTGGATTCTGCTCCCCCTGAGGTCTCTGAGAGTCTGGCACATGAGGCTGCTAAGGTGGAGGATGTTATGATATAGATGAGTCAATGTTAGGAATCTGCCTGACTTCATCCACACATTTCTTGCAGGTTCCCAAACAAATGATGACTCTTAATGCCTGCCAGCCAGGGCTAATCCAGGTCTCACACTCCTGGGACCTGAGGAGATCTGTTCCCTGACTGTAGAGGAGAGGGTGCAGTCCCCTCACAGAGGCTCCACTCTCCCCAGAGTCTCTGCCTTTGCTGTCCCCAGAGGACAGGAGCACAGGGACACCCAGATTGCCATCCCCACACCTTGAAGCTGCAGGTAATAGCTTTTGGCACAGCCATAATGAGCTGAGCAGGAGACCCCAGAATGAAGACAGGCTGGAAGACAGAATTAATTCTGATTAAATCCATGAAATGCACTCAGATCTGCCTTTTCTGGGGACAGGCTGGGGACAGCTGCTGTGCCTGCCTGTTTTTCTGGGACAGTGAGCTGGGAACAACACTGCTGCTGGGGCTGCAGTGCTCCCTGCCTCCTCCTCACCTGCAGCAGCCCCCTCTCCTCACCCCTTCCCCCACTGCAGCCATGTGTGGTTTGGCTTTCTATTACTTCCTTTGGTAGTTCATTAAAGACATTAATCACCTTCTGCACAAAGACATTTCTCCTGAACTCCCTGCAGGCCAGGCCTCTTTCTCTGCTGGCTGCTCAGCCCTTGCAGGCACAGTGCTGGTGGCTCAGACCTGCCCCCGTTTCCCTGCTGACCTGGGTCCCTGCTAGGCACCAAGGGTGGTCACCCCAAGCCTCCCCTCTCATGCTTGCTGTGACAAGAGCCTCCTTTCCAGCTCACCTTCTCCCCACTGTGGTCTACATCCCAGCATTTGTCTCCCTTTTCCCTGGCCAAACTCTCCCAGCACATGACTGCCATACATCACCTGCAGGACAGGAGGATCCTGAGCTGCGGTGCTGACCAAATAGGAGGCACCATTAGCTCCAGTTCAGATTTGAGCAGAAGGAGGCAGAGCCCTCAGAAAGAAAAACCTCCCCTTGCTTAGCTAAGGGCTGAAAAGAGACAAGGGAGAACTCCACCCATTGCACGTCCACAGCCCCCCCAGAGCTGCTGCCTTGTCCCTTTCCCACGTCATGTCTCCTACTCCAGGCTTTCTTCACCCTCTGCCCTGGGTGCTCTCTGTTGGACTTTGCTGCCTGTGCTTTCCTCACAAGCTCCCAGGCCTCCTGGTAATTTTTTCTGCTGTTTACCTGCCAGAATAACAGTGCTGTTCTCCCTCTGTGGGATGGCACTGAATGGGATGTGGGTGCTGTGTGGAAGTAAAGCCAACAAGACTCGGGGCACTCAGGGGATATTGGCAGCCCAGCAGGGGAAAAGCCACGTCTGAATCTGTGTAATAACTGATGTCTTTTGCTTGTTGAAGCTCATTGCTAGCAAAGATCAAAGCAAAGTATTTGGGAGGGCGGGGAGGTGAGGAATAGCCCTTGATTTCATGTGAGATTCTTCCACATTCTGCATCCAGATTACTCACAGCGGTTTCTGTATCTCTCCTCTGACCTTCCAGCCCTCAACCTTTCATCTCCTTCCCACTTCATCTCCATTAGCATAGTGCAGGATCTCACTTACAAAATCAAAGACTCCCATAGCATATAGAGAAATGCAGACACATATGCCACATCCACACGAGAATCCTGCCATCAGTACAACTCAAGCTTAGACATCAGTTGTTTTCTTTTGCACTCCTCCACTCTGTCAAAAACAAATAAAATCAAGGAACGAAAAGACCCTCTTAAAGAAGCCAAGATATGGCAATCTTTATCTGTCACTCACTTCTTCACTGCCTCTCACTGCTGTTTCCTCAAGGGGTCACTCAGTCTGGCGAAGCATAAGCACAATCTGAATTGCAACCCTGGGTGAGGATTGGCAGCGTTTGGTTTGCAGGCAACAGGGAAAATAACTGATCTACATGAAAAAAAGAATCAACATTTCAGGAGGTCTTTGTCTTTTTGTGTTGTTTTTTTCTGGGGGTGTTTTTTTTTTTAAGAATGCCCCAGAGGGGACAAGTGGGTGGCTGCTAAAAGGGCAGTGTGAGAAAATCAGCTGGAGGCTCATTACAGTTTAAGCTAATGAGCAAACACTTCAGCAGGTGAGCAGGGAGCAGTTTCTGCTGGATACCACAAATATTGCCCCAGTAATTCACTACCATTTTGAATTTTCTTTTGCTGGAAGGATGGTGGATTGCAAATGGCTTGGGTTGGACCTTCTGCACCTTGTCTAACTCCCGACTTCTTTAGGTGTCACCAAAGGATTTCACATGGAATGCTTCACTGGGAAAAACAGTGCCCTGTTTCATTTCCACACAAGCAGAGAAATAAAACCTCTCTTAAAAGGAATGCAGTTGAAATAAATGCATCTTTGTCTTCAGACTCGTGTTAATACTGCACCCCTGAGAATTTGGATCTTCAGAATATTAAAGTCTCCCTGACTTATTGCTTCTTTAAGGAGCTTGTTGGTTTTGTGTTTGCTCTGAGCTCCACGTGTTACTGAAGCTAACTGGGATCTTTTCCATTTCTGGTGGCAGAGAGCTGCTGCCTTTGGGGCCCTAACCCTATTAAAGGAAATGTAAATGTATATATCTAAAATTCCCACCAGTTTTAGAAATGAACAGCACACTTCCCCATGCTGCAGTCCTAGCAGTCACATGAAGATTTCCACTCTCACCTTGCTAATAATGCCAAAAAATAAAGCCTGTCTGTTTCTGGCCTAGTAGAATCCCTATCACATGAAAAGGCTTTATTTTTAGAGAAGAAAAGATAAGCTGTGAGTGGAAGCTGTGACTGTCACACAATGGACAGGTCTGCCCTGTGCTGCTCATGTTTCTCAAATCCCTCCTCTGCCTACTGCAGAGCCCAAATTTTACTTCTTCACTCTCTTTTCTGCTTGTCACCAGTGCTGGGATCCTTTCCAGATGAGCAGATAGATTTGCAGGTGTGAAATTCCCCTTATTCCTCCCTCTGATTTTCCTTATGGCGTCATATCTGCCTTTCTCCCCAGGCAACTCTCCCACCACCCAGGATAAAAAAAATTAAACACACAAAAAATAGTCATGCAAAGAAGAAGTGCCCCCATGGCCTTTGAAGAAATGGACACACCAGACTGGGGGACACTTTTCCTGATGTGTGGTGCCAGCCTCTCACAGGGCTGCCTCTGCCAAATACAAGGGGAGCCCTATCAGTGTCCCTGCTGATGATATCGGTCCACATTTACCCAAACCCCTCCATGCCCAGATCCCTGGAGGCAGACAGACAACCTGCCCTGTCCTGGCAGCCATAACTGGGGGAATGGCTCAGCAATCATATTCTAAATGTTTTTCCTTCTTGGGGAAATCTTATGGGACAAGCTCCTGCCTTCTTCAGTGGTGGCTGTGACCACTGAGCACGCAGCACCCACCCCGGGGGTCCTGCTGGGACACAGGGGCCGGTGTCACCTCCAGGACCTGCTCCCTCCTGCTTGGCAGGATTTCACCCATCAGCACACTCCAAGCTGCTGGCATCTTACTGAACAAAAACACACTTACTAGAAAGCTACAGCCCATCCCTGCCCAAAACTGAGCAACCTTAACCTGAGGTTGATCTAACGAGAATTGATGCTCCGTGATTCATCTGTCTGCATCACATCTTTTCCTGTTACATAATCCAAGGAGATGTATCTCCTTGTAGTACCTGTGTTGTATTAATCAGACTGCATCTGATCATTAAATTCATGTTTCTGTTGGCTTAACTCATATTAAATAGTCATAGCAAGCATCCTGAGCTCTGCAGGGAAAAAAGAAAAATCCCAGAGCACTTACATGAGATTTCTGACACTGTGAAAATAAAAACAAGTTTAGCAACACCACAACTATTAAAGGGCTGGGTTTATTTAGACTGTGGAAACTTAATTATAAAAATTGCATTCTAACTGATTACCGCTGGAATAATTACAGCAACACCTTTACAAGAAATGGTGACCGTCATATGTTTGTCAACAAAGAAGCTTCCTTTAAATTCAACACCCAATAATTGTTTAATTAAACCAAATTTAGTTCCTCATTTGAGAACATTCAAACGCTTGCCTATTCCTTCCTATCTTTGAGAGGTAATTTAGGAGATAAAAAGCAATTTCTATAAATACTCTATCTATATATGTAAGTATCCAAGGAAAAGAAGAAAAAGAAAGACTTCATTTCATAGCTGATCTGGATATAAGCTTGCTGCTATTGATAAGAACATAAGCACAGAGTGAGTGATCACTACAAATCCCTCTCTAATTGGTGCTTGGAGGCCTTAATAAAATATGAACAGAATCCAAACTACATGTTCATTTTCTAATTTGCAGAACAGATTCAACTGTTGATATTCTAGCAGCACCCACAGCATAAACTTGGTATGAGGACCCCACAGTAACTGTATCTGTACATACAGGGAAGGAGAGGGATAAGTAATTTATTGTTTTTCAGCCTCTTTACAAGTTTTCTTGCAGCTGCAGAACCCTGTTGTTATCCTGTGCAGACTCCTGTGTTTCAGGTGTGCAGCTCCTGAGAGAGGAATAAATAATTCATTGTTTTTCAGCCTCTTTACAAGTTTTCTTGCAGCTGCAGAATCTTGTTGCTATCCTGTGCAGACCCCTGTGCAGCTCCTGAATGCCCCTTGCCAGCATCCCACCACCCAAGCACACAAAATCTGGTGGCTGCCTCAGTAAAGCTGCAGGGCTCAGTGACGAACAGGGGTTATTTTAGTCTCTGGTCATCCCTGCAAAGCAGCCTGTGTTTTGCAGGGGCAGTTTTACCAAGCTGGTGACTCACTTTGTGTGGCAGCTGCTGACCCAGGGCAGGCTGCTGCTGAGCCATCCTCTTCTCAGGACAGCCAGAGCAGCCTCCACGCCTGCCTGGTGCTGCCAGGCTCACCTGGGGACCTCAGCCAAAGGCTGAAAGCAGGAATCTCTGCACCACAAATTAAATAAAGCTGTGGAGCTGTGGCTGAAACAACTCAGACTCCCTGAGGAGCCGGGCTCTGCACAAGACGGGATGCACATTGCACTGTGCACAGTTGGAGGCTGAGATGAAGAATAGGAGAAAACTATTCCCAGCGCAGGTTGACTTGATAAAGAAACCTCTCATTCCTTTGCTGTCAACAGCACACAGTGCTCCCATCCACCGTGGACCTTCCAGGGACAGGAATTTCCAGATCTCTCTTAAGCTGCAAAGCTCCTGTGCCCTCGTGTCTGGCACAGGGCATCCCCCTTCCCACCCCTCTCCATTCTGACCTGCAGCATCAACTTTCCTGTGCTGAGAGAAGTCATACATGGCAAAACCCAGCATGGCAGGGTTTGCTAGACACTGTGTGGAGGGCATCAAGATCCCTCCACTAAGCTCTTTTCCAAACATGGATGGTGAAAGAACCTCTGAACGTGTCTTTAAACCTGACCAGAAGGGTTTTTGCTCTGCTACGTCACCAGGTAAACATTTCAGCTACACCACACCATAATTTTACAGTTTTATAGTCACCTGGCACTGCTGGGTAATTCTGCTGAAGGAAGGACTCTTAATTCACTCTCCTTCCCTAAACAATTTCCTTGGCCTTTGAAGAAACAGCACAAAATAATAAAGCCTCCTAACCTTTAGTTAAGAACCCTCAGAGTGGCAGGTGTGTACTTTCATACGGGTAAGCCCCATCAGGCACCCAGCTGCAACCACAGAGCATGTTCATTACCAGCTATTCTGTGGGATGGAATGAATTCAGGAAGATATTTCAGTTATTGAAATGTGCCCGTGCCTCAGTGATGCAACAACATTAGCATCAACCCCGCACATGAAACAGGAAGTCACCACACATATCCACAACCTCTTCTCGCTTTCTTAATGATTATGGTTTGCCTAAAATCATCATCTCCTGATGTGCTGCACACAGGGACCCTCAGGACCCGCACTGAGGTTTTCACAATCACTGTGTAATGATAAAAAGAACAAACCTAGAACACCAGAAATGCAAAAGTTATTGCTGGGCTGTCACAGTGACAGCCCAGCACTCCAGCAGCCTCTGGGCATTCTCCAGATCTCCCCTCGGATGGGTGTCATTGTCACCAGTTCGGAGGGTCATTAACGGCGCTGTCACCTGGGCAGGAGCTGCCGGTGTCACTTCACCCACTGTCACACCACGGCCAGCTCATCCTCACCAGCCTGCAGCTCCGTGTCAGGCAGAGGTGAGCAGTGCCACGGCTGATGCCGAGGTGCATTTTGCACACCATTCCCTCAGCCAGGCTGCTGTCACTGTGCTTCACTTCATCACCACCCCACAGCCCGCCCAACAAGGGTTTTGCTTCTGCTGTCAGCACTGATTCTTAATATCTGCTCTGTATTTTGAATGATGCTGCTTCAGACACTTGCCATAAGGACTACATTTAGCACACGAGGCTGGATGCCAGCACGGAGCAGGATTTGCAGTGGAGCTGGGACCTTGCTCAGGTGTCCTGCTGGAGACCCACACAGGTGAGGCATCAGGTTCATGGGGCCCAAACACCCTTGACTTAACTGTTATAGAAGCAGGCAATGCCAATGGCAAGGAAATGCTGTGTTCTCCATCTCCATGGGAACAAAACCTGGTACTTTTAACTGGTAGCACGGCCAGTCTTTCCTCAGAAGATAAAGACCACTGTGTGGGCAGGGTTTTTATTCTCTCTAAATAAACAGATCTTTCTGCTGATATCTACTCTTGGCAGCCAGGCAAGGAATTAGCTGGAATATGAAGAATGAGCTAATTCCTAACAAAAGTTTCGCTTCAGCTCTAGAGTGCTAAAATCAGGTCTCCTAATGGCCTGTTTTCTTTAGGTTGGGGGATTTTTTTTCACCCCTAGGGTACATGGAATGACACCTTCTTTTGTGCTTACAAAACAAATGCTGCCTTCCATAGTCTGGAGGAACTTAGGAAGTTTTTAATTATAAGAAAAGCAAAACGAGGACAAGTGAAGTTGGACTGTGCAGAGTGCTCTGCTGGTCTGATCTAGGACAATGTGCCCTACATAGAGCTCAAATATAACATCCTTTGGGAAGCTGCCTTGCTTCCATTCAGCTTTTGTGAGACCACCCCTGCCCCCGCAGTACTAATGACAGATTCCTGAAGCATAACTGGTGTCATGGTCTTGCCATCAAAGCTGTAAACAAAACCATTAGTGGCAGGCATGGAGAGGGAGGGAAAGCCATGTGCAGATGGAGAATTTATCTAAGTGGTATTCTTGCAGTTTCTGCTTTCTTCCTGCTATCAGCTCTGAAATAGCTCATCCCCAGCCACAGTCAGCAACTCTACCCCAGGTGGGTGACGTTTTCCCTTGATAGATACAAGGTCTGGCTTTTTTCTTCTATTTGTCTGGCTTTCCTGCCAAGAAAGTGCCAGTGGATAGAGCTGAAATAGTTGCTCTTCCTTGATGGAAACCTTGTAGTTGGCAAATAGAGGGATATTAAAGAAAATAGAAAATCTTTAGATATGCTATTAGATACTGCAAAGAAAGTGTGGCCAAATTGTTACTTCTCTCTCCTATACCACACTGGGCAGGAAATTCCTGAAATCTTGTATTTGCAAACCCTCCAACAGAAAATATCACAACTTTTTTTTTTTCTTCAAAAAGCCTCATTAATTCTCCTGCTGGCTCTTTCTTCCAGGAGATCCCTTCTGTGCATTTCTGAGCAGAGAGAACAGTTTGTGTTCACCTCTATCCCACACAACTAAACTGCAGGGGGGATGTTTCAGTGACTCAAGAGGACACTACAGATGCCAGCCAACAGAAATCCAACAGGCTCAGTGAAGGGAAGGCTTCCTCCAGCCTCTCCTGACAGCCCCCAAACACACACACACAGGTTCAGAGAGTGTCAGCAGCAGTGTCTGACACCAGGTCAAACCAAAGAATTCTTTGTGCATCACGGGCTGCCGGCGTGAGCCCCTCGCCCACAGCACTGCACCCTGTGCTCCAAGGAAAGCACAGGCTGCCACAGCAACCACAGGGCTGAGTTATGGGTTTAGTTTGCATTTGGTTTCCTCCTCCTGGTCTTGTTTGTTGCTGCTAACCCTGGCTTTGCCTAGCAAGCCAGGTTCTTTTTCCCAATAATATCATCTAATGAGAACAGTACAGGCAATGTGCTGTGCTTTAGCAGGGTGCAGATACACCCTGAGATCAATTCTGTGGTGCAAACTCATTTTTTAATATCTGTTTTTAGAGCTAATGAATTGATTTCTTGAAACTAGAACTCTCTTACCTCTCTGTCATTATTAGGCATGCCGTTATTGTGGATTTAGACTCTGCTTGCAGCAAGCTGCTGGTTTCTGCTAGGTCTTTCTTAAATTACAAGGACAGATGGTTAAACTGGGGCTGAGGAAGAAGCTGTTCACACTAAACAGAGACTTCTGTGCACTCTGTGGGTGGAAAGGGGTGTCTTTGTTGTGCATAACAGCTATGGGAAATATGGGGATGAAACCTCAATGTAGTGAGTTGGGCAGAGGTTAGAGAAACAAGAAGAAATGAAATGCTGGGGGGTTTACACCACTTTGGATGCAATGGAAGGGGAAACACAAGACATGCAGGATAACTGCAGCACTGCCTTACCCCTATTCCTTAGCACAAACCAAAATGACCCAGAAACTCCTTTGTATGATTGGGGTTTTCTTGCTGGGACCCTAAAGGTGAGCTGCGAGGTGTCCCATATTTCAGACAGCAAACAAACCCAAGGAATAAAGAAGCCAAAGTAAGGCAGAGCACAATGAATTCTGGTACTTACAGGTGTATGTCATTTCAAAGCTGTCACTGATGTTCACAATGTCGATCTGGGGAAGGAGCTTAGGGGGTTCTGTGAGCTGAGACAACGCAAACCTAAAAGCCGCATGTTCCTGGGACTGTTGATTAGGAAACAACCCCCCTGGGGAGAAAAACACAACAATAAGAAGAAAGCTCTTAAGAATATTCATATTAGAAACATCATCAGTCCAAAATATTCCTGAGAGCAGAGCCTACAGCTCTGCAGCCTGGGGAGTGCTTCCAAACTCAGAAATCCTCCAGAACACAAAAGCCAAGGGTTCCGTGCCCACTGCGGACAGGTTGGGAGCAGAAAACCTTCCCAACATGTCTGTTATGCAACCCTGGATCACACACAGGAGCCCTGATGCATCCCCAGGCCAGGCAGCTGCAGGACAGGGATAATGCATGGGGTGAGCTCAATCTCCTCACCCCCATAACTTCAAGCACGAGGAATGGGAATTCCATCAATATCACCTCAGTACAGGAAGAACGAGATTCTTCCTTCCTCCCCTCGCTTGGAACGAGGCTCAGTTTAAGCCCTGCTGACTGTGAGGAGAGCTTTGCCATAGGATAGGGGTCCCCCCACACTGTGGGACTCAGGGGTACAGGACAGCCTGACTCAGCCTGGCCCAGCAGGGGACAGTGCTGTGACAGCCAGAGTGACACGGGACTGTGACCAAACTGCTGCTGGTGGTGGAGGCTTGTTGCACACAAAACCCCTTAATTTAACAGGTGACAGTGGCCAAACTCAAACTGGGCAGGAAACTTACAGCTTGACCCTCAAAGGAATCAATCTATACAGAAGTACAGATGAGCCCAGAACCACAGAATGATACAAACAGGGCAGGAATAGGGACCAGGCTGGACCTAAGCTCAGAACCTCTCTTTCCCCATGGATCTGGAACAAAGTGCAGCGATAACCCAGCCCTAGGAAAAGTTTCCTGCTGCTCCCCCAGCAGGAACCTTGGCTTGCAGCAGATCCCTTCACAGCCTCCAGAAAGATGCTATTAAATTCAGCTTGTCTGTAATCTATATGCATTTGAAGAAAGCGCTGCTATTGGCATTTCAGGAGGAGGGAAACAAAGCACTTAGCAACAAGGGAGAATTAAAATAAAGCTGCACAAAGTATCAATGCCCAAGACGACTTGAGGAAGAAACAAATAGGCAAGGACCTGCCATCAACGTCACCTTGCACATCTTTAGTAGAGGGGGCATCTCCTTGTGTGAAAAGGGCTATTTGTGCACCAATATCCCCCCACCTCCCCCGTTCCTCCCACCCCACAGCCTGATCACAGATATCGGAGGAATCAGATGCTCATAGCCAAGTTGCGTTTGTTGAAAGGCAAAAAATCTGGGATCTTGCACAAATTTGGGGTAAAGGGGAGACAGGAAGGGAGGGAGACAAGGATGCAGCATCAACAGCAATAAAAGCACTGATTGTGCAGCTGGACTCAGGCAGGAGTTGCCTGAACTTGGTGGATCACCAATTGATTGGCATTGTAAAGAGAAGGGAGGCGGGAAAGAAAACCGGCAGGCAAGGGAAGGGAATCTGGGGCTAGGTTACACACGATCACCAATAAAGATCAATGGGAGAGTAATAATAAACCCGGGGAAGGAGGGAGAGGAGCACTGAGAAGTTACAGGAAGGGAGGAAGGAATCAAACAGGCACTGCTGCTGTGCAGGGGAAGCAAGTGGCATGAAATGGAAAGAGACTTCAATGCAAGATCTTCTTCCAATAGCTTTGCCCTTATTCTTTAGCAATAACAACAAGAGAGCGTCTGTTTGTTACCTCCCGTCCCAGTTACCTACAGATGAGAGCATCATCACCAAAACGTATCATGCAACCACCGATTTTGCAAATGCAGCAACACACAATGGCAGCCCAGGCATTTCTCAGGGCAAGAAACAGATTTTTTTTTTTAATACATCCTCCATTTCGGAGGCACTTTTCTCCCTCTGTGTTGGTGTGTGTGTATGTGTGTGTGCAGGCATTTATTCCCAATCCACCCCTCCCCCAAAGCCAATTTGATCCATCTCTGCTCCAGCAAAGCTGGTACCAATGCACACATCCAGCCCTCGCAGTTCAGCCCCTGGCTCTCTCACACACATACACACACATTGTGCTTTTGCAACCACACGACCCGGTCAGTTTTCCCCCACCACCCCTTCTCCACCCCTACCCACTCGTCAGGGACCATCATCCCCAGCCCCGCACTCACCTATCTGGATATTGTTGGGGAAATTGGCCCCTAACACCGCCCCTAGGAAACTGGTGCAGAAGAAGGCAAAAATGTGCTGCATATTCCCTTTTGCATTGGCGAAAAAGAAGCCCAGTTCCAAGCATAGATTTGATTTTTCCCCCGCTCTGCTCTCTTTAGCTGCCTCTCTCGCCTCCCCTCCGCTGCGCCTTCGGGATGCGCGTCTCCCCCGCTCCGGATCCAGCGCTGAGACTGCCGCTGAGCAGCGCCTGGCAGCAGGATTAACTGAGCCCCGAGAGGAAGAAAGAGAGCCCGCTCCTCATCCACATCCCTCCCCCGCCACACACAACGCACACGCACACGCACACGCCGGGCGCTTCCACCCAGCCCCTGCCCCTGCTGCCAGCTGCAGCTCCACAGCTGGAACCGCATCCCCCCGACCCCGCTCTGCCCCCGGGGCTCCTGCCTCGGGTCTCTAAGGGCAACCCCTACCTGCCCCTAAATCCCAGCTTTCCCCCTCAACTTCTCTTGGCAGGAGCTCAAAGGAACCTGTGAATCAGTAGGTGGCAAACTCCTCTAGAGAAAGAGATGAGACTCTTCTGCCGGGGATCCATCGCTCCCCGAGCTGGGCTCGCACCCCTGGCTCCAGGAGTTGAACCGACCACTCTGGCTTATTAGGATAACAAAGAGGGTCCTGCAAATGTGCCTTGGAAGGAAGGATTTTAGAGCAACAAATGAGAGATCCTGAAGGATTAAGAAAGGAAAACCCCCCATCACCTTTCTCATTGATTTTTCCTGCCCGCTCTTAATGGATAAGGCTTTTCACCACTGCACTTGATGTGGAAGAATCTGAACTCACCAGCACCATCAGAAAGGGCAGTCTTCTGAAATTAGGGGGCTATCATAGTCTGGACCATTTCAGGCAGTTCTAGCAAGGCTGGAGCTTATTTGACCATGGGCAGATTTGCTCAAAAACAAAAAGAAGAGAAAAATAAAGGTAGAACCAATAAAACCCGGCTGCTAGGTACACCTTGTGATTTGGAAATATTTGAATAACTGTGGTGAACACAGAGCCATAGTCACCTCAGAAAGGAGAGAAAATTCATCCATTCCCCCCTGATGTCCCAAACCAGACCAAACCAAACCAAACCAAACCAAACCAAACCAAACCAAACCAAACTGAACACCACTCATGGCAGAAGCCAGAAGCTGAAATCCCATGTCCAGGCCCAGATATTCTGCCCTTGCTGTTTCCAGCCTTGATACACACCAGGGGTCCATAGCAGAGAGGAAACAGAAATAAAGAAACAAAGGAATGTTTGGGGCATAATTAGAAAAGACTCAGATGCCCTGTGTCCTGCTTGGGTGTAGGGTCCCTTGCCCTGGTGCTCTTTCCCCACCTCCAAATGTGTGTGGTTAAACTGGAAGAACACCAAAGAGTGGTGACCAATGTTTAAAGGTCAAGAATTGCTCCTGCACAAGGACCAGTAGGATAGAGGAGCACACTGCAGAGTGGGAAAACTGAAATGGGACACGACCAAACCTGCAAAATCTGCAGCAGCACAGAAATGTCCCCTGTTGGCCACAGCACCCAGGTGTGACATAACTTTATGGTGCAGGGATAACATTATTTTTTACATCCTCAGGCCTTGTTTAATCTCTGCAAATAAAGAGTTTGGGTTTTTTTATATCTTGCTAGACATTTTTATGGATTTCACTGTGACTTCTAGAGTGACAAAATGCTGAAATACCCACATAAATGCCAGAGTCAGTGTGGGGTCTCAGAACTGCACTCTTACAGCTTTGCACCAGAGAAGAGTTGCACTGATGCCTGGAACTTGGTGGTCTCTTACAGGACAGAACGTGGAGTTACACTGCAAAAAACAGAGCCCAGAAGGTTTGCATTTCCTCATGTGAGTGATGAAACATCCTTCCTGGTTGGATTCCTTTTTGCCCCCCAACACTCTTTCCCAGGTGACCAGGCAATGACTCCTGGTGCCAGGTTCACTAGAGAAGAAATTCAGGCACTCAGGCACCAGATAAAGGTGGCAAAGGATGCCCTGACCCTGTCTCACTGCCTGGGTGACCTTCACCCACAGCCACATTCAAGCACAAAAAAATCCCCATCTGCTGTTGATAGGAGCACCTTCCCTAGACTTCCATTTCTCTCCCTGTATAATTTAAGCAATACTGATTTGAGGCTAAAATAACCTGCTGATAGGTTTTATAGGATCTTGTTTTCCATCCAGAATTTAATAGAAACAGCTGCATTTATAATCTGAAGAGAGTCACTGAAGGATAACCAATGCAACAGAAAGATGCCAGCACGTTTTGCAAACTCCCAAACAGCCTATCTGATAACAATAATAGTAGCCATAACAATAAAATATTATAATAGCTTGCAAAAAGCTTGCACAGTCGCATTAATTAATAATGCTGCTTTTGTCTATAAACCTCTCAAAATGCAGGTGGCTTAACAAGGGGAACCTCACCACAGTGTAACAAGATAAGTAGTAATAAGATCATTATTTTAAGAAGGTATTCATTTCCATTTTCCCTACAGATAACAACATTTTATTCGGGGTTTGTTAGCATAAGGAAGTTCAGAATTAACTCTAGGTGCTCTGAAGGTTCTTTAAGTCAACATGAAAGCAGTATAACGTCTGAACTTCTGGGCAAAAAACAAACTGAGTCTTGGGAAATAGATGAAACTCTTCAAGTTCACAGGAGTAGTCACAACAGAAACACAGATCAACCCACCAATCTTCTGAAAAACCACAAATGAATTATCTTGATTCCTGTAAACAACTGAAGGAGATTTTTTTTCTCCTTTCAGATTTCAGAAAACAACAAAAATCATGCAATACAGAATAAAACACAGAGCCATCTTAATCAGGAGAAACTGAAAATATCAGGGATGGAGTTTTGTTGGACCTGTATTCTGTCTCAGAGGGCTCTAAAGACATAGATGGGACAACTGGTGGTCAACAGGAAACATCTGACATGGGATTTTTGTGGGATTAATTCATGCAAATTGTAAAGAATTAGGTAAATACTGGTAAAAAAAAAAAAAGTTGTCAAATTTAAGAAATGTTAAAAAGGCATTTTGAAAGAGTGTAGCTGATTCACTTCAGGTCTTTTCCAGACACGAGAGTAAGAAAATGGCTGTGCCAGAGCTGCTGTTCCCTTTGTGTTCTGCCTGCAGCTGACCTTGCTGTACTGGGCAAGAACCTCTGTTCTCCCCCATTTCTGCTCCAAGGTTTGGCTTGGAGCAAGAGGATTTTGGCTCTGAGGAGGATGTCTGCTGCCCTCCTCTTTGCTGTGCATGGCGTGCTGTTGTCCACACCAGCAGCGTGCTCTGCCCTTGCTATCAGAGCTTTTGCTTCCAGGATGGGAAATCAGTGCTTGTTGCAGGAGATATATTTCTGTACCAGAAGCCTTGAAAAAACAAAGGACTCATTCACATGCAGAAGCCTCCAGCCTTGAAAAATGAGGAAATCAACAGAACTCGGCATCTGTCCGACCTCCCAGCAGAATTATTTCCCCCTGTGCCCACTGTGTTTTACATGATGCTCCTGAATGTCTTTAAAGAGACTACTGAAACAACGATTTCCAAAATTTATTTTATTTTCTAGCTGGACAATCTCTATAGGAGGCTTTTTATAAAGAGCAAAAACATAATTATAGTGATTAATTTAAATAAACTCCAAACAATGCAGAATCTCATGGTTTTTGCAGAGCCTTGGCATAAATGAATGCTGATGGAGTGACAACACATTTCTCTGCTTCCCTTGGTCACCTCAATTTTGTTATTTTGGATAATGTACCACTCAAGGAATGATTGTAGCACAGGCTCTCAGAGGAGAGACTCCAGAATTTGAACATCAGGCACTTGCTTCAATCCTTAAATCTGGAAGGTATTATTTATACTGAAAACCAGTATTTACAAACTCTTTACCCAATAACTTTTGGTAGAATCTCCTTGACAAAAACATCCTCAGCAATGTTTGGTATCAGGTAGGAAAATCTTCCCTCATCCTCAATGATTTAGGTCTGAAGTGTCCACAGATCCTCTCTCCTTTACACAGCAGCTGAAGCTGTCAAAGAAAAAACTTTGACACTGCAGATGCAACTCAGAGAAGTTAAGGGAAAAATAGGATTTCCAGTGTGTACTAAATTGGGAAGATGTGGGACAGGAGCAACTCTTGAGACTCTGAGGAGGATGTCTGCTGCCCTCCTCTTTGCTGTGCATGGCGTGCTGTTGTCCACACCAGCAGCGTGCTCTGCCCTTGCTATCAGAGCTTTTGCTTCCAGGATGGGAAATCAGTGCTTGTTGCAGGAGATATATTTCTGTACCAGAAGCCTTGAAAAAACAAAGGACTCATTCACATGCAGAAGCCTCCAGCCTTGAAAAATGAGGAAATCAACAGAACTCGGCATCTGTCCGACCTCCCAGCAGAATTATTTCCCCCTGTGCCCACTGTGTTTTACATGATGCTCCTGAATGTCTTTAAAGAGACTACTGAAACAACGATTTCCAAAATTTCTTTTATTTTCTAGCTGGACAATCTCTATAGGAGGCTTTTTATAAAGAGCAAAAACATAATTATAGTGATTAATTTAAATAAACTCCAAACAATGCAGAATCTCATGGTTTTTGCAGAGCCTTGGCATAAATGAATGCTGATGGAGTGACAACACATTTCTCTGCTTCCCTTGGTCACCTCAATTTTGTTATTTTGGATAATGTACCACTCAAGGAATGATTGTAGCACAGGCTCTCAGAGGAGAGACTCCAGAATTTGAACATCAGGCACTTGCTTCAATCCTTAAATCTGGAAGGTATTATTTATACTGAAAACCAGTATTTACAAACTCTTTACCCAATAACTTTTGGTAGAATCTCCTTGACAAAAACATCCTCAGCAATGTTTGGTATCAGGTAGGAAAATCTTCCCTCATCCTCAATGATTTAGGTCTGAAGTGTCCACAGATCCTCTCTCCTTTACACAGCAGCTGAAGCTGTCAAAGAAAAAACTTTGACACTGCAGATGCAACTCAGAGAAGTTAAGGGAAAAAATAGGATTTCCAGTGTGTACTAAAATGGGAAGATGTGGGACAGGAGCAACTCTCGAGCTGATGAGAGCGCCAAGCAGGTCCTGACTGATGCCACACATGTGGGGGATGATGTTTTAAGGTCACCAGATATTGTTTAATTATTTACTGATTCCTCCTGATGGGGGAAACCTGATGTGAACAGAAACTGGGGAAAGTCGGCTTTTCCCACAAACTGTACAAAAATGTGCTTCTGTTGTCATGATGATTGGCCTATTACCATATTTATAAGAAATTCTTGCTCGCTCTGGGATAATTAAGTAAGTAAATGGACTGGAAGATAAACCTGTCAATCAGAGTGGCACTGCAAACACTGTGCACCCTTCAGCTGGAAATCCTGAGCAGCAGCTGTGCCTTGGCTGGGAGCAGCCCTGGCCTAGATCAGTCTGGGGAGGGCTGGGGGCTCCAGGGCCACCCAACACAGCTGGATGGGGGGTCCTTGACACAACAGGCCAGGGGCTTTCTTGGAGGCAGTAATGGAATAATCTCCAGATTCAGTCCAAGTTGGATTTGCTACCAATTCAGATCCGCAGCTGTGTTTTCTGAAGTTGTTTGTCCCACCATCCAGCTGACCTGTTGAGGGTGGGTTTGTGTCCAGCAAATGGAGTTGCAGTGCTCAAGCAGGGGCTGTTCTGATAGACAGTGATGCAGCCAGTCCTGCACAATAAATATTGCACAGTAAATATCTCCACAAGCACTCATGAAAACACCTCAAATCTCTCTGTGACGAATCCCAGCTGACCCCTTTACTGACTCCCCGGAAAGGAAACTTTACCATCTGCAACCCCAAACCCACTCTCTTCCTTGTACATGGAAGGCTGCTAGCACACTTTTTTTTCTCCCCTCCTGGTGAATGGTTGATTTATAACTACTTATAGAATCTCTCTGTGCCCTAGTCTCAGTTTACGCTCTTTGCTGAGTCATAAACATAAATCAGAGATGTGGGTGGATCCCTGTTTGTTATTAAAGCACCTTATGTTTCTCTAATCCTCGCCAGAGGAAGCAGAAATTACTGGTAATACATTAAAGTTACAGTAGGTTGTTGGAGAATAAAATATCCCCCCAGATTATTGCCACAGATTGGCTGTCATGTTATTTTGTCATTGAATGGAAGACCAAATAAATTATAAGTATTAAAAAAATATATATCCTAGGAAATTATTGATTGTGAAAAGGCAGACACAGGGGATATAACCTCAATCAGAGATTCTGATTAGCAATAATTCAGTCAAATGTTCATATACATGGTAAAGTTTTCTTTCCCTCAAAATTCCCAAAACATTGTGAATGCTCCAGATGAAGTCAAATAATGATAGAGGTGATTATACAGTTTAATACTGATGTACAAATCAACACTCATTTTTAATCCCTGGCATCAAACCCAAGATGTGCAGAAAACAAACGTGAAATGAGGAAGATAAAAGGATGCTGATTTAGGAAATTTAAAAAAAAATCAACCAAAAACCCCAACAAACCAAAAAGCAGCAGCAGCAGCAATTGCCACAATTCAAACAGCCACACAAAGATTCCATCATTGCCATCTGGCTCCACGGCTCTCAGGCTGCTTTGCTAACACACAAGATAAACAAACATGTGGGCTGAGCTTTAGGGTGGCTGATCCTGGCCTTTCCAATAGTCAAAGGACTCAAAGTTTTGAACTGGAGTGTCTGAGTCAAGAAAAGAAGCATCAATTTCCAGTCCTTGCATCACATCCTACCGGAGCAGGCTGCCAGCTACCAGCTGGGAAGGGGGAAGTGTGTGCACAAAGGAGAAAACTTAAAAAATCACCAGAATTATCAGTGTCATTCTGTTATGAATTTCTGCAATCAATACAGATATTCATGCCACTTCTCTTCATTCTTTAATTTCAACCCCTTCTCTATCTCACAGGGAAATGAGAATTTCAATGTTGGATCAAATCACACAAAATCCCACCCTGAGTGTCTCAGCCTCGCACACAGCAAGGTCTGCAGCACATTTGCAGTCTGTATGTATTAAATGGGTTGGATTTCACAAGGACAGGTAACTGATTGGAACCAGACACTGAAAGTCTGAAAAGTCTGCAGAGAGCTTTGCATATGTGGACCCTGCACAAACAGTCTGAACTCCTTCGAAATACTGTCAGAAGAAAACCTCATTTCAAAACAAAATACCATTATGTAATTTTATGTGAAAAGTTGTCCACATTCTTAAAGGATGTGGATGCAAACAGTTACTGCAGGGGGAAGGGGACACTGGGCAGCAGCTGTTGGTCCCCACAGTGCACTGGGCTGGTGCAGGGACACTGCCTTTTGCACACACTCACCAGCAAGGTCTCCAGCTCAGCCATCACCGTGAAGCTGCTCTGTCTGGACAAAGAGCTGTAAAGCTTACTGAATGCATGAGGATCTGTAGGTTTTCTATCATTTCTCCTCTTCATCCTTTAGACACCACAGGAATAGCAGAAAGCTAAGGATATAATCTGAAAAGATTGTAATTTTTTTTTTTTAATCATCCCATTTTCCAGGCTGGAAGAGAGAAATAAAGAATGCAGGCCCTGTTTTACCAAGTGTTTCTGGTGGTGTCCCATGTCAGGCACTTTCTGTGCTCATCAAGGTTTTTGCTGAGATTCTCTGTACATCACAGGCACAGATCAGTGCT
Organism: Passer montanus; assembly: GCF_014805655.1. Lineage (NCBI taxonomy): Eukaryota > Metazoa > Chordata > Aves > Passeriformes > Passeridae > Passer > Passer montanus. Next base: position 9,427,302 of record NW_024362051.1, on the reverse strand, counting down.
GTGTGACAAACAAAAGGCCAGACTCCCTTTGTACTCCCAACAACTGATCAAGACAGAAAGGACAGCACACAAACACCCTGTCACCTGGCACACCACAAAGTTTGCAACCCGTTGTAGCAACACCTACGGTTAGAGCGAGTGGGAATGAGAAGAGACCAGATCATTAGTGAGAAAGGAAAAGAACAGAGCTGAGGAACTTCAGTCACAAAAAAAAAAAAAAAAGAACAAAGGAGATTTTCAGAAGTATAAAGACACAGTAATTGCTTTAGAAATCTTATACATTTATGTGCGTTTGCTTTGGATGCAGTCTAGGACTATTGGGCAACTGCACTGAGTCATGTTACTGGAGAAACCTGAGCTCCTTGTTAAGCTCTGCAGAAGCACCACAATCAACCTACAGCATCCTGTCACCTTGCCCACAGAAAACTTCAATCATCCTAATCAGCTATTAATGGCCAGTGATGGAAGAAAAAGAACATTTATCCCATCTGAGAGATTGGCAGGGGAATCAATTTGCCAGAGCTCACAGAACCCACAAGAGGGCCAGGACTGAAGCACGCTGTACATCTCTGCCACAGGAACTGCAGGAAAGTCCCCAAGCATGAAAACCTCATGTACTTGTCCCCTGCCCACGTCTCCTAGGAAAGCCCCCAAGAGCTACTGCCATCTGTAGCAGCGTGATGACAAGTGGTACACTGCCTAAAACGACACAGGGAACCACAGACATTTGGAAGTGATTCAGGTGAACATGGTGCTGCTCTGTGAAATGAATAATGTGCCAGAGATGGATTTGTGAGGCTCACTGCTAGCAAGGCTCTGGCTTCTTCTGGACACTGTGCAAACAGCCCTCGTGATGGAAGGGCAGGCTTCAATCTGCTTGGAGCTCACTTTAATTCCAGGGCTGAGGGTAAAAAGAGAGACAGTGTGGAATGCAAAGACCCGGTGACCTAATTCATTAATTACAGGCTTCTTTCTGCTATTTGATGCTGCTTTGCTATGTGCATCTCACGGGCTCTTCCTACATACATCTCTCTTTTCCTCCTTCCTGCCAAGAAAGAGAAGCTATTTAGACTTCCTATCTAGTGTGATGATATCATATTTATTTATAAATGTTCATCCTTGAAATAAAAGGATGGGGATGATGGTGAGTGCTATGCATTTGAATTCCTGGCCCAGGGTTTGTGCTGCAGCCTCAGGAGTTTAGCTGGCCCTTGCTTCCAAGTCCTTCAGATGGTGAGCCACAGGTGCTGGGAGAGCCATCCCTCGCTGGCTGCATCCACAAAGCCATCCTGCCTCCTCCAGCTTTGCAATGGAGCGTTTTCCCCCCAGAGTTGTGATTATGAAATGTCACCGTGGAAACAGTTGGAATATAATATGTGCTTGCTTGCTTTCCCCCACCCTCCCTCCCCTCCCACCAACCTCCTCACTTTCTGAAGTTATGTTTGCTGTGCAAGAAAAACCCTTCTTGTTCCCCTTCTCTCCCCCTACACCTGCAAAGGGGAGTGTGTGCACCTCAGAGTCACCCCCTAAAAAATATCCCTATTCATTAAAAGCTGCTGGTACCTTGCAGCAAAGCAAAACCTACCAAACTCAACTGGCTGTTCCTGCAGCTACCAGGAGTTCCTGCCTTCCTCTGTCAAATAATGACTTCTGTAAAATGGCTTTATAAAGAGGCTTTGAGTCAGTAGGATCCTGCTCTGCTGTTGCTATAACTGTCCCTGCAAGGAAGCCTCTACAGCAAAGCATAATTCCCCATCACACACCTCTGCTGTCCCTTCTGCTCTGCTGTCCTGTTCCTATTAGTGCTATAATGAGCATACAACACACACACACACATCTTGGCTCTCTTTCTTGTGTCCCACCACCCAGAGGCAGGTCTTTAGATGATGAGTTCTTTGTGCTCTGCCTATGTTAATAAAGCACGATTTTCCCCTAATCATGATTTCTTCCACGATTCTCATCAGCATCACAAAAGGTCAGAGCTGTCCACCTGGGAGTGGAAAGGTCAGTTCACTTTGGATCTGACACGTGGTATCTCGTAGCTCCTGGAATATAATCAGCTCACTTCATATTTATTTTGTGCGACTGCAGCACTATAAAAGAGCGGGGGCTGTTCCAGAGAAATCTTCAGTGTCTTGTCAGGAATGTGCAAGCAACCCCAAGGGAAAATATGAACTCAAGAGAGCGGTACTGAACAGACCTGGCAGAGAATGCTGGTTTGGTTCTCAGGAATCACACTGGGGATTTAGATACCCATTGGTATTTGTTAGTTTTTATTTAGATGCCCACTGGTATTTGTTAATTTTAATTAATGGGAATTGCACATAAAAATCCCCCAGGCAGTTTTGATAATTTCAGGCAACAGGGCTTTGAGGACTGCAGAGATGGACTCACTTGGAGGAAACCTGTCCCATGCACCAGTTACGAAAAAAGCTCCAAAGACACTCTGCACAGTCAGGTGTATGGTTACAACGAGACCATGGGGAGAAATCCATAATTTTCCTAATTCAGGAGAATGAGCTTCCACTGTGATGTTCATGCACACAAGGTTTCCCCAGGGGCTTCACAGCCATGCTTGCAGTGCCAGCCAGGTGACACTCCCAGGGGTGGGGACACAAAAAGTGGCTTCTGCCCTGGGAAGCCAGGCAGGAGCTCCCCTCGCTGCTGGCTTGGCTTGCCCTTAAGGACAGCAGGGGACATGCCTGGATGGCTTCACCAGCTGGAGTTTATGACCTTGCTACCTCCTACGGGGCCCTTCAGTAACTGTGGAAGGTTCCTGGTGGCAGTGGCAGACCCACGAGTCCTCTGAGGATGATACTTTTCAGTACAAAGCACAACAACTATTTTTCCCCCTATGGCAGTGATTTTTCAGCAGCATGGAGATGAGGATGCACCCTGTGATCACAAAGCAGGTGTCTCCTGGTCCTCATGCAAGACACAGCCTTCACATGAAGAGGATTGCAGTCACTGCTGTCCCCAGCACTGTCTCACCACAGCCCCATGCCCAGAGCAATGCAAGCTGGTCTGACAGCCCTTCACCATGAGATCAGCTCAAGGAAAAGGAAAAAAAAAATAAAAAAAAGGTCTTTTGGGTGGTCTATACCTGAATCTGCAATCTGCACACATTTCTTCTGCTGCTTTATTCCTTTAAGGATGATCCGGGAGCAGGCAAAGGAAATCCCTGAGACGAGCTAATGGACACCCCTCCTACGCTGGTCTCCAAATCAGCAATTCAAATTGGCAGCGTCTCTCATCAGAATTGTTAATTCTGCACCGAGCGACAGCCTCCCGTAACTCCCCGGCTCACCAGGTGGAGGAGAATCACACAGGCTCTCGATTTAAACACTGCTTCTATTTCTGACGTGCTTTCAATTACCTGCCAAAGTAGCCGGATCTCTCACACCCCCTCACCCTTCCCACTGCTCCCCGTGCTGACACCAGCCCTGTGCAGCTTTCACTTTTCACCCAGCACCTTTCACACGGGGAGGTGCCTTTCCCCAAGGCAGCTCCAGGAGATGAGCACCTGGCCAAGATCCAGCTGTGCTCAAAGCCTTGGCAGCAACAGGGATGGAAATGGAGCCCCCACACTCAAGGCCAAATGCCAACCTGCTGCCACCACAAGGGCACCCAGCGTGTGCAGGTGGAGACAACCACTCGAGTCCTTCCTCTTGGCTCTTCTGAGCCTGGGGCTGCAGCTGCCATGGGAAGAGCCAGAGTGCAAAGGTTCCCTGCAGTGAACAGTGCTCACCCCCTCACCTGCTGCTACAGAGTCCCTGAAGGTTTCCAAGTAAGCCATTCTCCCACAAAGCCATTTCCCCACAAAATATTTTACATGTGCCCAGTGCCCCTTTTGGAGATGAATTCAGGACATTTGCTATTTTAACCCTGATTAAATTCAGATTTTTCTCTTTAACCGACTATGATGGATTGCTGTTCCCCCTTTCTAGACCATTCTCATGCAAAATCAAAGCAGAGTAGGTGATGAGGGAAGCTGGCCCATTCCTACCTGGGCACCAGGTAATTATCAGGATTTCAGACAAGCCTGTAACCTCAGACAAGGTGAGGTAGGAGTGGGAGGCTCAGCTATGGCACTGCTGCCATCTCCTGATTTTACACTCACACCTAAGCCTGTCCATCAAAACAGGGCACCCCACTTGTTCCCCTCCACTTCCACCCACAGTTTTCCTACTTCAAGAGGTGACTCAGGATATGGTATTAGAGTGTATTCACTGGCTAACCTCACTACTTCAGACTTCAACTTCCAGAAAATACTCTTTTGTATGTTGTTCCCCCCTGTTCATTTATGATTTTCCCCCTCAGATTATGAACAGGAACACCTTGCAGAGCACAGAGAGTCCTGGGTTTGGTACAGATATCTGCATCCAAACAATTTGAGAGTCCACAGTAAAAGCAGAGAAAGCACTTCAGACAGTCATTTGCACAAGGCCATGTACCAGCTCAGTGTGGAAAGGCACAAATCTGCTTGTCTCCAACCTACAGTGCTGTCTTTTGCTCACAAGGGTCCTTTAAAACCACTTCAGCATACAATAAACAAACAAAAAGTGTAATATCTTATGAGTCTCCATTTGCACTGTGAGTGGGGGTAAAGTGCTGCAAGACCTAGGACATGGCTTTTCATATAGTTAGTAAAAGAATAAGGATGTCTTTGACAGCAAATTACAACCTTTCACTGAAAAATCCTCTCAGAAAATTGGTGTTTTCTGCCTGTCTCCATTTCACAGAAATTAATTTTTTTCCTAGTGTTTCCTTTTCTGTAGGAAAGTTTTGGAAATCTGAAAACCCTCTGGCTAAAAATCTTTAAAAAAGAAGGATGGGGAGGGGTTCAGACAAAAATATTTCATTTGCCATTTTTGAGTGAAAAGTGAACAGCTTCTGCAGCACGTCTACCACATGATCTTGCAGGCAGATTTGAGGTTCTCCATGATATGCACAAACAGAACTGACATTATGGAGATCAGCACCAGTGTTTTCTCCTTCATGAGGCTTTGCTTAGTGCAATGCTGTGGATTGCAACTTAAAAATGAAGTCTGTGCTGAAATAAAAAAAAAAATTTCTTGGTCCCAAAATCCACAGGAACAAGGCTTTTAATCAAACCACAAAGGGAAAGAATGGTTTAGGCAGAAATGTGCAAGGCTAGATACATTTAGGGTTGGGCATTACCTTGAAGGCATTTTTAAGAGTGGTAGGAGTGTGATCACACCATTCCCATCCCTCCTCCCGTGACTGAAATCCATCCCAAGGGATTCCCACTCTGTGGTGAGCTGGGTGGTCAGGCTGCTCCCCACCATCCCCACCACACACAGAGCACAGCAGCCTTTGTGGGGTGCAAGAAGCAGCATCCAAGTAGTCCTGTAACCATGACAACGTTCAGAATCAAAAATACACACATTTCAACTCCTTGTAGTAAAAAGGAAATATCAATAAAGGATGGAAGCCACTTTCTGCACATTTCTGTGTTCCTTACAAGAAAGTCTTTGGGAATATCCTGGCTCTTTGGTATATGAAAATAAAGGAGGCAGAGTCCACATCCAGTACTGACTGCTTCAGGGTTGGTTACTCCTGTTTTTTCTAGTTTAAATAAGGTATCTGAATTTCTTTAGCTCCTTTGCATTTTAATGTTCATCTTAAAGCCTCCAATAGAAAAAGGGGAAAAAACAACCTTTCTTTGCACCCCCTGCTTCCTGCTAAAGTGAAACACTCTGTGTGAGGAGTGACAGTCATTTTCCTGAGCACACAATGCCTGTGATTTGAATGTCAGCCCTGCAAGCATGATTCCATGCAGGGATTCACTTTTTACATTCCCCAGCTGCAGAAGAAGTTGTACAGTTCCATCAGTTTGCCATGCTGATGCTAATAAACCCCTCCAAGTTGCTATGGCAACGAGGCTAATTAGAAATGGGCTAATGTTGGGGTTGATCTGTTCAAATTTCCCTAGTCTAGGCTGCAATGAGATGGTTAAAGGGTTAAAGGACTTGGAACTTCCAGCTTTAGGGAAAATATGAAAGAGAAGGGTCAGCTGCTGCTCCTTGCTAAATAGGACCTGAATATTTGAGTATTTACACCAAATGTGCTGGCAGGGACTCTGGCTGGAGTGCAGGAGTGCCAGAAGGGAGCTCTCCAGCCTGGGAGCTGATCCCAGCTCAGTTACCTGAGCAGAGCCAAAGCTCAGCCAGCAGTCAGGGATGCCCAGCATCAGCTTCGTTTGCAAGGTCTGCAAATCACTGAGGAATAAAAACATCCTTTTCCTCCTGCTACCCATCCTCAGAACAGCGAAAGGGATCCTCCCTGAGCAACTCCACAGGGAGATACTTGTGAGAGGGGAAAAAAAGCACAGGACTTCACTCAAATGCCTGCCAGCCTGGGAGGGTTTAGGAGGGGCTTTCCAAGAGCTCTGTCAGAGGGTTTTGTTGAGTGTTCCTGCTCTGTCTTTTCCAGCAGGAGCATCACATGGCACTGAAGGAAATGGCAGAGTTATCAGGGCCTCTCCTCATCATTGCTGGCTCTGCATTTGTCAGGATCAGGAGAGCAGACAAGGGTGAAATGGGTGGAGAACAGAGCTGATCACTCCAAAGATGCCTTCAATGAACTTGTCCTGAACGAGGCTGACACAAAGTGAAAAGATTGGGAAAAAATGTTTGAACAGCCAACACGTTCTGTGAGTCTCTGCAGGTCTGATCCTCCAGCTGGGCTTTGCCAAGACCAGCACTCTAGGCTAGACTAGCACTAGGCTGAGCCTCCAGCTTTGTGCAGGACCATGGCATGACCACGGGCAGGACCTGGTGCTCACGTTGCCAAGTCACAAAACATTAAGACTTTTTATCAGCATTGCGTAAGGATTTTTATTAAAGATAAATTCAGAACTGGTGGTGGCTGGAGCTAAATAAATAGAGACTTTGCACCTATTACTCCTATTCTTGTCAGGCTTTTAGACAAGATTCAGATTGTAGTACTGCCAGTTCTGCACTGCTCTTTTGAAAAACTACAGAATGTGCTGAGGTCTGATTTCCTTTTAAAACATATTTTAGAGAAGGAAAACAGTGAAATTACAGCTCATGTTTCCTATAAAGGCACTGAAACTTTAGGTAAGAGAAAGAAAATGCATAGGTTTTAACTGTTTCCTTTGAAAGGCAGAGATTGTTGTTTTATAATAGAATCTCTTTCTTCATAAGAAGAGCTATTATTGCTATAAATGCCAGCAGACTTTCAGAGGGGTGGTAGCAAATGCATCAATATATACATTTAAGTCCTGTTCTACCTCCCAACAGGGTCCATGCCAGGTTTGCACCTGATGGAAGAAGCACAAGTCTTTCTACAAGGATGTGCAGACATGCACCCTTCACAGAGGTGCTGTTGTGTCTGAGCTGGTTCATCTACAGAGAGTTCAACAAATTCATCTTTTCTGACCAAAGAGAGGAACAATGAGGAGAGAGTTCCAGCATGTTAAACCTGCAATGAAGAGAGATGGCTATTCCATAGTTCAGGAAGGAATTAACAAGCTCATGTCCAGACTAAAATTGCAAGTAGAATTTGCAGTGCAGGCACTGAATGGGGCTCAGGTGTGAGAGGACAGCTGATCACAGGCAGCCAAGCAGAAACACACCTGAAGGTGCCACCAGCCCTCAGCCAGAGCATGGCCATCAACTTCATCTGTTGCAATGTGGAATGAAATGGATTCACCCACAGCACTGCTGAAGAAGGGCCAGAAGTGAGCAGACAGTCATTTTTTGTAGCTGAGCTGGAGGCACTGCAGATTCTTGAAGTGCTGTAACCTCAGTGCTTGGCAGCACAAGCACCCAATGAGAGAGCTAGAACTTTCCTTTCTATGAGGCTCCATAGCACCTCAGTCAGGTCACTCTTCTTCCTTCCTTTCCCACTCTTTTCATAATTTTATAATGAAATAGGAGCAGTAACCATCTCCTGAAAAGTGCTCTACAAACCCTAGCAACCTGGGGCCTCTAGGTGCTACTGTAATACAAATAATAAATAAAGGTCCCGAGTTTCTTGGTGACACAGAAGCTTGAAACAGTGAGTCCAAACTAATTTTCCCCATTTCAGAAATGTTTTCCTTGAAGTATGGCTCTGTCCTCTTTCTCCAGCAGTATCCAGTGCACTCCCAGGCAGAGGGAGAAGCCAGGCAGGCGAGACCTCTCCCAGCCATGAGTGAGCAGCAAGATGTGTGCTGCTGCAGCTGGCAAACATCGAGAAAAATGATTAAAAATCCAATGTCCCAAGCCATGCATGTTACCGAATATCCTTTAGGGCTTATTGTTCCAGCCAGCCCTGCTGTGACTGGATCTTTGGGATGTTAGATTCTCATTGTGATGCCTTTTCCTGCTCTTAAAAAAATTGAACCAGACACAGGGATAAGAGGTTTTTACCTTGCCATTTAAAGAAGGATCTTTATGGTGCACCACTTTTCCAAGGTGGCATGCACCCTGATGCACACAGAAGACAGATTCCATGTGCAATGTATAGACCTTACAAATTAGCATATCTAACAAGGATCCCCCAATGGGAGGCCTGGATGAATGGTGTGATATTCCCCCATCTGTGGAATTCCCCCCTGGATGGGCCAAATCTCCAGTTTACAGGATATGTTCTAGAGAGAACCTTAGTTTCCCAAGATAGTTCAGGGGTTTTATGGTCTTCTATGAGGCATTTAGGATGTTTGGTCTCCGGGCCTAACAGGATACCAGGACTATGCTGTTATCAGACTTAAGGAATTACAAGGATGCATGCTAAGAATATTGAGGATACACAAAAGTTATAGAAAAGGTATATAAAAGAAAAAAAAGCAAAAAATCATCTTGGCCTCAATTGAGAGGCAGCAGCATCTGCAGAAATTGTGAGGTCTTAAAGCTGCAGCTCAGCTCTGACAGGAGCCTTTGCCCTGTGCAGCCTTCCTACACACCTGCTGAAGCTGGGCAGGTCACTGGGAGTAGGATTTGTGCCGGACCTGTGAACTGCTGGTTCTTGCCATGGTGAGCCCCAGAGAGAGGCCACAGGGTGTGGGTGAGCACTGCACACAGGAGCAGAGCAGCAAACCTGAAATGTGGCTCCTGAATAGGAAATTCCTGAGCTCAAGCACTGCCTTACCTTGTGGTGCCTCCTCCATCTCCCCCATTTGTGTCCAGGCAGGAGGAGAGGCTTCTGTTCCACTTCAGGCAGACCACTGAGGTGGCTAAATCAGGGAATCAATCCCTTTCCACTGCACAGAAAAAGCAAAGGACAAATCCAAGCTGTGGTCCAGACTGCCACAGCTCAAGTGTGATGCACAGTCTCAGGAAATGCAAATATGTCCTTCCCTGCAGAAGAGAAAATTACAGGCAGACCCAACTCCTTCAGTATTTCTGAAGGCAGGGTTTTGGCTGCAGGCAGCAGCCCTGACTCCTTTCTGCATCCAAGAGGAACAGGAGGGTAATAAAAAATTCTCCTCCTTGTTGCCCTGAAGCATCCAAGGGTGGTGAGGAATGCAGAGCAGCTCAGACGTGGAGCAGCCTCCAGCACACTCCTGCCCTGCTGGACAAACAGGCCACAGAAGGGACAACCTGCTGCCACCAAGTGCTGTTTTCAGTCAGGGGCACTTCCCTGGTAAGAAAACCTCTAGATACTCCCTTTGTGCAAAATAAAATGTGAAGAAAGATGAATTTAAAGCATAAAAAAATATTTTACTGTTAATAGTCTTAGCCTTTTTTCAGGCTTAGGGGAAACTCCATCTCTGTAGTTATCTATGACTCAAGGGTTAAGAAAAATTTATCATAATCACATTATATAATGTGATTTAAAATAGCCCTTCATTTTCTCCTCCTCTCAACAGGTTACTTTGTTTCCTTCCTGGCAGGTACAGATTGCATGTGAAATGGAAAGCAGAATTTCTTAAAATAAAAATAATAATGGAAAGAGTTGCCAGCCCTAAGCCACAGCGCTTGGAGCAGGGTGCCTGTGCCAGGCTGGGCTCTCCCAGGGCCTCCTTCAGCTGCTGTGCCACCTGATGAGTGTGAGAGATCAATGTCCCCTGCCCAGAGACAGAGTGAGCATCGAGACCCTCATTTAGAAATGTCAGTGTCTGCTGCTCCTGCATTGTGTCCCCTCACCTTTGATGGGTGCAGAAGAAGCTCAGGAGTCATGGGACAAAGGGCTGGTACTGGGGACAAGCAGCAGCACCTAAAGAACTGGAGAATCTGACCTGTTATTTCTAAAGGAAATCACAAGGAGACATCCCCAAGCCAAGACTTCACCTCCCCCTGACTCCAGGATGTGGCTTTTCTCCTTCTGAGTGAGATGGGAGGTCCTGGGGGCAGTTTTGCTGCCTGCAGTGCCTTGCACAGCACCTCAGAGCCTTGCATGCTGTGCCCTGCAGAGCAAACCACATCCCAGGCACCAGCAAGGAACACATTTTCACCCAGCAACTCCTGCACTACCACACAATGCCTGGCACTAGAACTGATTTTTGGAAAGGCACCCAGTATTTACCAAGAGATTACTGCTGGTGCAAACTGATTTGCTGTCTGTCTGTGCTTGCACCAGGCATATGGATATCAATATTCAGCCACAGGAGCTTCAGGAGCCAGCTCTGGCAGGCAAGACAAGAATTAAATGACAGGCTCTTCCACCTCAGCCCAACTGCAAGGGACATGGGAATACTGGCACGCAGAAGCTTGTTTTCAGAAAGCCAGAGCACAAATGACTGAAAAAGACTTTGACACACTGCTTTCCTAATGCTTTTGGTCGGGCATGTTTTAAAAACTTGGCTCAGGGCTCCAAGCTCTCTTTCTCTCTCTCTCTGTCTGCCACTGGAATCAACAATTATAATCTCTCATGAGTCTGTTGCTATTAAAGATTAAAAAGGTTGATTTTGAAATCTATGGATTTCTTAAGGGAACTGAGAGCAGAGACTGTGCTGCACTCCAGGTCGTTGCTGCCTGGGCTCCGTGCTGGACTGAGGGGATTCCTGCCCTGTGCAGGGCAGAGTGAGACACAGGAACAGAAACCTCTCACAGCCTGGCCATCCCTGCTGAGCTGCACTCGGTCCTGCCCTTTCCTGCTGGTGTTCTTGACACAAAGCCAGCCCCATCAGGTGTTTTTGTAGGAGGGAGATTCCCCTGGCAGGGTTCCTTGTCTGCCATCAGCCACCACGTCAATTGGGGCACTGGGTCAAAACTCACAAACTTGGCCCACGTGGAATAAAAGCTCCTTGGCCTGTCATCTGATTCTCTCCCTCTTACTGCTATGTTTGCCTTTGGGAAATCCACAGTGAGGCTCAGAAGTCTATTAAGACAAGCTATAACTACTGGATATAATGTTGGCTTTGACTAATAAATTCATTATTTGTGTGTTTTTAGGGGGTGTGATGACATAACCTAGCCCAGGATTGTAGTTTTTTATAATCTCCTGTTAAACAAACAAAGACATCAAACAAAGGCTTTTTCTTCCCTGAAATTCCCTCTTTGCCTAATAATATGTCCCATCATCCAAAATTTATTTTGCACTCCTTGCAGCATAATGGGTCCATTTGGTGTAATGCTGCATTAGCTAACAGTCATTTATGCCAACTTGTTACCCATTAGATGCCAAGAAAATCTTTCAGCTGGTGTAAATATCACCCTGAAACATCAATCCCCATCTCAGCATCTTGGGGTTTTTTTTCCCCTCTTCATGCCATGGATGGGCAATGATGGAAGTGGATGATCCAGAGGTTTCTGGAAGGAAGGATCCTGACATGTCCCTGAAGTGCATCCCTTGCCCTTCATGGGAAACTTCATTCCTTCAGAGGGGAGGGGACATGGTACCATCTAAAACCTTCTGTGCTGAGAGTTGCTGCTGCAACTTTGCACCTGCTCTGGCTCAGAGAACATTTTCAGGACTTGAAATTAAAGTAGACTTTATTTTCTAATTTATTTTTGCTTCCACTCCCAATATTATACATATTCTTTTCATCCCTTCTTGCATAGCCCCATCTGCAGCAATAATGAACACAAGCAATGTTTCAGGACTTTTAACAGTCCAAGCATATTTGTGACACTGATTTTAACCCACAGGACTTTAACAAGTGGAGCACTCTTAATCCACAGGCCTTACAAGAAAAAGACCAGCAAAAATGGAAGAATTCAGATTTTGCAAATGGAAAATATGAGGTGATGGAAGGTGGGCTTCTATGCCTATGCCAATTTTAAGAGTATAATGCTAAAGAGATTTAATAAACCTCACAACTCTTCCAAGAGACTTATGAATACTTGGAAATGTAGTTTACACTGACTTTTAATATATTTTCTTTCTCCTAAGCTCTGAAGGAACAACCTAAAAATACCCAGAGCCTTTTAATGTACTTTCTCTATAAATTAACTATGGTTACATGAAAAAAATTATTTGTGACATAAGAATGGAGTCACTGCCACAGGAAAAGATTGCATTAGACATCATCTTTAAACCGAGGTCTGAAAGACCTAGCTGAAACAGAAAGGACAAAGAAAGGAAGAGAAAAGCTTTCAAAGCAGATGTTTGCTTTGAAATCTCATGTTGATCTTCAAATTACCCCACTTTCACTGAGGAAACTGTGGAGGATTTGAGTGTGCTTTGCTCAAATTCTGCCAGAACTTGCGTGGTACTGACAAGTCCTGTGAGGAATGAAGCAGCCTCATCTTTTGTGTTAGAGCACTGAGGAGGAGTCTGGGCACCCTGCACCATTCCTGGGGTACTCAGCCCCAGGCAGCAGTGTGTGCTGTGTTCACACCACCCAGCCTGGCTCTGGCAGTTCCTGCTCTGCTCTGCCAGCTCTGCTTGGTAAGGCTGCTCATCAGGGCACCAACAAACAACTGCCCTGACCCAGTCTCAGTGGTTCTACAGGGATTCTCCAAGGAAAAGTCAGCTTTTTCTATGACCCAGGTGATATAAGTCAATGGCATCCCAAACTCACTATCAGTTTACTACTTGTTTGCCAGAAGGAAAATAATTTCTTTTTTTTTAAACCATCAACTAAACAGTCTTTAATTTTTAAACCACAGATTTGTATGGCTTGCTACTGGGAAGTTGGAAGGCTTGAATTTCAAGATTAGACACAGTAACACTGCATGCACCAGTGCTTTGCAATAATGCTTCATGAGGATTCCCTTGGACTTTATATCATTGATTAAATAGTAATTGATTTTAAAAGCATATTAAATGAGGACTTAGGAACAAATGAAAAGCAATGTAATTTATGGAAAATCGTTGCACAGCTGCTATGTCACAACTATTTTTCTACGATCAATTATTTTAAGATGTAATACCTGAATACAATGACTCCAGAACTGTTAATTTCAGACTGCTGTCATTTAGACCATGGAAAACTCATTATTATAAGCATGAATCTTCTGCTCGGTGCTGCAGGATTTTGCTGGTTTGTTGTTTACCGCTGGTGAGGGAATAGGTTGCTGTAGAGGTTGATTAGGAACAGTGGATCCTGGCTCCCATGTTATGACTCACAAAAATTGTCAAACCAAGTCCACTGCAGTGGGAAGGCTGCTGACTGCAGCTGCTCTTGTCAGGTCCTGGATAGAAATCATTAAAAATCCCACCCTTCTGTTGCTACTCAGGCTCTCAAGTGCCTTCAATTCATTTTGGCCTCCTCTGCAGCGAGAGAGGGAGAAAGATGAATGAGCAGAGAAAGACAAACCTCTTCCACAACAATGTTTGGCTACAAGAGAGTTAAGAGGGCAAATTGGGCTGGTTCTGCTGAAAAGCAGGAGCAAAAAGCCAACTGTGCCCTCTTGGGTAGAGCCAAGGTCAGAACTGACACAGTGAGGCTGAGATCTGTCACACAGGGGAAACCAAAGAGTAGAAATTTCCCTGACATGGGAGCAAACAGGCGACAAAAATAGACAAATCAAGGACATTGCATGGAAAGTAGGAGATTTAAGTAAAGATAACACAAAGTGTGAATAGAAATTGTCCCATGGTGATTAAGGAAAGCTGAATGTGGAGACAAGGCCTTGAACTTGGCTTGAGCTCAAGTAAATGTCTCTGAGAGCAGTAGATGAGAACCTCTTGTGCCAGAAGAGTGATACAACTGCTTTATAAAATCACAGGCCTTGGAGCATGGGCATCCCAGAAGCCTGTCAAGGGAATTTGCTTCTGTATATTGCCTATACAGAAACAAAGGATGAAAACAGGTTTTGCCACCAACAGGCCTGCTAATGTAATCTCAGCAACATTCCAGCTCCAAAACAAACTCCAAAGGAAAGTGTTCTTACAGTCACAGGCTTAATTAGAAAATGGATAAGCAATGTGGATTTAACAAGGGTATCTCACACCAACCCAAGGTGACACACTTCACCATTTCCCCAATACCAATTTCAGGTATTCCACTCCTCAGAAGAGGAGAAAAAGGCTGATGTACAACTTCTCTGGACTTTGAGAAGTTAAAATAAAGTCAGACACCTACAGGGTTTAAGATTTGCCTTTTAATGCTTCCAGAATGCAAAGCTGCCTGCTGTACTGCAGAAACCTGTCAAATACTGATTTTCACTGCATGTGTATCTATTTCTATGATAGATAACCCTGAAAATATGGGGAGGAGAGAAGGTGCTCTGCTACTGGGCAATGTGGTTTGGATCCATGCATTTGAAATGTATTCACTTTATCAGACCTTCTTCTTGAACAGGTCAATGCTTTCTTTATCAGGGATTTATTTGGACAGGACTTTGATACATTTCTCAGACTTTTTCAACCGGTAAACCAAAATCCTTTACTTTTAATGGATTAGCCTCTTCCACTATCCTGCTTTTCTGGGAGTGTTTTTGTGTTTATTGATTTTCCTGGTGTTTTCCTTGGTTTGGTTTTATATGGTGGTTTATATGACAGCTGGGCTGGACCTTCTGTCCACCCCTCAGGAGCTTTTTGCCAGCCTGGCTGAGAACAATCCCTCTCCCACTGCAGGGGGGACAGGCCACCAGATGGGCACATCCTCACCAAGATCTGTGATTTTCCAGCAGTGGCTGTTCTGATTTACCTCACGTTTATAAAAGGCCTTTCCCCACACAAAACTTCATTTTAACAACCTGGTAGTGGTAAAATTCCAGGGAAAATTGGTGGGAATTGCAAGAACCATCTGATTTCAGCAGGAGGTCAGCATGTACCCAGGCATTCACTGGCTCTACCCCACTGCACCTTCCTTGTGTTCTGAGAACTTTGGACCAAATGGTTACATGAACAAGTGCAGCAAATGCTCATATCAGGGCCTGACACTGAGCAGGGCAGTGTTTACCTGCAATAGATGGCAAAAGGGCATCAGCTTTTTCAAGCCATCATCTGTTAATGACAACTTCTCCACTGATTATTGCATAGCACACATTGGGATGGCTGCAGTGAGCATCACACAAGGAATCTCATCTCAAAATTGGCTTGACTTTGGTTTAGTGAAAATTAGTACTGAGTGCCGCTGGAAATTATTTTTCAGGTACTATCAGAGGGTGCTCATGAAATTGGTGCCATCCACAGCTACCACAAAAATGGCAAACTCAAGATAAAGCCAAATTTGGTCTCTAATCCAAATGAGCCTTCCTCCTTTGTGGTTACTGCATTTCCCTGATCTCTTAGTAAAACCCTACTTTGCCTTGTAAGCTGAGAAGTGAAATTTTACCATATCTGAGCATTACCATATCCCACAGCTTCTAGAGGAAGATTAAATGCTGAATACCATCCATCTGAACTTAGCCTACAGCTATTTGCATGATCACATAGCAGCCATGGTGCAAATTCCTGGAGAGGAACTACAATGTGCAGCTCTAGATTTGGGCTATCACAGGGGCTCTGATCTGAAATCCCAGCTTATCCCCTAATCTATTATTTCAGTGTTCATGAAGATACATTCACACTATCTTTCATCTAAAATAGGCTAAGATTTTCTACGAAATAATGTGTGCATTAGAGAAATATGATTACTTAAAGTACAACTAATAGTCACCATTTCTTCACACCATTTAATGATGCTGAGCAGCTTTACATGAGGCTGATGGACACAAGTTACCACTTTACTTTCAAACACATAATGGAAAGTTTGACTGTTTCATTGAAGGGCTATATAAAATAACACCTCATTTTTAAGATGGGCTATGGAAGCCCGTCCAATGTTCTCAGTTAAAGGGTAGAAAATTAGAGGGCTGAAGAAGAGAAATGCAGTGGAAGAAGGTTGGGAAAACACAGCATCAGCTAAGAATTTGCTACTGGCTGGTCGGCTCCTGACTGGCACTGTGGATGTAGGAGCATACAACCCTGGCAGAGATGTGTGTTTTTCTGTTTCCCTTTTCTTTTTTAACCCCAACAAAACAGACTTGCCAGGAAACAGAGAGCCCTGTGAGAAGCTCTCCAGCCTAAGCTTAAACCAAACCAAAAGATAACCAACCAGGAGGGCAAGAAGTCCACAGGCTTCTAAGCAGGAAGGGGAGCACTGAGGATCAACTCTGGGTGATGCAAACCCCAGCATAATTCTGCAATTGGCTCGCAGAATCCCTGGTCCAGCTTCTTCCTCTCAATAACCACTTCCAGAACCTGAGGTATCTGCCACCATCCTCTTCAGGGATGGGAAAATGGGGATTTTCAGAAGTGAAAGTTAAGGGTTTGTTGAAATGCAGCTACACAAAACCTTGAGTGTGATCCATGCTGACAACTTCCTCATCTTCAGAACAAGGTAAAAAAAGCAGGAAGGGAGATGGGAGTCACAGGAAAGGAAATGTCAAAGAAATCACTGCCTGAAAAACATCCCTTTCCCCCTAGATTTGAATTTAAAAAGAAAACATCATCTCAAAATTGTTATGATTTAGGGATTATTTTCATAATTTACAGAAGAAATGAGATGAGAAGGGAAAGGTAATTGAATACCTATTCTTTTTCAAGAGTTACTTTACAAAGCGTCTCAGCTACAGTCACTCACATTGGGCTCTTATAGATTAAAAAACCCAATGTGAAAGGTGAAACAAATTGTAGCAATAATGCAGGCCCAGAAGGAATTTCAGAAAGAAAAAAAAAAGACAAAAAGTGACACTTGAGAGCTTATGAAAGCAAAAGCTCACCCAAAATCCATGCAAGAGCCTGAACTGAAATTGCAGACATTATCCCATTTTGATTAAATTTTGTTGAGTTCAGATCCTATTTGTCACTAGTCAAATGAATCATGTTTGATAAAGGCCCACTAGGCTCAGAGAGGAGTCTTACAACCAGCAGCAAACACTGCCAGCTTCTCGGGCATTTCAAGAAGTCTTTGTGTAAAACCTTGGTCTCTGCAGCCTGGAAGGAAAACTGAAATTGCTGAGGTCAAGATACCAGCCTGAGATAGATGGTATAACTAATATTCCAGCTAATTCATTTAAAAAAAAGAATACATTGAAAAGTAATCATTGCAGTATCTTTCTTGATTCTTTGCTACTTGGAAAAAATTAGAACCAATTAGCTACCTAAGCATTTTCTGGCTAACCTCACTGATCTCCTGAGGCCAGCTCCAGCACAGTCAGAAAGGCTGTGTATCTTCTCTGAGAATAAAAGCATATTTTGCTCTGTTCCTTTGCATCAGAGCCACAGAGCAATGCCACATGTTTGATGTTTTGTTCGCAGTTTATGGAGCTACATCCCTGCCCGTGGATCTGATCTGATACCTCATTCAGGGCATAGAAAAGGTCCCCAGCTCTTTGCACCAGCTTTTCACATGACTAAAATTGGTGAAAAGCTGTATAATCAGTCAATCACCAGTCATTCAGAGTTCAGAAAATCCTTTACGATTTGATTTAGGAGGGAGCAAGCAGGGCTGTAACTCTGGAGGCTGCTCTTTCACTCCAGATCAGCCAAACCCCAGAGCAGAACAGTAAATATGAAATGATGAAGCACCACAGGGAGTGCAGCAGGTTTTGTTGCAGCTTGTGGCCAGTGGAGAAAATGATGATAATTACAGCAGTGCCAACACCTCTGCTTAAAGATGCACAAGGAAATAAAATGGATTCTTCTTCCATTTCCCACTCTACTGCCCTCCCTCTGAAGGAGCTGGCTTGCAGTCAGCAGATGAAGTGCTCTTCTTCAGCTGCCTGTCATTTCTGAGGTGGCAAAAGGCAGAACTTTGGCTGAAAACAGGTCTGTGCTGACAACTCAGCTGAAAAGTTCAGTGAAGACAGAGAACTTTTACACCAAAAGTTCTTGTTCACTCTCTGGGAACAAGAAATGTTGGGAAACCAATGTTTTCAATCACTGAGAGTGGCTGAAGGTCAAGACATGTTTCTGGGAATCTCATTTAGATATGCTGTTATCAGGAGATTTTTAGACTTTTTTCTGATTTCATTTATTTTTCTTCTGGATACGAGATGGAAGAAAAAGAAGTACAGATATCTGCCTAAAGCAAAGCGTGTTTGGATATACTAAAATAGACCCAAGTAATCTTTCAGTTACATTTCTGCAAATGTCCAGTCTCTGGCTGAGGTGAGACCTTGCATTCACCACCCTGCTACAAAGCAGTATAACACAAATCCTGTGGATTTACATTCCATCACACCTCTGTGCTGCCAGCTATTAAAAAAAAAAAAAATTCAGACACAACTACAATTAGAGCAACTTCACTAACTAAGATTTTAACCCAAACTCCATTTAAATTACCTTTAGTTTTGCTAATAATCTGTATTCCCCACTCCTAATCATTATTCATTCTCTGAAACTGATTTTATTTTCCTGCCTTTCCTCCCGGCAAACGCTGCAGATACTCCCAGCTTACAACAGAGCCACCTCTGAGAGTACTTGGTTGCTTTGTTTGTGCTTCCATCTACATATCTTTGTCTTTCTGCAACACAAATTGCTCTCAGAGCCCTGCAGAAATGTACCTATTTCAGCCTGCCCTGCCCCAGCACAGCCAGCACCACGCAGCTCCTGTGA
Organism: Passer montanus; assembly: GCF_014805655.1. Taxonomy (NCBI): domain Eukaryota; kingdom Metazoa; phylum Chordata; class Aves; order Passeriformes; family Passeridae; genus Passer; species Passer montanus. The sequence goes on along the minus strand of NW_024362051.1, from coordinate 9,408,399 downwards.
ATCAGCAGAGATCAGTGCAGACCTTGCTATGGCAACACTTCAGGGGGCTATGAGGGAACTTCTGTGAGTCCATGCTGGCTCTCATATTGTCATTCAGGTCCCCCGGTGAACTTTTCAGTGACATTAAATGGCAATTATACATTAAAGAGCCATATCCACCATGTTCTTTAGGAGTTTTGAGAGGATCAGAGGCAGCTGATTGCTTAAGGAACATGTACTGCCTGGTACTTTCTGATTTTCTCATCCATGTCTTTAAATACAGCTGATATTTTTGTTTTCACCTAAATTTAAACATTCTCTGATCCATGAGCAGGAGACTCGCTTAAAAGCAGCAACAGACAGAACATTTTCTCAGGGATATGCCATAGAAGCTAAAATATTTTTTCCAAATAATTCTCTAATGCACAGAGATGCCAGATACACCAGCCAGGAAGATGCAATTAATGCTTAAAGCCAGTGGAAAGCAGTAGCTGCCACTTAGAGAGATCACAGTTCTGGTGACCACATGACTTCTGAAAAAGTTCAGATCTTGACTAATACTGATAAATATCTGCCTGCAGAGATGGAGCAGAGGCTCTTACTCTGATAGCAGGGCACTTTGGCACTATCTGAGGAAATCAGAATAAAGGATATCTGGTTTGAATTGGAGAAGGCTGATGCTAGGAATTTTGCACTATTCCTCTTGAGCTTTACAGTTGATTTCTCCACTGGCTCAAGCAAGCCCAGAGCTGATATTTCTCAGAGCATGCTGCAGGGCTTATAGTCATTTCAAAACTCTGTGTGTACACTAAATTCTTGGGTTGGGAATGCCTTCATGAGGAGCTTTTAAACCTTGGTACACAGTAGGTGCTAAGGTTACATAGTCAAAATAGCCACACATTTTCATTTCACAAAATACCTGCAAGCTTGTTGTCTGGGCGTGGATATAAAGCCCTGAGTACAGTGGGAAGCAGAAGGATGTCCCTTTGGTAGCCCTTTAGCTCTCCTCCCTTGGCCTGAAATCAGCTTGGTTGCTGTTCTGGGGTGGGCGTGGGAGAAATGCCATCCAAAGAAGCAGAGCCAAGTGTTTGGTTTGGAAGCTCAGGCAGAACGTGTCACATCTGAGCTGTGTTGCTCTAATTACCAGCTTTGTTCCCTCAACTTATGTGCCTTTTGCAGCAAACAAATGATATGTCACTAATCATGCAAGCAGCGACAAGAGAGACCTGGTGCAGCTGTGCTCAGTGGTGTGGGAGATGCTGAATTCCCCCCTGAGGTTTGCTTGCTATTTTTCTTGTTTTAGTGAGGACAGGAGCAGCTCTGATACTCCTCAGTGCAGACCCTTCTTTGATTATGATGTCTCAGGCAAGCAGCAGACGTGCCTGGCATTAGGGCTAATTAAAATCAATTAAACCATTCCAATACAAGCTGCAGAAGGGTAGACTGGAGGAGGGAACTGAGGCAGAGGAGAAGTGCGTGGAGTCGTTTTGCTGCGTGTCGGATCCGAGTACTTGGGAGAGTATCACAGTGGTATCTGGGCACATTCTCCACTGCACTTCCTTCCCACACTCCCTCACACACCATTCCTCACTGCCATCTGCTGGGTCCCCCACAGCTTGCCTCGCCACCAGCTGCTCAGCAGAAGGTAGGACAGCCCAAGAAATGAGGACACTGAGCCTCAGCCTGACCTTAATAAATAGCTGCTCCTACTGAAACCCCAAATTTCTCCATGTAAAATGGAGCTGATGACATATTCACTCCATACTGCACCCTGAGCTCCACAGCAATTCCTCTCACAGATATCTCTCAGGAGGTTTTGGAGTGCTCCACGCTGCTCATGCTGTTGGAGTGGGAGAAGGCAAAGTCTCTCTGAGGAGGCAAAACCACACAGAGATGGGAGAAAAGCTAGAATTTGAGTTCTGCTTACACGGCACAATAAACTAGCAGGGAGAAGAACCCCTACTAGGTGCCAAAACACTTGCTCCTGGTCTGTCAGAAGTTTCTCTGTATGGGCTCATTGCGTCTGCTTAAAAATAGACTGAGAGCCTCAGCAGTGCCACCACTAACACTGCAATGTCACTTTTAGGTGCTCAGAGCCAGCTTGGGCTTCCCCTGCAACTGCTATGAGCTATGTAGACAAACATTTTTTCATGATTTCACCAACAGAAAATAGCTCATCTGGGTTGTGGGGCCTCCACTGGAATTAAATGTGGAATATCTCCACATTTACCATTCACATCAGTGCTCCTGTGTGAAGAAACAAAGATGCACTTCCAGGCAGCTCTCTCTGCCCCTACACTGGGAGCACCCTGGGAGCTTCCAGGCTCACTGAAGGATCTCCATCTTTGCTGGCTTTTGGGAATTATCTGAAACACAAGCTCCTGTACCACATCTTTGAGCAGTCAGCAATCTGTAGAAGCAGAAGTTCCTATTAGCACTTCTTTTCAAGAACTTGCACTATGATTCTTGGGCTGCAGAGAGGAATTTGACTGTACCATGCACATTTATGGTAGAAATAACAGCCTTGTCAGAGAAGCCCCTTTTTTTTTTTTTTTAACAGAGAGAAGTCCTGTAACTCACAGCTGCACTTGTCAGCGCTCTGCAACATATGGCTCAGGGCAAATGAGGAAAAGCTGGACAATTTTCTTTTCAGCCACTTGCTACGTGGTCAGTGTCCCATTCTCCAGAGATCAGGTCATGAAACATTCATCACTAAAGCCAGATTCTTCACTGCAGCACCAAGCAAATGATGTGTCCTTGTCCACCCTGAGTTTTAATGGACTGGCTGAGTGCTTGAGATAAAAATCCCCTGGCCTAATCGAAGAGGTGAGTGCAGCTGACACAAACACTGCCCAAGCCTTATTGTTCCCTGTCCAATAACAAAAATAAAACCATAAATTGGCTTTGTTAATGAAGTTTTTAGTTCCTCATGCCTGCCAGAAAATTGTTTAAAAAGCACCAATGTTAACTGCAGAGTGCAGATGGTGGGGCAGGGACTGGCAGACTTTAGTAAGGACACGTTGGGGCAGGACTGTAATTCATTTCCTCTTTCTCCTGCCCTTACAAATCTTCATTTGCAAGGCAGAAAATCCTCCCTGAGACCTTGCATGCTGCAGAGATAGGGCAGCTGCCAGGCTGAAGGGGTGTGAATTTTTCCCTACTTCAAGTGTTAGGCACCTGCTTATCCAGAGCAATTTATGGGCTACTGAGACAGATAAGCAGCTCTGGGGGTTGTGCAGGACCTCAAAGAATTACTCACTCTTAAGAGTGCATTCTCCTTGCACAGGGCGATATTTGGCAAGTATACCTGCAGCATCCTGGGTAGGTGCATAGTTCTGCTGCCCCTTGTCTGGTTTACCAGGCTTGGCACCAATCCTCCTGCCTCTGAGCACAAAGAGACAGTTTTACATTCTCCATCACAAAAAAAAAAAAAAAAAAAAAAAAAAAAAAAAAAAAAAAAAAAAGAAACAAACCAAACAAACATCTCCAGAAGGCCTGTTCTGCTCCCTCCTGGGTTGAGGGGTCCCAGATCTAATGTGACCTGGTGCATTAGTGTCACTGTGTTCTGTGTGTAGCATAAGAACACTGTGGCAGTTGTCCTGCTCATTCACCATTCCTGATCTCCCAACACTCCAACTTGTCACGGGCAAAAAAAAAATTTTTTTTTTTTCCCAAACAAAAAAAAAAAAAAAAAAAAAAAAAAAAAAGAAACAAACCAAACAAACATCTCCAGAAGGCCTGTTCTGCTCCCTCCTGGGTTGAGGGGTCCCAGATCTAATGTGACCTGGTGCATTAGTGTCACTGTGTTCTGTGTGTAGCATAAGAACACTGTGGCAGTTGTCCTGCTCATTCACCATTCCTGATCTCCCAACACTCCAACTTGTCATTCCAGCATTCAGGTGCAGTGTCTCACAGTAGAGCCCCCCACGGTGCTTTTCTGACAGATTTATTGAGAAATTCTCCTTCATCAGAGAGTGGCATCAAAGCCTGAAACTTCCATGGTGGAAATGCACAATCCCAGCTGTGCCATGACTCAGTTTCACTCAGATCACTCAGGTGCCCACTGCCAGTTTGCAGAGGGCACATTATTCCAGTGGGATTAGCAGCTCTTGCCAATACTTCCACCATAAGGAACAAGAAAAATGCCCCAAATCCCACAGCTAACCCTTCTATAAACTCATGTAAAGACCACTCTTCTTTTTGTCAGCCAGCACTTTCATTCTCACAACTGGGACTATGCTGTGCAGGCTCTTCTTGCTCCAGGAGAGAAAAAACATGCAAGAAAAATCCTGTCTTGACTGTGAGTCTACGCGGCCAGCTGTGGGCACACATGGCCCCATCCACTCATCTGTCTCTGCTCCAAAATCCTCAGCTGCCAGGCTCTGGGAGCACATCCCAGTTGGGCTGGCTGCTGGTGCCTGCAGGACTCGAGGCCATCACACCTCCTCGTTCCTTGACCTTCTGCTTCACCTTCCCAGCGTGGTCTCTGCCCCCCCAGCTGGGAACCACAGATGCAGCGCTCGCTCTCTCCTCCTAGGCAGCAAAATCTGGGCCAGATTTTCGGTGGAATTCCTGGCTAGACATTTCAGTGCTTAGCACCCACGAGTGGGCCTGGATTTTGAAAATACTCAAAGCCTGGCAGTTCCCTGCATGATGTTTCCAAAAACCTGCACACACCCTTCGTGTGCTCCACCACACACTTCCCTCCACGTGCCTGAAATGTTGGATGGGATCTGCAGCTCAGAGTGCCACAAACACTGTTTGTTAGTCAAGAAAAACAAACACTGGAAGGGAGTGATGGTACAGAATGAAAAATCTCAATCCAGCATTCTCTCTTCAGGGTGCAACTCCCAGGAAACCTGCACGTGAACCTACACATGCTTCACACGGTGTCTCATCTTCAGTGAAAATGGGAAGGAAGAATACAGAGAGTGCTGCATCCAGAGTGATGAAATGATTGCTCTGAAGAGCAACTCATGGCACCTTTTGTTCCTGTGCACCTAATCATCCACCTACATGGGTTTTTCTTTTTTATGCACTCACCAGTGAGTCCTCTGCTTGAACCCTTCTGCTGAAATGTGATGGAGCACCAGGATGTCTCCTGCTCCCATTCAGCAGCTCTCTGTGGCAGGATGTGATCTTTATTTCTGCAAATTCCAAACAGCTCTTTAAAATGACTTTTTCTTGAAAAGATACAATTGAACCTCTACAAAAATATAACGTTCCAAATAAAAAGAAAAAAAAAATTATGTTTTAAATGAAAACACCCTTAACTCTGAGTCACTTCTTAGTTCAAAATGGAAGAATCATATTATGATTATGACAAAACAATCAGCAAAATTACATTAACAGTAAAAAGGCACACTTGGACCAACTGAAGCAATTCATCTGTGTTGAATTAAGCAGATTGTTAAAAGTAAAAGAAAAAGAGAAAGCTTTTTTTTCAATTTCAATTTGAAGCATACTCACAAGGGGTTTGAATAAAGCTAAAACCACCTACTCCAAAAGCAATCTGCATCCCAAGGAGTTGCTGCTTGCTTTGGTTTTGTTTGCTTGTTTTTACTTTTTAATGTCAGTAGGACAAATAATATATGCCTGGTATGCTCAGTGTATGTGGAGTTTTTTAAAAAGTGTTATTTGGTCTGTCATTACACCAAGAAAGCAGAAGTATTGTCTTCTGCTATGCTGCACTTCTCTCATAGTACAAACAGCTTTTAGAGCCTTACATTCACTGTCTCCATGTTTGTCATAAGCCTTAGTAGAGTTTATTCCCCCAACATCTCTAAGTGACAGAAAAATATTATCTTCATTTTACAGACTAGGAACTAATGTCCACAGCAGAGAGAGTTGCCTGAAATATCGATGGCAGTCTGAGACAGACTCTCAAGACTGTTCTTTCCAAGCACAATAAATAGTCCAAAATTGCAAAAGTCAGTGAGTGGTGGAGTTAATTTTGTCCTTTGCAGGACAAAGCATCAGGGAATTTGGCTTTTTCTATCACTCCTTATGCTTAGGGAACCCCTGCTGTATTCCAGACCAAAGAATCCAAGGACAGAACACCTGTAGTGCAAAGGCTGCAGAGGCAGTTTTGGCAGCCAGCACACAGCCAGGATGGTGCAGCTCTGCCTTGAGCATCACAACCAGCTCCTGCTCCAAGAGGAAATCTTGGCCAAGGTACTGGGATTATCTTGCAGCAAGTGGCATGAGATTTTTATCTTCTGCCTGCCCAGTAAAAAAGGGGTGAGCTGAAGGGATCTATATTTAATATCTCATCTAAGAAATGCCACCTTTATCAGAGGAGGAGCCTCCCAGCTGCTGCACTGCAGTGTCACCCTCGATCTGTGCCTCAGCCGTGATGCAGGACCAGCTCCTGACCCCCCAGCCCACAGGCAATGGCACTTCCAGTTCAAGGGAGCTGTTCTGTCACTGCAATAACACTTCTGAAGGTGAAAGGCTAAATATCTCAGGATTTTTTCCCCCCTTTTTTTGAAACTGTGCCTTAATATAGTTTGGAGATGCCAGTGATATATATGATCATCAAGGGTTCCTCACCTGCTGCTCTAGAAACATAATGTTCTCCAGACACACAAATTCAAAAGCTCAGCAAATACCAACCAAGCAGGGAAAAGATCTGCCATGTTCACACAATCTGGGTCCCCAAATCATGCTGGCTTGCAAAAAGACCCAGTTATATTCTGCAAATCTGGAAGCTGCAGCACCGCTGCCATTAGCTGCTATTGTTCTTGTGGAGCTTGAGAACTCAGGGCTGGAAATTTACCTTATTTACACCAAGCAGCAAACAAGCAAAGTAGCAGTGTAACTGATTATTTGGGCTGGAAGGTGCCCCTGAGACTGATCCAGTCCTGCCATCACAGGAAAAGGACCAGGGGATGAGGATGCTCAGGGTGAACAAGCTCCTGCAGTAGTGTTGGGGGGAGGAGACCACTGTCTCACAAAGGCTTGAAGGATGCAAACAGCACCGAGAGCAGCTCTCCTGCAGGACTGAAAGAAACAGAGGAGCTCACTTCTGTGAAAATCTGTGGAAGGAACTGAGCTAGTTTAAAAAAAAAAAAAAAAAAAAAAAGAACTTTTTTGGTTTTGTCCCCATGAAGAAAACTACAAAGGGTACACCAAATGTCCTTCTTCAAAACCTTGTTGGAAGCTGTCCTGCACTGCACCAAGAATAGCTGGGGCCTGCAAGAGCAGAACTGGAGAACACACCAGAGAAATGAGGAGCAAATGGCCACTCCATACCTGGCTTTAACTGTGCCTATGAAACCCCTCCTGGCACAACCACGAATAACCAGTGTCATCACAGCTATTTTTAGGCAGTTCTGTGACCTGCTTGGACTATAAAGTCTTTAATATAAGAAGAGATAAGAGGTGTGTACTTCAGAGAGTGGCACCTCTGGTGGATTCACTCCAGCAAGAAGAGCCTTTTCCCTGTGAATGTCAGTGGAGTCACAGCAGGCTTTTCTGATTGGGTCCTGGATATTTTCCTAATTTCTGAATCATAGAGAAAAATAACAGCATCTATGATAATCAGCTGAGTTTCTTTTACTTCTTACAACCTTGCCAGAGCACTGTGGGGGAGTCTGGTGAAGTTTTAGGACAGAAAAGAGCTGAGAAGCCAAATCCTTATAGACAGTTCTTGCAACTGAGGTGAACACAGAAACTATAAAATATTGGTTTAAAGAGGGTCATAAAAGAGAAACTGACTCCAGAAGTGCACAGAAAGCTTGATGCATGAAAGGAGGGGTGCCAGGAAGGATCTCAAAAGGCCACAACAGAATCACTCCCTGATTACAGAAAGGAGAACTGTAAACAAAACAGAAGAGATTTTATGCAAAGTGGATGTGCTTGGAGTGCCCACCATTTATAACCCTGATTGTGTCATTAGTCACACCTCCTGCTCCAGATGATCAAATATGGATGTGTTTTGAAAGATGGGTTCAAAGAACATTGAAACATAAATCTCTTGGAAATGAAACACCCAGTGTTCTGGACATAAGAACTCCCTCTCATCATGTTATTTTCTGGTTTTTAAGGTCTTTAACAGATTCAGAGAGGAGACTTATGGCAAGGCATCTGGACTCCTCAAATGCTGCATTAATGGAAGACAAGTGCTGTACAAATCCTTTCCAACCTTCCATGAAGACAAAGCAATTTGTTTTCTTACTGTTAACCTTTATTAATTTATTGAGTTTCAGTTGAGGAAGGTCATCAGAATGAAATAAAGAAATTAAGAGAATGCATTTCTGCTGGCAAGAACAGCAAGAAGCAAACTGTGAGGAAGGTTAGAAGTGCTAAAAATATGCCAGAACAATGGATCATCCTTTCTCTGCAATTTTCTTTTTTTCCCCTCCCCTAACATCTGCAGCATCTTTATAGAAAGTTATTTATCTCCTTCATTGCCTATTTCTACAACAGGAACAAACATGGCCTTACTCAGCTAACAAGCATATCATGAGGAACTGTAATCTTAACAAAACATAAAAATTCGGTTAATAACCACGGAATTATCATGTCCCCCAGAATATTGCCTCTGCTATTTAATTCCTAGACCAACCCTGAGAGTTTTGATAGAAGGCTGAATCAGGGGATGGGGTAAATAACTCCCAAATCAACCAATATATACATATTTTGAAAAAATAATTGAGTTGCAGTGCATAGGATATTTATGGGAAGAAGTGAAATAACCAAAGGATATTAAAAGGAAAATAGGATTCAGGAAGACTAGAATCTAAGACTATAGAGAAAGGCATTTAATTTTACACCTTTCCAGACCAGAAGATGCTCAGTTTTGTTATGTTTTTTCTGCCAGGTCGAATGAAATTGATATTGAGCCAAAAAAGATTCAAAACACAAAATAAATTACTCTTATTACATTGACACCTTTAGATCCTTTCCTATTTAGTACTATTTTTCTTCAGAAATATTCCATTCTCTTTATTTTCTTCAATATTCCTATTAAAACTGTCTTTTGTAATGAAGAACAAACTCTTTTCAGCAGATGTTTTGTCCTTTCCAGAGCTTCTACGCCCACTATTTAGGCCTGTTCATGAGGGTCCAGGGAAACTGTAAGAGCACAGCTCTTCAAAATTCAGTTATTACACAAGGGATGAATAATGGAGAGTAAAATCTGTCTCCATGGCATCCAAGGGGCAAAAGGCACCTCACTAGTTTGTTATTCATAAATGCTGCTAACAAAATACTCTTTTCTTCATATGCAAGTTTTTTCTGCTGAGCCCCCAGGAGATTTGTCATTAGCAATCTTGATATCTTAATTATTGCACAGGCTTTTTCTGCCTTAGCTTCAGAGCTCTCAATAGATATGGCTGAGTCCTTGACTAGACAAGATTCTCAGGGGCAAAACCCAGAGTTTTCTCCATCTTAGAAATGCAAGGGTCTGGCCACTTGACTACAGCACAAGTCTAAAATTTTAATTGTGCCAAGTAGCTCTTAATGATGAACTGGAAGACATCTTAAGCCCAACAGAACAATCTGAAACCCATCTTGTTTAGGGAAAAAATTCTTCAGATTATTTCATTGATTCACGGAATCATTTCCCATCAATTTTCTCATGCCTTACTGGCAAGGGTATTTCTTTACCAGTGGATCCATCAAGAATTCCTCTGTTCCTGTTGGGAGGTTCCCTGTCCATCACTGTGAGCTGTAATTCTCTGAATTAATAGGTTTGTCAATCTTATGGCTGGACAGAACTATCAGAAGCCTTAAGGCTGATCTGTGTAGCATCCCACAGACTGCCCCTGGCTCTCCAGAGAAGCAGGGAAAAGCTGCAGGGAGGCAGCTCTGGAGGTGACCCAGCCTTCTAAAGCAAAACCATCACCAACACCAGACTGACTGTGGCTGTGTCTGGCTGAGGCCTTAGAAACTACAAATAAGAACTCACAACCCTTCTAAAGCAAAACCATCACCAACACCAGACTGACTGTGGCTGAGGCCTTAGAAACTAAAACTAAGAACTCACAAGGTCTCAGTAAACTGCTCTGGTGCTGCAACAACCTCTGGCAAATCAGTTTTTCTGATGCCCTCCTCAGCTGCAGCCCACAATGACCTCTTGCTTCTGGAGAAGAATTCCCTTGTCTTGCCGTTTCCAGTTTCTCTTGGTTCAGTCCTCATGCTTCCTCTGCTCACTGGGTCTCAGTAAACTGCTCTGGTGCTGCAACAACCTCTGGCAAATCAGTTTTTCTGACGCCCTCCTCAGCTGCAGCCCACAATGACCCCTTGCTTCTGGGGAAGAATCCCCTTGTCTTGCTGAGTTTCCAGTTTCTCTTGGTTCAGTTCTCAAGCTTCCTCTGCTCACTCTAAACTGATGCCACTTGGCAACCCTGTAAAATCCCATTTTTTTGTTCAGAAGTTTCTCAAAGTTGCCTTCTGCGTTGTTGTGTAAATGGTGAACACTGCTGGCTTCAATGTGATCACAGCAGCTGCAAAGCAGATGTTCAAGACTCTGATCACTACTCATAGTTAGAAAATTGGCCAGGCTGCTGGGCTTCAAGAACCTGTTTGTACAACCCATACACAGCAGTGTGTGATGGTAGGCAAGGGACATAAACGATTTTTCCCATACAACAACAGATACCTAGTATATGTTAGTTATTCATCTGCAATTTGAATTTCAAGGTAAAATATCACCTTCTTAACGAGTGTGGAACAACATGGAACAGTCAACATGGAACTGGTGAAACTGTTCTGTGGACATAATTACTCACAGTGATTATAGAGAGTGCTCAAAAATTTCATAGCAACTGGGAAATTTTATAGAAATACTTAGGCCTGTGCCATAATCCTACCACGCAATAAATAAAATAAAGATGGCCCTGCTTTTCAAGTCCATATTGTACAAAAGAGACTTGCCCAGACTTCTTTTCAGAGCCACTAAACATCATAACTGGTAAATAAATGAAAAAAGAGTTTTCTCAGCTCTGTTTTTGGAGAACCACAGCTTAGATTTGATTTGCTGCTATTCATGAGGGTCACACTGTGCTCCTTTTTCATGCATATTTAAGTGGCTGTTAGCTTTTTGCAAAACATTCCCTGAACCTGCAAATTTCATGAGTTTTTCCTGTAAGTGGATTATATTACATTTCTCATCAGCTCAGTAAAGGCTGCAGTGCCAGGGAGCTTTTTGCCTTACACCTCGAGGTCCAAGGGCTCTCAGACACAGCGAAGCAGCAGGAACGTTCACTCTCTGTGCATTTGTAACAATTAACTCTTGCAGAAAAGAGCTAACATCCACACACATTAATTGCTCATCACTTACAATGACTATTCTGCTCTACAAACGCACCAGGGCTTCTTCAGGGTTTGTTGGTTTTTTTTTTTAATTTCAAAGCTTAGTAACGTGTGCAAGGTCAATTCCTCGAAAACTCGGGAAAACACATTTGTGGGATTTAAAAAAAATTATCCATGAACAGGGCTATTTTGCTCTCCAGAAGAAAAAAAGCAGAAAGCTTTGGAGGCAGAGGCAAACAGGGAAGCAGTGTTGGAAGGGCACCTGCTCTCCAAGGAAGGAAGGAAGGAAGGAAGGAGGGTCCCACAGAGAAGGGGGTGATGCATCAATAGGCGATTCCTCCCTCACAGCCGGTGGCATTTAAATATCTCGGATTTCCTGCCTCCCTGGTGGCTAGGGCCCTGCTGAGCTCATCGCCAAGTACTAAAGGAATTCCATCCTGAGGAGTGGGAGGGAAATACCAAGGGTGGGTGAGGGAGGGTATGGCTCACTGCTGAGGTGAAGAGGCAGCTTTCTGATCCCTGCATCTCTGATTGGGCGGTACAGGCTCACCAAGGGCTCAAAAAATGAGATTTAAATAATATCCTAGGAGCGAGGACAGGCTGAAGGGGCAAGCCCAGTGCTGAGAGCAAGTAGGAAAAGATGGTGACACCATCTTTTCTGACACCAAAATGAGGTGTCAGAATGAACATGTCTTGCTTGTGCAGATGCTTTTATTTTAATAAGAATTCAGAGCTGGGATGTGTCAGTGTTAATCCTGTGCTGGAGAAAGCCAAAGCCTTGGAAGAAACCCCTCAAGCTTTGAGCACTGAAGAAAGAGAGATGGATTCCCTGAGCTGCCAGGGCACGTACTGGGGGAAATAAGCTGTAGAAGAAAGAAATTAGTCCCACTCCCAAACGAGTTCCCTGTTCTCAAACAGAAGGAAAAATCTTGAGGGAGAACCTCAGAAAAAGAAGTGTTGAGATGTAGAGAAGCCAGGGGCTGTTGGAGACATTCCTAAAGGGTCTTGCAAGAATGAAAAAAGTTATAAGGAATCTCTGAACCACAACAGCTTTGATGCATGACTTGTTATGCAACATCTTAGTTTATGTGATAAACTCTCTGTGAAATAATAGGCATTTTAACACCTCACAGCATCAAGGAATTTTCTGACCACAGGGTTCAGCTACACACACATACTCCCATAAATCCAGCAGGATTCCTAGAGCAGCCTCTCCAAATTTAAATCGAGTTCAAGCTTATTAGCACATATTTATCACCTCAGATTGCATCACCAGCAGAAGGATTTGCTCCTGGGATGCACTGGTTTGGCCAGACAGAACTGCAGGAGGGTCACTGGGGCTGTCCAATTACTCCAAAGTGACAACACTCAACAACAAAGCACACAAAAATCATCCTCTCTTACCTTTGCCCTGACACCTGGTCCAGCAGCATTCCTGATTCACCACCTTGTAAATGTAATTTTGTTTGGAGGAGTTTTGCTTTTATGGCTCACTAAGAGGCTTAACTGACCCCTGCCACAAGGGTTGCTTTGTCTCTTGCTGCACAAAGCGTAACAAATGCTGCAATGAGCCCATGGCTACTGAGCTGAGCTGACAAATCAGGTTTTGAACCCTTGTGCTGGTTTTTCTGGGAATATCCAAATTGTGGGGCAGTGCTGAGAGGTTTGTGGTGATCTCAGTGCACAAGGGATTTATCCAGAGATGGGAGAGCTCCTATTTGTGAGCACCCACAGGAGTCACTGCTGGGGCTCTGAATACTCCAGAACACATCAGGGAACATTTCCTCAACCGCAGCTCTTAGCTGAATCCTGGCAATCTTCAGCTCAGCCACAAATGGAAGAATGACGTCTTTGCCTCCAAGAGCAGAAAACATCTGGGTGAGACAGCACCACTCACTCCAGAACAGAGGTGGGTGTTGTGAAGAGATGGGGGATTTTGAACTTCCTCACGTTGCATTGTGTAATGTCTCTGCTGCTTGACTGTTTAATGATTATCACAGGTTTTAAAGTTAATTTGGGGAGCTCTGAAGAGAAAAAAAGAAGTCCTGTATTTATTGATATAGATTCAACCCCAGCAAAACCTGTGGTCTAAGTCATAGGTCACATTCTGCACAGATTTCATTGTGGTGCTGACTTTTCCCCCTCCTTAGGCAGGAATTTGTGGAAGATAAAGTTCTCTTTACCAACTGGGAAATTTTAAAAACCCTTGATTTTGGGAACTATTAAACTTGTGTTATTAGAATAAACAAACCTTTCCCCCTTCTCATTTGTTTCTTCTTCCTATAAATTTCTGGTTGTGATAACTTAATATTGCAGCACATGAACACCCTCAATAATTAATTTTTTCACCATATTTGTTCTCTCTGGGAAAGAGAGAGAATATTGAAATTACATGAGGTATTTTAAAGTCTTTATTTGTCTAGTTTATGACTGCTTATTAAAGGCAAAGTCAGAACTACATGCAGTGTTTCCCAGGGAAACTGGTAAAGCTGGAGTTGGGTTATGGATCCCACTGTGGAGTGGTTCTTAATTTCATCATATTAGAGGTCCTGGCAAAGCTGCTGGCAGCTGGTAAGAGTCAATAATGATCACATAAAAGCAACTGGGCTCCCCCATCCCAGGCTAAGTCTTGAGTGGTTGGTGACTGGATCAACTTTTAAGATCTTTCCCTGACACAAAATGATGCTGCTCCACTGACATCAGCTAAGCTGGGTTAAATTTACACTGCTGGCACATTTGGCCCAACATATTTAAACTGGAACAAGTTAAAATATACTGAATTTCTTTTCTCTGCTAGAATGCATCAACTCCTACAACTCTAGGGAAGGGCTGTGAATTCCCCTTGGCTTACAGGAGGATTTCAGAGGAACACTGACTAAAGCAGGGAGATTTGCATCTCACACTGGCACAGGCCTGCCTTTTGTTTCCAGACAAATGTGCCTTTAGCAGTAGACACAAGCCATGCAAATCCATACATTAAAATACATACTTTGCCTTTTGGTTTCATCATCTGACCTTATCATGTGACAGAAATCCTACAGACAACTACTCTAAGCAAACAAGATTACTTTCAACAGTAAGCAATGTGCTGCATAGAGTGTCAAACTTAGAAATACTGAGCAAATTAGCAGTGTTTGAATGCTTCATTTATTTTATATATCTTGGGCCAGTCTTACCATTAGGCATAGGGGCAGACAGTTTGCATCTCTCCTTTTTGTTTTGTATTAAAAAACACAATGCAAACAGAAGGCAGAACAGGCTATTTATATCAGCTCCATCGGAAGTGGTGACAGGTATAATTACAGAGGAGAAATTACAGGCCTCATTTCAGTGGCATTTCTCCTGCTGTTCCAGAGAAGATAAAAGATTGAAAGTGTTCCTGACATATCTCTAAAGTAAAGATGCTTCAGTGCACTGTTCAGGTTATTTTCAGGTTGATTCAAGTGCCTTCTCCAGAGCTCAGAAGGGAACAGGCTGTGTGGGATTTGCCTGTTGGCTTTGTCACCTCCAGGACACCAATCCAAGCAAGCCTGGAGTTTTGGTTTTTTGTTTTGTTTTTTTTTTGTTAGGTTGCCCACTGCCAGGTAGGCAAACCCTGTGCTAAAGTCATTTGCTCTGCCAATCTACTTGCTCTGGCCACCATCACTTTTATTTTGCCCATCACATACAAGTTGTGGCTCGGCACCGAGCAGGAGCCTCTTGCCAAGCTGGTTTCTGCCAAAGCTTTACAGAATTGGCAGCAGTTTTTGAGTTGCACCTGATCTTGGCCAGCTTCCCCAGCACTGGGATGGTGCTGTCCAGGATAAGCAGCAATCCTTGGGACCCACATGAAGCCACCCAAACTGGGTCAGACAAAGCCCCACCATTTTCATTCCAGCAGCACCAGGGCAGCAGAGAGGGCAGAGCAGAGCTACAGGATGTGAGCAGAGAACTGGATGGCACCAGAGCTGCTCTGCAGCAATTTCAGCATCCAGGAGTGCATCACTTCACAGCACTGAGACAAAAACCTTTCTCAAGTAGCACAGAATGCAGAAGGTGCCTGCTCAAAATTCAACAAAACCTTTACTCTTCCTCCCAGGAAACCAAATACTAAGGACAAGACATTTAAAAGGCTCTTAACAGCAAATCTAAAGAACAGGGAGCAAGAACAGAAAGCAACAATAGCTCAGTTGCTTTGCCTGGATGGGGTTGTTTGAAATAATGTTGTCCTGTTACCTAGCAACATGGAGCTTATTGCTGGGCTAGTTACAACCTCATTCATATTTGTCATAATTTGGTAATCAGAATTGATCACAAATAAGACTGAATACAATCAACTGACTTATGTTTGCAGTTAGAATCAATCTAAATCAGAGAAGGACATTAAGAGCTCAGTCATCTGTTCTGGGTGATTTATTCCCATTCTGATACTTCCACTTGGATATTACCATATTGTCTGTTACTATGATCTCCAATTAGGGCTCTGAGTTTATTCTCTAGCAAGAGACCCTCTAGACACAAATGAAGGGCAGCATTATACCCAACTTTTGCTAGGCTCTCTCAGCTCTGTTTCCTTCTCCATTTCAAGTATTTTGCTGCCAGCTCTCCTGAGCAATTCACATCATTTGAGTGAAACATCCAATATCCCCTTCCCACCTTGCATTTTTTAGCCATGAGCCAACTCCAGCTCTGTCACCAGTGCCAAGCACAGAGCTCACAGAAGTGACAGTGCTGAATCACCTCAGTACCTGCCCAAGTATCTCTGCTATGCAGCAGCTCCACTTGTGTCCCAAAACTGCTTTGGTGGCACATGGGTGTGATGCTTACACAGCAGCTCCCACAGCTGAGCTCTTACACACACACAGGGCTCATCTGACAGCTGGCTGCCTGTCACACAGCCTGGCAAGCACAGCTGAGCAGGAAACCTCAAGGATCTGAGGCTGCTTAATCAACAGTTAGGATTAATGGGAAATAGTCTTCAGAAAAGGGAGCTGCACAGAACTTGTGTCTTGATATCCACAGATGAAGCAAAATATTAGAGGCAGTGTGCAAGACGAGGCACTGAGACCACAGGGGAAGCACTTGAGGAGTCTGGGAAACAGGACAGGGATTGACTCAGAGATTGACTCAGCTGCCCAACTGCACATTTGCTCACAACTCCACTCCCAGCCCACATCACTGTCTGAGAGCCAGTTCATTGAGCTGGGATGCACATGAGGAGAGTGGTTGATAAGGCACAGCCAGGCAGACTCCTGGCTCACAGACATCACTGTGCTGAGCTGCTGCAGCAGCTGCCTGTTCCAGGGGCCAACAGCCTCTGTGCACCTTCCCTGCTCCCCCCTCTGGGTCTAAACAGGACATGAGTCTGGCCCTGTTACTCTCCACCCCGTGTCCTGGTCCTTTGGGGATCTTTTCATTACGCAGAAGAAATTTGTTCATATAAAAAACATATTTCAGAGCTGCTTCTCTGCAGTATGAGAGTGATTTACAGACCAGTAAATTAATCTGGGTACTCCTTATGGTCTAAGCATCTTGCCTTGTTCTCCCAGCATGGCTGCAGAAACATTAATATTGAGGATTTCTTCTTTGTGTGCCACATTCACAAATCTACAGATTTATTCCATTCAGTGCAGGGTATTCTCTTTTTGTCTAAAACAGAGGCAGTGGGGGATCATGCCATTAAATACTGCCCTGTGCAGATACACAAGGAGAGGCTGAAAATATATATGAATTGTTGAGAAAATGTGCTTTTTGCCAGAAGCAGGAAACCCACTACAGGTTTGGGTCTGGCTTCAGGGCAGGGCAATGCCTGAGCCACTGCCTCTCTGTCCTCACTGTTCCCTGGCCATGGGGAAGGTGTTCTCTCAATAAGTCCCATTTTTGGGGCAGCTTATTCTGCAATGGGGGCTGGAAGTGGGGAGTAAAATCACTGCCCTGATCTCCCACACGGGGAATGGTAAGAAAGTTGTCCCCATTTCCTCTGCTGGCTTCAAATCACATCCAGCACACCTTGGTCCCTTCCCTTGTTTCACTGCCCTGCTTGGACAAGCAAACTGTGTCTGCACAGCATCTCCTGACAGGAATGGCCCAGCTCCTCTCTTCCTCCTCCTCTGGACTGGAATGAACCTGGCAGGCCCAGCCAGAGCCTTTTCCATCTGTGCCTATCCAAATCAGTGTAAACAACACATGTCAAAATAACTCACCTATGTAGCACTCACTCCCCTTTTTTTCCTAACCTGGAATAAATTCTCCCAGGCTACATCCATCACACTCTGGTTCATCAATGCTTCCAGCCTGAAGAAACTGGTGCTAACACAGCTAAAGGCAGAAATCCTAAACCTCCACAGAATTAAACCATAATTGATGGTGAGGTTTTGTTCTTGTGACTTCAGACATGACACAGGAGCTAAATTTACATGCATCACTGAGGTGCTGAGAACAGAACAGACCACAGGCTGAAAACAATGCGCATTTGTGGGAACAGCAGCACAAGCAGCGCTCAGGCAGGTGTGATGTGGAGGGAGCCTGCTCAGAATATCTTTCCCCTCTTTTTGGATACTCTCACTCAGCCCTTTGAAAGGCAGCAGCCAAGAGAGAATCGTGGCTTTCTATAAATGACTGAACATTCCTCCTGCTGGGAAAAATATGATGCTGGGGAACAGGAGCAAAAGCCATCCTTCACTGTAGCACTTTCCAGGACCTGTTCCAAAGGATGCAAGGCTCCCTGAAGGCCATCACCATCCTCCTTGAGGGAACATTGGCAACCTCCAACAGCATAACTTCATTGGGAAGCAGGGAGACTTTTCCAGGGATTGTAGGGTTTGTTTGTGAAGCCACCCTTTCATGGCAGAATATTATGGGGAGCAGGAGCAGCTGTGCTGCTTTACCTTAAAGGTGATGCTTTCCTCACATATGTCCTTGCATCTTCTCATAATTTTTTTTATTACCCTAAAAACCAGGGTTTTTTCCGTCTTGTTTTAACCAAATTAAATGTTCATCTGCAGATCAGAAAACATCTTGGCAGGATTAGTGGAAATTTCAGCAGCTGTCCAGCTTTTCTATCTGAGCAAAGAGAAGCCTAAGGACTCAGATATTCAGCTGGACTAGGCTGTGTTGGAGAGCTGAGACATGTCCTACTTGTGTCTGTGTAATCCTTAATGTCAGGCACAAGTGTTGCAAATGTCTGACTCTTAAGCCCATTTCCCCACATTGTGCTTATTACAGGCTTTAAATTTACCAAACCCTGGACACTGATCTCTCTTGCCCTGTTACAATTTGGCTTTCTGTACATTCCAAATCTAAATCCCATCACCACCTTCATGACAGCTCAGCTTTTCCTTCAATGCTCCATCTTAAAAGTTCATGCAGAACCTCAAATGCAGTCTCAGCATCTGCTTATAAAAACAAAACTGCATTTTTGGGTCCTAAAACTGGGGAGGGGTGTCAAAAATACATGGCTCTATTGAAGTTTAGAGCTCAGAAGTCCAAAAGTTAGGTGTCATTAATGTGTGTTTGAAGCAATCTCACTGCCTCTGGAGCTCTGAACATCTGGCAGAGGCAGGGCAGCACTTTTGCTACAAAGCAAGTTGGCAGGCAGGTTAGTGCATCTCTGGGGCAAATTTTGGAGAGTTTGCAGCTAAAAGGAGAACCCTTATTAAGCAATAAAAGCAATCCTGTAGTATTCCCTTCATTCCAGGGAATTCCAGTTATTAAACAAAAACAGGAGCTTTAAAGAACACTTCAGCTGCCCCTGGCTGATCCATCTGTAGAAAGCTTGAGAAGGTTTAGTAACCAGAGATATTAATTAAAAAGCAAGGTTCTTGTCACTGCTTGGAAGCAGCTGGCCCAGGCTGTGGAGGCATGTCAATAACCAGAAGGGGTGACAGAGCTGCCTGGCAGTCCCTGCTCTGCTGGCAGCACCACACCAGGCTTACACAGAGCCTGGGGCCTCAAAATCTCACTGGGTTTGGGGAATTTTTGCTTTCCAGGACAGAAAATTAGGAGGTAGTTCTCCTGTTAGGAGAGGTGGACACTGTAGACATCTCTATTCACAGCTCATTCTCCCAGAAATCCTGCAAAGTATCTGGGGAGCTGCATAAAATTTAAGTGCTTTGATAAGCACTTAGTTGAGGTTTTTTTGAAGGGTAACAGCTGACTGATAACGTTTGTTAAAGGCTGTTCTTGTGTCACTTCTGACAGGAGGATGGATGCACTACAGCTCTTTAGGCAACTTCAAAAAACTCCCCCCATCAGCTCACTTTGTGCTGCCTTGCTGTGCTAGTTAATTTTCTTTTGGTGGTGTTAATTATTGTACTGTCTGTTAAAAAGACATTTTCACTACCCTTCAGTCCCACGAAGTGACAGCAAATTGCTGCAGCAGGAACACTGAAGAGAAAACTGTTCCCCTTTCAAACAAAATTCATAGTGCTCTAAAAGAACAAGGAAAGAAGTCAATTTGTTATTCACTAGAGAACATATTTTGTTGTCCTGAATAAACACAGCATCAGTACTCAGAGTCTGTCTGGAACAGCAGGGAAAGGGAACTCACAGAATAACAGATATTTATGCACTGCTTTTAAAAAGAGAGCAGAGAGTGATGTGTCATGAAGCTGAACAAAAATTTTTTGTGGTTTATTTGGGGTTTTTAAAATAATCCTGGAGATTTCGGTTTGCAATTGAATTTGGAAGTTTTGTAAAATACCAGCTCGCAACCCTGCAGAGTTGCCATTGTCCCACGGTGATGGGTGAGGTTAAAACTGGCTCTTCTGTTTTATTTTAGTGCCCCAGCCTGGGAAGTGCAGCAGCTCTGGAGCTGAGTCACGAGGTGCTCGTTCATCACTGGGGCAGCAGCAGCATCTGCAGGGGAATGGGGCAGATGGATCAGTGGTAACAGCCTCAAACATCTCATTTGAATCTGCTCCCACAAACCTGCAGAGGCCTTAAATGACTTGGGCTTTGTCTAACCAGGCTGAGACAGCCACAGGGGAACATTTGCTTCGTGTGAGAGAAATAGGGACAAACTGAGTCTGGATCGTCATAACCTGGATGGGGACAGGGGTGATAAATTACTCAAGGAAAGGTGCTAAAGCAGCAGATCCAAGCTCACCTGGCACAGCAATATTATCGAAAAATACTTAAAAATCAAAACAGAGTCACTTATGTTTGCAAAAAAAAAAATCTTTTCCATGCTGCTTAATAAAGGTATTTTTGAGATGGAGTGGAAAAAAAAAATTCAGAGCTTACTTTTTACCATGTTGCTGACTAAGCCTTTACACATTTGAAAAGCACCATAAGCACTTAGCTCTTATTGAAATTCTTATCCAAGCTGATCCAAATAATACTTGTGACTTTGGTGGTTTATTTATTTCAGCTCTTATTCAAAATCTTCAGGGTTTGTTTTTTGTTGGTTTGTTTTAAAAGGTAAGCTTGTTTGAATATACTTGCAGTGGTCAAAACACAAGTGTGAAATCTCAATGCAAAGCCTGTTTTCACAGTTCTGCTGTACAGGTACAACAGAGAGATGCTCACAGGTGCACTGACTGCTGCAAGTGTAGAAGGGTAACATTGGGTAGGAAATTAGAGCATATGGCAAAAGTCATTGTTGTGATGGCATTGCATTCCTGACATGATCACCATGTTTAATCTCTTTGCATAAATCACAGCCAGGCAGGCAGCATGACCTCCCTTTTGCATTATATTACTCACAACACATGGGAAATATCACAAAGAATAAAATGATACAATTTTCCTCCTCCTCTGATTTATGCACAACTCAGACCTCAGCACCAAGGCCCCAGACAGCCTTGATTATAATAAATTGTTATTGCATTTGATATCTAAATATTTCCCTAGCTGATTTGCTCAATAAAATAATCTGCACCTCGACATAGTAATCCCCATGACTTAGTACATGCCAGAAAATTGCTTTATTTAATATGAATTCAGGAAAAAGGAAAATATTTTTGACTATCAAGGAAGGCACTTCTTTTTTGCCTTTATATACAGAAAATATTGTTAGATAGCCAAATAATAAACCCAGTATATGCACTTTACATATGTGCTGCTGTAGAGATTGCTACTGAACTGGAATGCCTAAACTAAAACAATGCATCTCCTGCCTTATGGGAAGAGCTTAAATCAGTGCATTCTTCCTGCTAAACCAAATACCAAGCAAACCCAATCCCTTGCCTTCTGCACTTGGTGATGTTGTCACTTACACAGACAGCATTTCACTGCCTAAGCAAGAAACTTTATTCATAAAGACACATTTTAATCCCATCAACATATATTAACACAGCTAATGTAAGTGTCACTTCTGCAGTGTGGAGCAGAAAATTCTTTTATTCATAGAGGCAAATACCATTTTGTCTTGCATTTGAAACAGTTGATGGCAATAAACTCCTCTAAACAGAAATGGGCCAAGAGCAATTGTGTCAGGTAGATGCCATTACTAGAAGCAAAACACCAAAATTCACTGAACTGCTCCCTGTGTTCCTGTCACTGTGTTCTGTGACAGTTACAGCAGATGGGAAAATCTGTTGTCTCTCACACAAATTTAAAAAATAGGGACATTTAATAAATGGAACATAGTTAAAAATCCATCAATAGCCCAGCCTTATTTCTGATGGTAGATTCAATTTATTCAGTGATATCTTATTTTCTGCTCTCTGCATGCTGAATGCTCTTTAGTAATATAAATGTTGAAAGTGTATGATGCTATTACAGCCTAAGGATGAGGAAGGTAGAACTGCTGGTGTGCAGTAACATCTTTTAATAAACCAAGTGATGTGGTAGAAAAAAGAGGCTGGTTTTCAAACATACCAGACCTGTATCCACAATGCTCCAGAAGCACTGCCTGCCCTTCCCACTCCACTTTTCTAATTGATTAAAATAATTGGGTCATACCTACAACCATTTTTCTCAACTCAATTTATTTTTATCTGCACCAGAACAAATGAAGTGCCTGTTGAGCCAAAACCTTGTACATCTTATAGGGCTATAATCAGTGGTCTAAAGATAAATTCTTAGGCAATGACTCTCTGCAGGAACAAAGCCATTCAATAATACACATTTATTCTCAGTTGTTTGGGGGGAGTTCTGTTTTGACAGTAGAAGAGAAGGACAAAACTGCTGATACCCACAGCAGCAAGTCTGCAAGATGTGCAGTGAACAGCACATTTGTCATCAATCAAGCAATAGATTTAATGTTTAGATGCACCTACCAACCTTGCTTGTTATTAAATAAAAGGTCTTATTCCCTTAGTGCTATTTCTTCTGACATAAATAAATGCTGCTACGTAAATCTCTGCACTCCATTGAGATTTTCAGGTTTAACATGTTTACTTTAATGGCCCTTTAATATTCACAATCAAGGAAAAGTGTTGCTGCTTTTCCTTAAAGGAAACCTGGAATTCAGTTCTGCAGCTGGTGAATTCTTGTCTGATACTGTGACTGCAATAAAACCTCAGCCACTTTGCATGGCCCGGATCTCCTCAACAGGAACCCATAAATCCAGCTCCTCTTGAGATGTCCTGCTGGACTCAGCAGCAAGTTTAAGAACCAAAACTGGATCACAAGAACTACTCAGCATTGTAAGCAACACCAGCTTGGGGGTGTCTGCATTCACCTGTGCACGAGGACTCAAACATGGCTCTGGATCTCAAGGGATGGAGTAAAGGCACAAGAGTACTGCTAAAAGTTAGCATTGGACAAGGTGCTTATTCCCATCACTGGCAAATGCAAATCTGAAGCAAAACTCAATCCCAAATGGAAGTCTTTCTAGCTGTGAAATTATCTGTTCCCTTTCACTCCACAAAAGAAGGCTATACATTATATGATGATGATTGCACATCAATATAACTCCTACATAGAGGACTAATTTCATATTGGAACAGCTCTTTAGGGATGGGGGAAAGGGATGTTAAACCTCTGGACAGGAAGAGTTTTCTAGGCTTCACTCCATTTGCCTCACATCATCTGTGAAAAGAAGTTAATAGCAACACGCTTCCAAGAAGCATTGTGAAAATTACATTAAAGATACTGTGGAAATCTGATAGCTCTGACCTGCAAGGGGCTTCCTAATGTGCCTGAAAAATAGTACAAATCTCCCTTTATTATTGCCTGCAAAATGAAAGGCTTGTCTAGAGGAGTCAGACTTTCCATGAGTTGATCAGGCAGCGAAGGAAGTTTTCACTATTTATACAAACCTTAAGTGTTTGATAGTTTTTGTTACTGACAGCACAGGGAATAAATTCCACTGCAGGTAAGGGAGTGGGAATGAGCCTGTGTTAGGTGTGTTTTCCATTTCTGGAATTCATTGGAGTCCTCCTTGCTGAGCTGGTGGGAGCAGGGGATGCTTCAGCAGCAGGCAGGAGTGGGGCTGGCTGGGCAGGGGGCTCCAGAGCTCTGTGCCCATCTGTGCTGGGCCCAGCAGGAGCCCTGGGGCTGTCTGCAGCAGCCAGCACTTCCAGCCATCTGTAGGGAGACACAGGGCGCCACAACACATTGACCATGCTCCAGAAGTAGGCACAGGGGGAAAAACAGGATCTGCAGGAGACTGGCCTGTCACACCCTGGTTTTAAAGCATTAGCAGAAATTTGGTTATTTCATCCTTGAGCACAAGCATGAAATTAACTCAGATCCTGACACCCCAAGCAGCCAGCTCCAGGATTTCAGGCAGATGTCAAAACTCCACACCATGCACTGGCAAGAGGCTGCACTTGTACAAATATGCCTGTGGACAGCTGCTGGTGGGAGACAGGAGCAGGTTAGGCAAAGGTGAGATTCAGCCTAGAGCATGAAGCAAAACTGTACCAGATGCTCTGAGCCAACTTGTCTCCAGTTTACATCCACAGTTTTGGCCTTTGCATCTGTTACAAAATGAAATCTCAAATGTCTGTGGAATGTCTGCAAATGTCCATGGAATCATTTGCTACAGATCATGCCTATATAAACTGTATTGCCCCATCTTTGCAGGTCTCAATTAAAAGCTGGTTCGCTTTCATTAAAGGTCCTGACTCCACTCCTGTGATAATCAGTACAATAATTTGTGGCCATTATTAATCACAGCCATATGGAACAGCGGATGGAGGGGGGAAAAGTCCACAACAGCCTGCAAGTGGATTTGCAGTAAATTGTTTTCACACATAGAGATCCCCAAGATGTATTTCACGATGTTATGGCAAACAAAACAAAGCCCTAAGTGAATCCAGGACAATTTCCTTCAATCTCCTGCCTTCTCTCTGTCTCCCTCCTGCCTCCTCACACTTTTTTCCTCCTACAAAGTCCTGATTCCATTTCAGTTATTTCTAATTGCTGCCTGGTCCTGCAGCATCCACATTAAGGCAGCTATGAACATACTCCAGCCTGGAGATGGCTGGTTCATTTAGCTCAGCTGGTCTGGGGTAGCTCTGGCTAGCCTGATGGAAAACTGATTTAGTTTGCAGTGTTTCTTTATACACTCTGCAGATGTTGTCACTTCATCCCTAGGCTCCTTTCCACACTATTGCTAAATGGTTTAAAAATCTCATCACTAAAATCCTCCCCTGACCCTAGTATTGATCCCAGTTTCTAATCCACAGCATAACTTTGCCTCTCTCCACATGCCTTTTTCCTGAGCAGCTGCAGAATTGCCAGAAGTGCTTATTGATGAGGTGTGACACCAGCATGCACAGAACAGGAAAGAGCTCCAAGCAGAAACAGTTTGGCACACACTGAGCCTTCATCCTAACAGCTCCTGGGATGATTGTGCTCAGTCAATACACTAAACTTCCCTTTAATAGCCTAGATATTTCTATACCAAAAAAAAACCCAAAAAACCAAAAACAAAACAAAACAAACAAACAAAAAACCCAACAAAAACAACAACAACAACAACAACAACAACAACAACAACAACAACAACAACAACAACAACAACAACAACAACAACAACAACAACAACAACAACAAAAAAAAAAACACAAAACCAAAAAAAGCCTTCTACATTAAGTTTAGGCAAAAGTTGGGGAAACCACCCTGCTTGCTGGGTTCTCCTCCTGTGCTCACAGCCATGGGCTCACACTGGTGTCTTCCTTGCACTCATGCCTTATTCATGTTCACCATGTTCTCACACTGACTTTTTGACTTCCAGCATAAGCACAGCTGGATAAGTGGAAAGTGTTTTCCTTGCTCTAGTCTAGGTCAAATGTAGATTGGAAACATCACATCCTAAAGCTGGTGATTCACCAAGGAGTGCATGAGACCTTGGCCCAGTTTTCACCAGACTGCACGGGTCCATCACTGTTATGTCATGAGATATTTTGAAGCTGTTTCTGCAGTGCCTACAGCCATATTTCAGACTATTTTTTTTCTTTCCAAGTTTAGAGATGTAGTCACTGTGCATCACACAGTGCAAATACAGTGGGTAATGAGTGAAGTTCTTCATGCAGGTCTGACAAAAACTTATACCCTATACTGAATTCTGTTTCATGAAGTAATTATTGCAGAAGGTCAGGTCTCTGAGAGAGAAACCTTTTTCATTAATTCTTTCTCACAGTATTATTCAGAACCTGCTAAATCAAGCAGGAATCCTTCCACTGATGGTAATGGGCTTTGGACAAAGTCTGCAGTTATATTTGCTGAAGATTAATTTGAAAAATTAAGCAAATATGTAATTGATTATAATTATTTGTAGTAAGAGTCAAATGGCAATGCTCCCCCACAGAAAGTATCGAGGTGTGACTATATTATATTCATGATTAATAACAGACACACAGCTGGGCTCTGAAGCAGCAATGCCAGCTCTGCAGCACTTGAGGATACAACAGCTTTGATACAAGACATTGTCCAGGGTTGGGTTCAAGTCTTGTGATATTAGACACAAACTCTGTTTATTATTTGGTGGGACACCCCCTCCTCCTCCCCTGCTCAGCTGGCACAGGGACTCCCAAGGAACCAGCACTGACCCAGATGAGAAATGGGGAAGGAGCATTTGAGAGCTGCAGAAGTTGTGGCTGAATGAGGGAATTTCTCCGTTCTCCGTGGAGAAATGTGTCAGCAGTGTGTGCAATCTTCAGAAACAGGAGGTTATAACTCCTGCCACGATCCCCCACTGTTACCAGAGTCCCGTGATCTTTTCCCCAGGTTGTGCTCAAACTGAGGGGTCCAACAGCTGTAAGGCCAAGGCTCAAGCTGTTCTAGCACCTGTCACTGGCAGCTCATCGGGGAGAGATTTGCAAATAAAAAGGGGACAGAATCAGATTTGTGGAAGGAATTGCCTCCCCACACACACACTCCCCAGTCCTTTTTAAACACAGCAACAGGGATATTTTAACAGTTCCAAGAAAGATGAGAAGAAAGAAACAAAGGCTTTGTTCAGTGTTGTGGAGAAGGTCAGACTTCTGGTTCTAAAGTCCTTGCAAAAAAAAAAAAAAAAAAAGGAAACAAATAGTTTCTCTCTTTTCTCCTTCCCCAAGGAGCCAAGTCCTCTGTTAGGTTACCCTTACCCATTGTGATGAATTTTTAAATTTTCTGATGTAGATGAAACTTAAAGAAAGAGTGGAAGAAATATGGAGCTGGAAGAGGCAACATTGCCAGAGGAGAAAGTAATAGCTCAGAAGGGAAATGGGCTCTCCTTGGCAGCCTGCCAGAAGTTACCAAAAGAAAAATTTATTCTAGGGCTTGGTTGCACAGATCTAAGACCACTTGTTAATGCAAACACTTCAGTGCTTTACAAAAAGCTTAATATTTCTGTCTAGCCAAACAGCAATGGACCCCATTAGCTGCATCTACAGCAGCCTCAGCTTCTGACGTCAGAGAGCTGGAAAGAAATATTTTCTGCATTTTTGAAATATCTTCAAGAACTCTTCTAGAAAGTAGTTGTATCTACTCTTTATTGTACATAGTAGCTATTATCTGTAGGAGCAGCATTATTTGTTTTATCACCGGCTCAAAAGTTATCTGTGTTTTAGTGACTGGGAAGTGACTAAGCCCTGGAAATATTTAATACATCTAAAATACTGTTCAACTATATTTCACCAATCACCCAGAACCTTAAGTGGATTCTTTCTATGGCTGTGGGATTTAGACACCTTCAGCTATAACACAAAAGTCTTTACAGTAATGACTTTTAAAAACAGGTTTTTCTACCCATAAAGAAGTTTCTTTGAGAAGGTTTTTCTTCTTGCTTCCTGTTAAAGGTTATTTGCCCATCCTATTAATCAGAAAGCTAAAAAGACTCAACATCTATGGTGATCCAAGTGTCTTCTCAAAGTTTATTGCTTTCAATTTGTCTGCTCAAGGAGGGAGAGAATTTCCTTTGCCCTGCACAGAGCAAACATAGATCACCCAGACTGTAAAACAAAATATGAAGATCCAAAGCTCAGCTTTTCTTCAATGCTCATTAATTTTTGAGTGGTTAGAAGGTCACCTGAGATTGAGTCTCAATGTGATTTTAGACTTTGATTAGAAAATATTTTATTGTTAAAGTTAAGCAGAAGCTGAGAAGAGTCAGAGAAGTGATTGCAAAACACCTTTGAGCACATATTCCTTGGAGAAGAAACCATCTTTTTCTGTAGTGGCAGACTGCTACCCCAATGGGACTGAACTTTGTCGAGCTCAGAATTATGGTAATAGATGCACTTTTTAAAAAGTCTGGGGATAAGTTTGGCTCAACACTGCAGAGCAAGAAGTCTCTACTGCTGTATGTTTGAACAGCATTCAGTACAGTGGGGTCCCCAGTGTCCCATCCATACAAATGATACAAGACAAAGGCTTCCCTAGAAATACCAAAGCAGCACTGGGACTCTGCCACAAGCCTCAGGCTGTCACAATTAAGTCAGAGCAGGTTCTGCTCTCAGCAGAATGGGAGGGAGTCAGGTGCTGCATCATTTTTAGCCTCCTCAAATTCCACCACAGAACAGACAGTTGTTACCTGCTGTGGGTCTAAAAGGGGGTTTTGAGTACAGGCTGAAACAACCTCTACATTTATAAGTGGAAGCTTTGACTCTGGTGTCATCCCACCATTGCAAGTGGTGGGATAACAGCAGCTGACCTCCCGTGGCAAAAATGTCTGGAGGACCTCTCAGATCTGTCCCAGCCCTATTATTTAGGAATCTATTAGCTCAAGGCTTTCATCTGTTTCAAGTGCTAATACATGTAAAGACAGATGAAGATGAATAAATCCAAGCTGTAATTTAATAATTTGGGACTCTACTGGTGGAGTGAGTGGTACACCTTCTCAGCGGTGAAAGGGTACAGCCAAAAGACAGCACAGGTGCCTTCCTTCTTCTCCTTTAATCCATTTTCAGACATTCAGTTTCCCCAGCTGCTGATACTGTAAAAATGTTGCTTGGCAACATGGTAACAGGGGAAAAAAACCCTTCAAAAACATTAGGAGTTTTTGTCCTTAGAAATGTACTAGTTCAGCACATCCAGCCTCCTACAGATCCATTTTAGAGGAAGAGGCACAATGATTTCCCCCATGAACTAGTTCCAGCAGCTTTTAAAGCAAAGCAGTCAAAATGGGACAGGGCAGGGGGGCCTCAGATGCTGAAGGGGTGGGACAGACCCTCACATGGGAGTTGCAGGCACTGTGTGCCTGTTTTCATTCCCCTGTTTAATACTGAGCATTCACCTGACATCTCAGACAAGACACCTGTAGACCAGGTATTCTCTTAATGGCACCTGAAGAGGTTATAACTTTCTTTCTCCCTCCAAAGGATGTTGCCATAATGTCCTAGGATGCAGTGATTAGCTCCACATGCTTGTTTCCACTCCCAGTTACCAGATGCTCACTAACAGCAATGAAGTGGAGCCTAACCTGCTTCCAAAAGTGGCAATACCCAGGTAGAGAAAGGGCCAGGCTGCTGAAGAGCTGGCAAAGCCAAGGACTGAACTTTTTCAAGAGAAATCATTGAATTAGTCCCACTTCTTTACTGCTGACCTCCTGTGAACAGCCACACAAGGGACCATCAGTTAATTATTGACACTGGATCCACTGGAATCAACATTCCTAGAAGATATTACACTGTAAAGCCTACAGAAAATAGTTTTAAAGTTCATGGCTTTCCTCCCACTGCTCTTGCACTGGAATTTGTTATTGCACTGCACTTCTGATGTCCACAGAGCTGTGTCTGGTTCATACTGCCAAAGCCTGGTTACAAACATTTATCATCTGAAAGCCCAAGCACAGCTTTACAGCAAGAGGAAATGTTCTGCCTTGTAAGAGGCAAGAAGTAAGTGATGAAAGCTCTTGCAGACACAAAACAAGTACCAATATTTTTAAAGCAAGATCCCAAAAGATATCTATCTTTATTCAGCTGGAAGTAAACAGCAGAGTTGTGATGGCAGCACAGACTTTTCAGCATCGTGTGGCCCCATCTCTGTGGTTATTAATGCAGAGATAAGAAATCTAGATGGTGGGTCTCATAAGATCAGTGTCAAAAGGTCTGTCAAGTTTGAGTTGTGCCTGCTGAGCCCCACAGTTACCTAAGAATGAGGAAATACATTAGAAAGAACAGATTGCAAAAGGGGGAGATTCTAGGGTAAATATAATAAATGCCTATAAACAGGAATAAAACACTGAATTAATGCATATCTTTTTCTGATTAGAGACTTATGTAGATCAGGAACAGCTCCCCTGAAATGAAAAGCCATTGAAAGGCAGCAAAGAATCTGGCCAAATCAATCTAGACTTGGGAAGTCTGAGCACTGTGTGGGGAAGGGAACGCAGCTCTGAAAGACTGCTGGTAGTCTGCTAACTCAAACTCCTGCTGCAATGCCAATTTAATTAACACGCTTAACTGCTCCGAGATCTCCAGGATTGCTCACTGGATTGGCAGCCTTTTCTCACTGCTAATTGTGTTACTTCTCAGTGAACGAGAGGGAGATGAATGAGTGCAGCAGCGCCATCTTTTCCTGCTGAAGGAGGAGGCCACTCTCAGTAATTTCACTCTGACATACTGTCTTGTTTTCGCTCTTTAGCCAAATAAATAAACACGGCAGAGCTACTGCAAGCTAATGAAAGGGATGGCAGGAGAACCAAGTCCTCTGGTGGCTGCTCATGGCACAGGGAGTTGGCAGCACTGGTGGCACATCCACCCAGCACAGCTCAGCTCAGCTCACCTTCCAAACCACCTCCCAGCCAGGGCCAGCTCCGTGTCTGGACAGGATCCTTGTGTGTGAGCACTCCCCAGAGGCTCTGATTAAACAGAAACTCTCCCTGCCCTGCAAACCCTTGTCTTGTTTGAGCACTACCTCCTGACAGAAGGGGACAGAAATATGATGGCAGTGTTGCTGGTGTGGCCAGAGCCTGAGGTTACAGCACAGAAAACACATGGTGCTTAGGGGATGACAGCTCCTGCTAAAGAGCCTGATACTCCCAGATTAGCTCATCTGTTTATTCTGGGGCTGCAGCATCCAGAAGGGAGACAATCAGCAGGATAAAAAGGCACTGAATGCTTTGGGTCCTTGGAGTCCTGCTGCTTTGAGAAGAGGCCTCCAGCTATGCCAAGGGACAAGCCTGCAGTTTTATTGACTGTGGAGAATTGGAGTTTGGAATTGAGGGCAGCCTTAGGGCTCCTCTGCAAGTGCAGTCTAAATATAAACCTGCACCCATGAATTCACTGGAAGCTTCAATGCTGCTTTCAACTTTAAATGTCAATGCAAGATTAAATCTTAAATTCAGCAGTGATAGCTTACACCTCCTGAAGATACACATCTAGAGGCATCCAATTCCTTCAATTAAATTAGAGTGGTAATTAACTTCTGGAGTTTTGCATGAGGGAGCTGCTATAAAACTACAAAACTCTCAGAGAGAGGAGTTACCCCATTTCCCTGGTGAAAATATAGTTGGGGTCCTCCTGCTCTGAGATTGCCTCAGACCCAGGGGAGTCCAATCACTATTTAACAAACAAATTGAAGTATGGATCCACTATAAAAATATTTTAAGCAGATCCATCCCCCCTACTCTCAGTATTTTTATTGAAAACACTGGTATAGGTAAGCTTGGGTTTTAATCCCAGCAGGAAAGACAAATTAACATTTCAGTAGAAAGTAAAAAGCTCTTGCTCAAGACAAATTCAGGACTTTTCCTGTGAACTCTAAAAGACCCTTGCACAAGTGGTGCTTTTAATCTAACCAATTCTAAAGGATATTTTTCAGGTTATTCATGCATTCAGAGAGGAAAAAGCATCACTAGGCATTTAGGAGAGGACCAAACCAGGACAATCCACCAAGGGGGAGGTGTTTTCTCCCTGACAGAACATTGACTCAAACCAACCTCTGCAGCAAAGCAATGCTAGAACAGGGAGGGAGAAAACAGTAGAAATTAAAATGTTTCTAATTGCTATAAACCACCATATATTTATAATTACTTCCTCTTGACCAAACACAGTGACACCTGTGGGTTCAGCTGCATTATCTGGAAACAAGAATAATATTAATGTAATTGAGATCTGACTTGATCTGTACAACCCAATGTTTGCATTATGAGAGAGAATGCCTGATGATTTCAGCTCAGACTAAGTGCTCTGTGCTTAAGAGCTCTACTCTTCAGCACAGCAACCACATTTGAAAACCCAGTTCCAAAAAACTCAAGTTTCTGCTTTTTATTCCCCGTAGGCATTAGCTGATGAAATTGTGCAGTGTTTTATTCTTCAGTTATTAGTCCCACTGAATGAGAAATAATTCCTCTTTGTTTCTTCCTCTTTTCATAATTTAAAGCTTGGCAGAATTATGGGAACTTGAGTACAAAAAATGAACAAGACACTCTGGTGTTTCAGATGAGGGAAAGAGCCACGCAGAGACACAGACTCAAAGTTGTTCTAAAGGTCGATTTTGAATTTCCCCTTCCCCAGTTACACCCATGCAACTCTTGTTGCATTGTGGTCATCTGTAGCAGAGCAAATTTGGCCTATTTAGTAGCAAGAACTCACAGGCAACTTGTGATTTTTTTTTTTTAGGAGGCTGAATTTGTATATTATTAAGAACTAAAATTTCAGCGTATTGCAAACACTTATTTAACTCAGTCTTCCTTCCTTCTTAACCAGTGCTCACTCCTTACAATGCATTTCCAGCATGTCAACCCTCCAACTGTGCCAGTGCTGCTCAAGGAATTCCACAGATTAGGAAAGAATAGAAAATCCAACACCAACTCCATGGTCCAAGGCTGCCAGAATTAAAGGAGCATTTGGGCAACAATTTGGGGTTCTTGGGGTTCTGCACAGGGCCAGGAGCTGGATTTGAATGATCCTTGTAGGTCCCTTCCAGTTCAGGGCATTCTGTGATTTTTTTTTCCCCCCTTAAAGGAGTCAGATTCCTTTTTCTGGTTCCCTGTGGCTCTGCACAAGCATTTGTCACACCTGAACTCCCAGAATGGAGTTCAGCTAAACACTGATGTGGAAAGAGAAAACCCTGCAAAGGATAATGCTTTGGATGTTTCATCTGAAAAATCCATTCTTATCAGAGGACTTGCATTCATCCCTCTGATGCAAGATCACTTCCAAGAACTCTGGAATTATTTGGAGTAAGTCACCTACTCAGTCTTAGACTTACAAACACCTTGTGTACCCAATTATACTCATTCACATCCCATTTTTACTAGAAATCTTTGACCTTAGAACACTATTTTTTCTCATTACTAGCTGCAGAATTTTCTTTTTATTCCATTTTTTAGATAGAAAACCCACATTGCTATGTCTCACCACTCAAAATTGTACAGGTAGCAGAGAAATCAACTCAGACATCTATTTTGAAGCTATGAAAGATGATTGCTCTACCTCATGATAGCCTGGGCATAATACATGATATACAACTAAAGATTTTTCTGAAAAAGGAAAAAAAGCCTAAAAATGAATCAGAGACTGCTTTGAGGCTCTTGTATTAAGCACATCATCTTTTACATCCCAGCCATCAGTAGAATCTCCCATCAATTTCTGTCCCATTAATGGATACTATTAGAACATTTAAAACAGGATACATTCCACACAAATAACTGCAAAAATAGTGGTCTATGTTTAAAAGTTTACATACTCTGTTGAGCAGACAAAATACTGAGTGGTGACTAACCTATATGCTTAATGACACATATCATCCAATCATCAAAATATTCATTTTCCTGGGCTCATCTGAATAAACCAAGGATATCTGTGTGCTGCCATCTGCTTTGATTCTTATTTTGTTGTTGCTGTTCAACCATTGCACACAAATAGAAACACTCCAAGTGTAGCACGGAAGCCTTGATGCAGTTTCAGAAATATTTTACAATAAGATACACAAGAAAAATGTCCCATGTAGTGTCAGAGTATAAATTATGGCAACTGGTCAGCTCGAGGTCCTTTTCTGTCACTAAGGGGTTGAGAAACCCTCTAATACTGGGGCAGGGCTTCACAGCAAGAGGGAAGAAGTGGGAAAAACAAAAGGAATCTTGTTAGAGGCCAAAACTGCGAAGTTGTTGCAAACAGTTCTCATTTGAAGAGATTTTTGAACACATTTCCTTTTATTTACTATCTATCCTGCAGCACAAGTTTCCTTTGGGAAGCTCTAGGGCTTTTATTTCACCTACCTACCCCCACAACCCACATGAAACCTGGCAGAGATCAGTCTCCAACCTCCACAGAAGGGCATGCAAAAACACTTTGCCTAAATAACACCAAGAAGTGGAGAAAACGCTTCCAGGAGTTCTGAGAAAGCATTTATGCAAAGCAGGAATTGAGAAACCCTGTGCCTGCTCCTTCCCCAGTGAGAAGGAACAGATTACAGCTGTAGATAAAAACCTCTTGCCCTTGCTGGGGGCAGCAGTCAGGACCAAGTTCAAATAGCCAGAAGGACTCTTCAAATGAAGGATGCCACTGAGATGAACTGGGGAGGATTCTGGAGAATCTTGGATTATTTTCCAAGTACTCTGCATGAGGTGAAACCCTGTCTTGCAAAGCAGGGAGTCAAGGCCCAAAATGTGCAAAACTCAGGAAAAGAGTTAATAGAGCATAAACTTGAGACAAGATATTTATCATATTTACATGTCCCAACTCCTCAGCAATAATTCTCATTTTCCATGTCCCAGGTGAAGCACATCAGTCCCTCCAGAGCCAGCAGCTAAACCCCCACAGCTGAAGCACAGGGAACATCCTCAGGCAGCTCCTCTGCACAAACTCAAAGTCACAACTTTGCCTGGAGAATCCCCTGCCTACACCAGTAACACCAATTCCACCTCTGTTAGTCAGAAGGCACTGAAGGAAAAAGCGACATGTAGGAAAGAGCCCTTTGAAACTGTTAATTCATTCCCATCCATCAAGAATTCCACTCTGCAGCATCACCTGGAAAAACAACCCAGCATCACAGAGATCTCAGTGGAAAGATCCCAGCCAGAGCTCTGGGAAGCAAGACCTGTTCAAAGCTGGCTGCTCTTCTCCAGCTTCCCATTCCTGAGCTTGACTCCACTAATGAAATAACTTTTCAGCTGGGTCTGCTTTGTGCCAGCTTGAAGAGTTACATGGAGGAGAGTTTTGTATCAAGCAGAGCCATAACAGAGTTGTCAAAGTTTTTTGTGGCAGAAGTGCACATTTCTAATGTGATTTCTTATTTTAATAAACTGCAATAAAGAGCAGTGAGTGTCCTAAATTGCATCCACATGACACAGGGAGATTACAGCAGGTCTGGGATCTCTACCAGCTCAGGACATCCCTGGAGGAACTGTGCTCTCCTCAACCACTCTCCTCTGATCAGCAGAATAGAACAATGGATTTATTGTCCAATGATGCAACTTAAAATGAAAATGTGCTTTCTCAATATTCACAAACTGCCTTTAAAACTTCATTTCAGTTTTGAAATTTTTTCCCCAGAATGACAAAATCCAGGCTTTGAGCCAAAGAGTAAAGCTCTTAACATAAAACTTCAATAAAAAACAAAGACTATGTATTTCACCTCTCCAAGGTATTTCCAGCATTCCCCAGAAAGGTCTTGCTGTGGCTATTAGCTGACTAGTTACACTGTAGTTTTAGAAACTCATTGCAGTGCCCTACAATTATTGCCAACTCATCCTAAATTACCAGCTCCTCCAAGCCTGGGTGATAGAAACAGCACTTAGGAGACAAAGCCATGACAGTGTCAAGCTAATGCAAGACCAGGAACTCCTCAGTCTGTGAAACAGCCAAATAAATGTGTGATCCCTCCCCAGCACCAGCCCCGCCAGGTCACTCCATTCATCCAGCAGGAGGATGAATCAGAGGTCCTGGATAAAGGCACTGAGCTGACACTAAACCATTCAGAGCAGCAATATTAATGCAAAAATATCCCTCAGTCCTCCTGCCAGTGCTCCTTCACATCCCAAGCCCTCCCCTCAAAACAAGGCACCTGCAGCTTTCCTGGCAGCTGAAAAGGGAGCTGCAGGTGAAGTTTTGGGCAAGGGGAATTCAAAGCTGGTTTAATGCAAGATAAAATTAAGTGTTCTTTTTTTCAGTAGTGCTGGAAAAAAAAAAAAAACTAAGATGGCTCATGCCATGCTGCTGTTGGAGCTCAAGTGATATGGAATAAAACAACCAGTGCAGATGAGTGAAACGAAGCAGGAGAATTAAATCCTAGAGAACAGCCTGAGACACCCTGGGGGCAACCTGATCCTTTGGGTTTATCCACATCAGCTACAGGGCTAAAACCATTCCTTCAAAACATCTCCAATCAGCTCCTCTGCCACACAGCCTGCCCATCCCCAGGATTAGATACCTCTCAGTGCATAACTTCTTACAGAAAAGAGGAAGAGAAGCTCCAGAGCAAGAGGCCACTCCAAACCCAGCGGCCTCCAGCACTGCCAGGTACAAACCCTGCACCACTGCAGTCACACAACAGCTCAGAAATAGATTTAAACTTTCTCCAACTCCTCAGAGAGTCTTTAAACTTCAAGCTAACCCAACGGGCATCAAAGCATCCAAGTTCCTACTTCCACAGCTCAGCACTCATCAGGCACAGCCCAGCTGCCCAGTCCTCCCCACAGAGCCCCCTGAGGAGCCTCAAAACCACTCCAATATATTTATTTGCACAGAACTGATGAGTAGAGGGCTTGGTTAAGGTTGCATCCCCTCGGGATAACCAACACCATCAGCCACTTTCTCAGTTATAAACCCCCTTGAGTCCTACCTTGCAGTTCTGTGCATGGCTGGCCTCATCCCTCCCAAAGTCAGGATCAGCAGTGGGTCAGAACCCACAGGTGAGATGTCCAGGAGAATTAGAGCAGCCACAACTCTACTCCTGTCTGTCCTGGAGCTTTATAAACTCTCCCCAGCACCCCCTCCCTTTCCCCATCTGTGTTGGGTTAAGGATAACCAGCCCTTCACCCAACCCTCTGTGTTCACCCATCCATCCCATCCTGCAGATGCTCTCCCTGCCCACTGGAGAAGAAGCCTGCTCTGCCAGGCAGGATGTGGCAGCTTCTCACCTTGCTGTCCTGCCTTGTCACCTCAGAGATCTCTCTGGTGACACAATGGGCAAAATTATTTCAGGTCCAGCAGGCTGGTCAGGCTCATAGTTCAGGCAGAAACCCTTGGAAAACACAATACACTTTTTTTTTTTTTTTTAATGGAGCTACAAAGGACACCAAAGCCATGATAACTTCTGGTATCTCAGCTCCATGGACATCTTTCCAAGGCAGAGCTCAGACTGCAGCACACAGACAGGTGGTGGCTGTTAATCACAGCTTCCCCCCTCTGCAGCCCAGGAGGGGAGGTTAAACACCAGCAAGACCTTATCTGTAGCCAAGCAGCCATTTTGGGTCTCCATGCAGGGTGTCAGCAGCGTGGTGATGAATAAGGGAGTGTTCCTCCTTGGCAAGGCTTTCCATCACGCTAAATGAAGGCTTGACAGCTTTGCTGTGTGCAGCCTGCCCTGTAAGTTGACTTCAGCCAGGGGAGAGCAGCAGCTCCACGTGCAGGGTCACGGCTCCACGTGGGCAGCAGCAAGCACAACAGCCCAAGGACTCAGACAAAGGAGAGCAGAAAAGTTCAGAAAAGTTGGGGGATTTGCTGAGTCTAATTAGCAGGAAAAAAAATTAGGGGAGAAGGGTCTAATTCTCAATTTAAGCGGCCTTCACTGCTGCTATACTTCTCTGTCTTCTTATCATCTCACACCTGACAGGAAGCAAATCTTTGGGTGTATTTATTGTCTGGGTGTATTTGATACAGACAACCACCCTCAGAGCTCCACTGTGTCCATTGTCCTCCAGGTTTAGGGGGAAACACCCAGGCTAGAGGGTGTTACCCAGCTTAGGGAGGTGTTTGAGCCCCTTGCAGGGTACACAGCATGCAGGGGTGGGGGGCTTCTTGAGAAAGGACTAGAGAGCAAAACGTGCACCCAGAAACTGGCTGGGATCCTGGACTGAGAGCCAGCAGAGGCTTGGCCTGCTCTGTGGGTGCACGGTGGGAGAGGGACATGGGTTAGTGAACCCACTTCTTTCATAAATTAATGGCTCCAGTGTGCAGTCTAGTAAATGCTGGCTTTTACTTTTTAAAGCCTGATCAGAGTTCTGACGTGTTCACAATTAAGGGAATGTTTAAACAGCTCTCCCCAAAAATCCCTAAAGCTTTATCTAAGAATCCCTCTGTATTCCTTCTTTCCCCAGATACTTTTTAAAGCCTGATCAGAGTTCTGACGTGTTCACAATTAAGGAAATGTTTAATCAGCTCCCCCCAAAATCCCTAAATCTTTATCTAAGAATCCCTCTATATTCCTTCTTTCCCCAGGTCCCCATCCCAGCTTCCCCCTTGGCTGGCACTGCCCCCTGTCCATTTGCCCTTCTCCTCTACCTTCTGCCCTTACCACCAGCAGTCTTGGTGAACCAGCACAAGCACAGCAAATACAGCTTGCTTCAGCTTTGGGAAACAGTATTCCACTTTTTATTTTATCATCCCCTCAATCCAAGTGTTGCAGAAGTTCACATCAAGCCCTGTTACCCTCACTGCTGTTCTCTTGACATGCTCTAAATACCAGCTAGGCAGCCCTGGCTCACGGGAGCTGACAGCTCAACTGCTGCTGTGACACAGCACAACCTACCCATGAAAAGGGTGGAATAACATTTTTTTATTTGCAAATCATGTGTATCAGAAGACCTCTCAAGGCCATGTGCAGCACAGGTTTTCTGCAGCCCTTCCCAGACACAGCCAGGGCACCCTGTGCTGTGTGGGTACAGTGATCCACTGCCAGTCACGACAAGTGCTCCACCTTCCAGGAATGTGCCTTTTGTGGTCCCCAGCTTGGGAAGGGTTCTGCACGAAGATGAGCACACAGTTCGTCCTAAATGTAGAAATCACACCTACAGGGGGGATAAATAGCTTTCTGACAAGTAGACAGAAGCTAATTGAAGACTTTCACTAAAATTGTACGGTAGCAAAAGGTAAAAGTTTAATGCTAAAGCAGCTCTAAGATAATAGAGGAGAGAGATAAGTGTTGGCTCTGCTTGTTGCATAGACTCTGTTTGTTCCAAGAAAAGTTAAGCAAAAAGTCCACCTCCCAGAGAAGAATATTAATATCTGTTAACTTTTTTTCCTACTGCTAATATGCATATGTGTCATCGAATTCTGGCATCATTCCTCCCTTTTAAAAATATTTAGATGATGTCTTAACTTTTCTAAATTCCTTCATGAGGGAAGAATGGATAGGATACAATGCTGCCGAGCTGTGTTACTCAGATATTCTTTTTATTATTCATTACATAAAGCTGTTGATCTAGGAAGTTGATTATTATTCCATGGGAACAGAGACACTTTGGGCAGCTAGATTGGTACCACTAGAAACAAAACAAGACCAAAGCAGAAGGAAAAATCTGTAGCAGCAAAACAAAGACAAGCTTTTGCTAGGTCAGCTCCTGTGCATTGCCTTAGGGAAAATAGATGCCTCTGTTGATTTTGCAACTTTTATTCCTCGGCTCGGGAGGAGGCATTTGGGAGGAAATTACGGACGGTTTCGCTTGGAGGAAGTTTAATTTTCAAACTGCTCTGCCCACATGAGCTTTGCACAGAAGGTCTCTCAGGGCCCCCTTTCTCTTGTGCTGGGGAGAGCATTCAACAAGCAGCTCCTCAGGATGGGGTGGTGAAGGATAATCAGGCAAACAAACTCACTCCTCATGTCTCAGGCTAGGAGGAGATTCCAAGCCTGAACGAACTATTTCAGTTCATTACTTGGCACTTTAATCATGATCTGGTGCCTTTGCATCCAAGATCTGGCCAGACTCAGAGAAATTAATCCTTTTTTCAACCTTATATTTGTTCATTCCTTTTTTTCCACAGCGATGGAATTAAAAAGAAAGGGCATTCACAATTCTCACTGCTGCTTGGTGATCAATACAAAAGTGTCAGAGAGGTGTCTGGCAAGATGTGTCTGAATCCTCCAGAGTATTTGCTGTGCTGTACTCAGAATAACACAGCTCCTGTCCTGCTCAGGAGAACATTGCCATTACCCCAGGAATGGAGAGATGGTGACAATCTCAGAGTGTCAGGAGTACCAGGGCTCACAGACCCTCAGCACTGAATGTTTGCTCCTCTCTGGCAGCTTTTTGGTCTTCAAAGAGTTCTCACTGGATTCCCCACTGGTATACTCCACTGTGCCCAGGCCAAGTTTTATCAGGCACTGCCAGATGGAAGTTTTTCAAGAAAGGTGCTCTGACGGCCTGGGGAGTGGGAGCTACCATGTCTTCACTAACCTCCTGCACAGCATAACTCAGTTGCTCATCTAGGATCATTTGTCCAAATGCTCAGCAGTCCTGAGAAACCCTTTCAAAAAGCTCTCTTCTTTTTCACATGTCACACAAGTTTCTGGCAAGAGAGGGAGAACAGTCCCTGATAAAACTGCAGCGCAATAGGACACTGCTGTAGGAGTAAGAACTGTTTGTATATATTCCTTCCTCTGGATGTTTGTTGATATTATTCACTGCTTAAATATGAATTGATGGCTTGTGTGCCGGGTTTCTTTGGAGGATCTGCCAATGCAGTAATGAAATGGGTGTTCTGCCTGGCCAACAGCAATTTCTGTCCCCTCTGCCTGCTGTCTTCACAGCCTGCAAGTCAGTCTTCATTTCTGCTGCCAGTTGCATGGAAATTGCTTGTCCAGCATGATGGGTTTGCTCCTCTCTCTGTGACCTGTCACACAGCTGGGCAGCCCCTGGAGAGTCAGGTTTGCACAGCACTGCTTTGGGTTTCCTGCCAATAAAAACAAAAATAAAAAAAAACCAAACAAACAAAAAAACCCCCACCCACAAACAACAAAAACTCTCAAAGACCAGGTGGCTGGAGAAGGCAGAAGGGCAGGTGGTTTTGAAGTTTGCAGCTGAGCAGTTTGTGAGGCTGTGCCAGCCCCAGAGGGACCCCAGCACCTGCACACCAGGCTGGAGGCACCAGCAGTGCAGTGGGGTGAGGGCAGCAGAAAACACAGAGTGAGGAGCTCAGAAAGCAGCCCAGAAGGAAGGGAGGAGGGAATGTGAGTAGATGGGAGAGCTGTGGCACTCCTGTGTCCCCAGCAAAGCCACCACAGTTTGCAGTGTCCGTGCTCTGGACTGGCATCTGTACACACCCAGCAGAGAGCTGAGCCTCAGCTCTGAGCCCTAGCACAGAGCTTGATGTGCATCTCCAGCTGCCTGGTGCCTCAGGAATTCCAGCACAAGCTCTGGGTAAGATTATGAAGGATCATGCAGGCCTGACTTTCATGTGGTGGCAGGACTGTGTGATTTAGGATATGTAAGAGAAAACCATGCAAAAAGCTGTGCATGGGTTAGGTCAGGCAGCAAAGCCTCTGGTGGCACCTCAGGTGAGACTGGCTGCAGGACAAAGGAGCTCTCACACTGGCCAGGTCCTCTTCTGCTAAAGGAGAGGCAGCAGAGTCTTTTTCCCTCAGTGTTTCCTTCCTTTGCACATCTCTGCCTTTAAAATGTAACTTGGACATCACAGAAGCAGAATAGACATTCAGTTTTGCTCTCCACCACAGCCTGGAGAAAAATTTGTGTTATATCAGAATTAATCTAGAGCACTGCAAGTGATGAGAGGCCTTCAATTTTCAGGTGTGATCAAAATATGAAGTTTTGGAGAATTTTGGAAGCTGTCTCTCTAGTCGTTTCAGAAACCTCCATGCAGCCACTGCCTACTCTCAGTAGCAGAAAGTGTTAAAATCATTCCAGTAAAATGAGAAATCTAAAAAATTCTACTGTGCCTTGAAATTATATCAACTGTGATAAATGCTGAAAAAGTTTGGTTCTCTTCCCACCACTTTTCATTTTGATGCTCTTCTCATCCCAAGTGGCCCAAGGAAGAAAGCTGTGAAGTTTTCATTCCTCAAGGTGCTTTCAGCAGGGCTGAAAGGGAAATCCAGAGGCAAAGGCTGTGCCTGAAGTGTGTCCAACTATGCAGACTTCAGCTAATCAGTGAGATTATTTTGAAGTGCTCATCCAAATTGAATCTGGAAACTTTTATGTGGTTTTAACACATCCCCAAAGCCTCACATTACAATGACACAAACATGACACAGTGCATCCTGTTGCTGTCTTTATGCTTGATTGATGATCAAAAAAAAAAAGCATCAAAGCACAGTGGCAGCTTTTATTGAATGTTGATTTCAGTAGGAACTTTAAGAAAAAAATTAAAGTTTGTGGGGGGAAAAAACCCTTGGAAAAGCCTATTCATTGTTATTTTCCCTAAAATGTATTTTTTTGCCTATTTTATTGTGGTTCTTTCCCCCCCAGCAATGGCCACAGTGAGTGCAGCATGGGCAGACCAGAACTGGGAAGGTGGAGAAATGTTATTTCATTCACCTAGGCTCTAATCCCTGTCCTGCTGCAATCAGCAGCTCTGTTGAAGTTGATTGCCTCCAAAATTAAATTTAAGCCCAGGAACTCTGGGAACGTGTGTCCCATGTCCTGGCTGGGAGGAAACAGCCAAGGGTGGGTGCACAAGGAGGGGATGTTTTGCTCTGTAATAAACACCAGCTGAAGGAGAATCAGAGGCCACCAGGGGCTCAGGACAAGGGGGTGACACAGGGCCAGGGGCTGCTGGTGACACGGGGGGCTTCTGGCCAGGCCTGTGGGAGTGGATGAGGGAGAGGGGAACCAGCATGGCTCGGTCCCCATCACTTCCTTATTCTCCATCTCATTTCTCCTTATTCATTTGTGTCATTACTGTGTTCTTTTGTCCTCCATGCTAATTTGTTATTCTATTAGCTGTGGAGGTGGCTTCACAACACAATTAAGGAAAAGAAATCAACATTCCCAACCTGCTTGGTTGTGCTTGCTCTGTTAACTGTCTTTTGAAAATCTGTATTTAATTAAAATGGAACATTAGGATGCTGTTTTGGAAGGTTGTAAGACTGTTCTGCTCTCCTATGCACTGAACTGTTTATTATCTTTTCAGATTGCCTGCATTTGCAGCAATTTTTGATGCATTATGTTTGTCAAAATCAAAATAACAATGGATGGACATAAAGAGAAAAAAATCCCAGATTTTCTTATTTTTCTCTGAAAAGTAACAGGTATTTACAAACTGCAGTATTTTTATTTTTA
The DNA here is from genome assembly GCF_014805655.1 of Passer montanus. Classification (NCBI taxonomy): domain Eukaryota; kingdom Metazoa; phylum Chordata; class Aves; order Passeriformes; family Passeridae; genus Passer; species Passer montanus. The sequence continues at coordinate 9,365,681 of NW_024362051.1, read as the reverse complement.
TCAGAAGAAAGGAAATTTCCTGAGCACAAATAACAATAAATTGACCTTTGATATTTCTTTGTCCCAGAGATTAATTTGTCCTATTTAATTATGGGATTAGTATTCTTTATTGTGACATTGTTATCTTTTTTTCTTTTCAGACCTGTTCTACCTTCATGCTATGGAAATGACTGATTGAGCTGATTCCCTCTGCACCAAATAAATGCTACTCCCACTCCACAGGCATTATTTGTGCTGGAAATAATTGTTGGAAATTTTTGAAAAGCCACATTCAAACCAGGACCATACCTGACTATTTGAGAACATAAAAGCAGGATCTTAAACTAATTCATGGGCATGCACTGATTTGGGATTTTCTGTCCCTTTTTTCACAGCCAGTGAGCAGACAGCCCTGCAGTACATAAAAATATCAACTTTTGGGTCAGGGGAGGACTTCATAGTTCCTCCATTTCCTGGTGTAAATCTGGGATTGGTGCAATTTTGCTGCTGCTCCTGCCCTGGGTCAGCCCAGGCTTCCTCACACCAAGCCAGTGATGCCTCACAGGGTGACCCAGGGGAAATTTTCTTTAATGGGGCCAGCCAGGAGATGAGCTCTGCTCACAGCCATCCCAGCACCCTGAAAGGGAGACTCTCTGTTCTTTTGTCAATCACTCATGTTTTTTATAGCCATCCTCACAGCAGATTTCATAGGAAGTTCATGGCATCAAGCCAAGGCTATTAAATGTAAATACAGTAGTGTTTCTTTTCCACTGCTGTCTAATTGCCTTGGCCCCCTGAGAAAGCAGCTGATGTGAGGGGGGACCCTCTAACAGGAAATAAACTGGGCATAAATCTAGGCTAATAAACCTTTTCAGAGACCTCAATTCATAAGACAATGCTGCAAAGAGTTCATCCAAGAGTTAGGAGCTCAGCTAATACTTGCCCTTCCTGGAAATGAGTATTATGGGTTACAACCTGCTCCTGTATAGGTTTTAATTAAGAGCAACAACATCAAAGGTAAAAATCTGCAATTTACTGATATAAATCTGTAGTGGGGAGAGATTCTGCCCCCCAGTGGGGCTATTCAGTGATCAAATACTCAGTGCTGGAAAGCAGGAGAAGCCCCTGCAGCTCTGCAGCACTGGGCTGCTTCTTCTGCCCAGCGAGTCCTGCTGGGTGGGATGGAGGTACCTGGAGGGAAGTCCTCAGCAAATCCTGCTCCCACTGCCAAAGAGGAGCACAGAATGAGTTGGATTTGAAGGGATTTTAAATCTCATCTTGTTCCAGCCTCCCTGCCTGGACAGGGGCACCTTACAGTAGAACAGGTTGCTCCAGGCCCAATCCTTGGACACTTCCAGTGCCTCAGCTGCTTGCTGAGTAACAAAGCCAAGTGAGATTTGTGTCTTGAACACCAAGAAACAAATTAAGACTGTGAATCTGAAAATATTTCTGTGCAGGAGGAGTAATTACGGAAAGAAGACAGTTCTCTGGGCTCAAGTGTTCCTCACACACCTCACTCTGCTCCACCTGGACTCAGAAGTGAGTATAAGTGAAATATTCAACTTGAGGCAGAGAAGTTTCCAATAAACAACTTAAGGGTCATTTATTTATCTGTAAATCTAGGCTTTTAAATAATTTTTTAGAAGTATAAATAAGTCTCTGCAGCAACATAAAGTTACCAGCTATAAAAATAAATAAACAGCCAAGGGCATGAGGAGCCTTGCCCTCTGACATTCTGTCACTTCTCAGTGGTGCTTGCTACTTCACCTTCAGACCTTCTTTTCCTCTTTGAATTCTGTTTGATTTTCTCTGCAAACCGTATTTGACATTTTGCATGATGGATGTACTATGAAAAAAACATTTCATTGTCTTAAGTTATTCTAGAAAGCCTGTTTCAGTTCTTTTTTAATTCATATATACATGCAGTTGCATGGTGAGTAAAGATTTCCTCTAAGTAGGTCTGAAGATCCTTAAAATTCATTAACCTTTTTCTGAGGCAAGACTCAGGTGCATCCCCATGCCTATTTCAATATTTTACGGCTTGGCCCCTATGTTTTTTTGCTTCTGAGTCGATGTTTGCTCTTGAAATCACTGAATTGTCAGCCTGATCCTGCTAAATGAGCTGTTCACCTGAATCAAAATTGTTGGCCATCTGGCATCGTGTTTGAAAGAAAGAACCCAGGCTGGGTATGTGAATAACAAAGCTGATCCTCCCCCCGGCCTCCAGTGAGGCAGAGAAAGATCCACTGTCAGGGAGGTGACTGAGGAAGGTTGTTATCTGCATTAGCCATGGGCTGTGATTAGCACATCCTCCGAGCTTCCCCTGCTCCCTGTAGCAGATCCCTCTCTGTGGGAAAGCAGCAGCCTCTGGCTGCATCTCCTGGGAGATGCTGCAGCTCCCGGGGCAGGAGGACCGAGAGCTGCAGGGGCTTTTCCCCCAGCAGTGACTCCAGAGCACCTGGAGGTCCGATGTTTGCTGTGGGTTACAGTCCCTGGCACGGGCATTGCACACAGCAGCTCTTACCCAGCCAAGTCCTTTGCCAAATCCTTGCTTTGCTCCTGAAGGTTTTTGTAATAAACACTCTTCTGAGGCCACTCTGAATTTGCTAAAGGAAAATCTTTTCATTAGAGAGCTGGGCTGAATGTCTGAGATAATAATAACTGGAGGCTATTTACAGCTAGAGGACGAGAAGGAGAGGTAGAGTCTTGTCATCTCTGGTGTGTACTCCACTGCTTCTCACCAGAACACATCTGACAGGACAAAAATTGGCATGCAAGTCTATATTTTATGTTGCAGTGCAACCAGTACATGCATTTTCCCCCACTGAAAGCTATTCTCAGTGTTCCCTTTAATACTCAGAAATGGAGGGGAAGGAGAAGTGCTTGGGAAATTCAGCCTGAGATTTCCAGTCACAAGATCCCACAACAATCTTCATCTCTTCCAGTCTGAAATTAAGGAGACCATGCACTGGTTTATTTTTTGCCTTGTAAAAAGTTATAGGAAGTGTAGATAGACATAGAGAGAGGAAGAAAAAAAAAAAAAGATAAAGCTCAAAGAATTTGTGTACTTGTTTGTAAAGACACAGTCCCAAAAATTCAGCATAAATCTACAAAATGTTTACACAATGAAATGCCTGCTACATTAAGACGTGTTGTAGTTACTCCCTCCAGCATTACCTGTTGGATATGAGTTAATAAAGCTGCACATGGCCATCCATCACAGAGGTTACACTGGTTGGAGTTCCAACTCAGGAAGAGACAACATCAAAGACAGCCATGCAGAAAGGAAGTGCAGAAATGGCCTCTCACTTCTTCCCCCTTTGGCTCATGGTAAATGAATCTCACTGCATGCAATCTGATGAAAACCTGTGTCCCTGGAGCCACTCCTAAAACATGTCAGAAGCATCTATCTCCTTGTTAATCTGAAATTCTGTATCCATAAAAGAGTCAGCATCTCATTCAGATAAACCAGTCTGAGCACTCTGCTTCCTCTTCTTGTTCCCTATTTATTTTTCAGGTAACAAGCAGGAGCACAGAAAAATCGTGCTTTAACAGAGTCTTCTGAGACAGCTACTGAAACAGAGCTGAAATATTCAGACTGTGTTTCTGGGGGTTTCTTTTCCTTGTTGCTGTGGTTTTCTGCATGTCTCCCTCCACTCATTTCCTCATTGTCAGTGCCCTCTTGCCTGAGCCCACTGCCGCAGGTTACTTGGCTGGAACAAACCTCTGACTCCAGCAGAGCAGCAACAGAAAAAGGGAGAGCCAGGAGGGAGAGACAGAGACCCCAAAAGCTGCTATGAATTTTCTCCTTTCATCTGGTCAAAATCTCAGGCTGCAGCAGCCTCCTGACTGGTCTGGCAGTTGAATACAGGAGACTAAAGAATCCCTCTGCGAGAGACAGAGACCCCAAAAGCTGCTATGAATTTTCTCCTTTCATCTGGTCAAAATCTCAGGCTGCAGCAGCCTCCTGACTGGCAGTTGAATACAGGAGAATAAAGAATCCCTTTGGCTTCGCTGGGTTAATTGTGGGATTTGTTTCACTTGCTCCCAGGGAAGGGTGTTTGCCTGCATAACCGCTGTTCCCTGTGGCTGCAGGCTGGATGTGCAAGGAGGCAGCAAGGTGTGGAGTGGGTAAGGAGCAGAGTGCCCAGCTGCACACCCACTGCTGGGCAGAGCTGCAGGGACTGCTCGCTGACAGCAGCCAGGGAGCTGGAGCTGAGCCCTGGGCTCTTTCTGGAGGGAAGCACGGGGTGCTCCAGGCCAGGGGAGCAGCACCACCCTGGGCTGCTGCAGCACCCCAGCTTCACTGCTCCGAGCAAAACAGACCTCTTTATTGCACCTCACAGAATTTCACAGGTAAAACTTAGCTCTGTGCCGTCCCTTCGATACTACCATGACTAAAAGAGAGAACCTTGCCCCCTGTCCAACACCTTGGAGGTGCATCCCTCATCCTGTTGCATAAAATTCAAGGGAATCTGCAGTGTTAAGGGCTCCCTCCATTTCCTTCTTCCAATTATTTCTCTGAAGGAGACAAATTTTGTCCCCAAGAGGTGACTTCCAGCAGCAGTCAGTGCAAAGGACACTTGAATAGGTGTAAAGCATGCTGCACAGAAACACTCAGAATGCTTTAATAAAAAAGAACCACAGTGAGATGTATTTCACTTGGTGAAAAGAAATAATATATGCAGAGACTTTTGAGTTGGTTTGTGGCTTTGTCTGATAAGGGCACTGCTGCTGATAATGCCCTCCTGATGCTACTTAGCTGTAAGAAGCCAGTGTAAGGTTGATCAGGACAAGGAGAAGATGCAACTGTTGTTGAGAAAATTGCAGCATCTCCTTTTCCCTTCAGTTATTACATAGTCCATAATGGTGAGTGGATGTTGAGAGCCAAGAAGTGAAAATATTGTTGATGTGTTTTGCTGTTTTACCCAGGAACAGTTGGCAGATTCTTCAACTGTTGTTGAGAAAATTGCAGCATCTCCTTTTCCCTTCAGTTATTACATAGTCCATAATGGTGAGTGGATGTTGAGAGCCAAGAAGTGAAAATATTGTTGATGTGTTATGCTGTTTTACACAGGAACAGTTGGCAGATTCTTCCAGTTTTGGTGGTGGGGTTTTTTTGTTGTTGTTATTTTTGTGGTTTTGGAGGGGTTTTTTTGGTGTGTGTTTGGTTTTTTGTTTTTGTTTTGTTTTGTTTGAGTAAATTGTGGCTTCATGGAGAAAGGAAGAGGATCTGTTCCTACATATTGTGTCTTGTCATGCTGTGTACTGGACACATGGAGAGCTTCCCTAGGTTAATTCTCTTTCACACTGCCTGTGACCACTCTGATTGGCTGGTGACAGTGCATCCCACGTTTCCTCCACTAAATGTCCAAACTGAAAAAGAGATGGCTCCAAGGAGAACTTACAGCACCCTTCCAGTACCTTAAGGACCTACAGGAGAGCTGCAGAGGGACTTCTGACATGGACATGGAGCGGTAGGACATGGTAGAATGGCTTTAAAGTGAAGGAGGGCCAATGTAGGTGGATATGAAAAAGACAATTTTTGCTGTGTTTTGCTGTGAGGGTGGTAAAACACTGGCTCAGGTTGCCCAGGGTGGTGGTGGTGGATGCCCCATCCCTGGAAACATTCCGGGTCAGGTGGGACAGAGCTCTGAGCAAGCTGGTCAAGTTGCAGATGTGCTGCAAATGGCAGGGACATTGGAGCAGATGATCTTTAACAAGTTCCTTCCAACCCAAAGTATTCTCGGATTCTATGGAGTCTCCTTGGTGGAAATGAGCAGAGCACGTGCCCCCTGTCTGGGGTCTCTGGTCCCTGGGGTCTCACAGAAGGGGGTGCTTGCTGTCACTGTGCCACCACATGCCCTCGGGCAGCCCCAGCTGGGGCCCAGGTCAGGTTTGGTGAGGAGCCATAGAGGGAGGAACAGCATTTGTTCACAAAGTTGTACCAACAGCTCAGGTCCAGGAGCAGTTGTGACTATAACCTGGCTGTGTCACAAAACCCTGGGAAGGGAAAAACACAGCCATTACAGCCCTGCAATGTGACAGCTTCATTATTTGGATGTAGCAGGCAATAACAGCAATAAGAACCCAGGAGACCTTAAAACTGGAATGGCACTGAACTATTGGTGATCCTATGGAGGGCATCTGGGGGCACAGGAGGTCTCTGCTCTGAGAGGGGAAATAAAAAATTGGAGGGAGTATTCATAATTCCTTGGCCTGCACAGATCTGCCTTTTAGTGCTGTTCCCCATGCTGCAAGGATCTGGGAAGCTCTGCTACATCCCTGTAGTGTCTGCACTTTCTTTTCCCAGTGCCATCTGCTACACTGATTTGTTAAAAAGGAAAATCAAATCTCTAATCCACTGCTGCTGTGTGAATAGAATCCCACTCAGGACATTAGCTCTGTCTTGTCAAGGAACACAATGTGCCATTAAAACAAAAAGATGCCTCCAGCTTTGGGACAAAGGAGCAATGAAAATCGAATGCCACCCACTTGTGCCATGAGTGCTCTAAGCCAGGGGACAGGCCCAGAGGAGTGGATGGAACTGAAGTGTCACCCTCCAGTGTGTGCCAGGCTGGGAGATGATACAGTCATACAAAAGCAATACTTTAAAACCTCCTTTATTTAATTCCAAATAATCTTCTTCTCTTTCCTTTTATTTTTTTTTTCCCAGGCACAAGCAGTTCTGCAGTAGCTCAGAAGACAGAAATCCTAACCTGCCCCTTCCTGTGAATCTCCTGGGCACCTCTTTGCAACAGGGTTGTGTGTGTTTGCAAGGGCATTTATTTATCCTATCTTCACAACTAATCACCCCCTCTCCTCTCCTCTCCAGTTCTGCCATGCCCACGGAGAGGGTAAATAAAACAACACTGGATAAAATCAGAATTCCCAGTTGTTGAGGCACGTAAAGGTCTTCCCAAAGCCTTATCTCTTAGAGCCCAGTGAAATGCTAAGATCCCCACTGTGTTTATCTCACAAATTTCCAGCACCAGTGGCAGTAGATGTGCCCATGGAAATCATTACATTGGGAACATTTGGGTGGGAAGAGATTGAATACTTGCACTAAGATGAATAATAACACAGTTTCCTCCAGTGGCTTGAGGGCTTTCTCTTGTTTCCTTCTGAAGGAGCTTTGTTGGCCTTGCAGCTGCTGGGTGGCAGATGCTGATTTAGTGGGGCAAGGCCCCCCCGTGCCCTCCCGAGCCCGCGCTCTGCCGTGCCATACACATTTCCCTTTAAATCCACGGCTGCTTATGCGTCATGGATGATGCCCACGAGTTTGCTGGCAGCCCTGCCTGCAGATGCAGTAATTAATCATCAAGTGACAGGGTGGCAGTGCCCCTCATTGACTTGGGGGTGATAAAGAAGGGCTGGCTGTCTCCCTGCTGACAAAGGACAGCGCTGAGCAGAGCGGGGCTGCTCGCGGGGGAAGCGCTGCTCCGGAACCACTGCAAAGCCCTGCATTTCCAGCAACGTTTCCCATGCAGAAATGTCACAAAATGCTTTGCAAACCAGCAAGCTGGGGGACTCGGGGAATGTGCATACTCCACTATTCTGCAACTTTCCCATTCTCAACCCCTTGAGGCATTCCAGCCTGTTGTGTGGCTATGAGACACCAAGCCACTGGAGAAGTTGCCTGGTACAGCAGAGGATTTTTCTAGAGGAAGAGCCTTTACTGTTCTGGAACTGAGTGTTTGCAGCTACCCAAGGTATTAAAAATACAGTTGCCACGATTGAGTTTTGGTATTTCTATGTGCTAATCTAGTGCTGGGGGTGAAGGAGAACAGGAAACCATTTTGCGTGGCACGCATTTAAAATGAGCTCCTGAACGCCTGAGTTTGGGCAGATCTCCCACCCAGCTAAATGAGAGATTTTTCTGGATAAGAATCTTGGCATTTGGCTATAAGCTGCTATTAAGAAGTGGAAGTGTTTTCACTCATGAATATTCATGTGGCTATATTGAAATGTGTATACTATCAGCGCACAACTTTGCAAATGCTTGATTCCAGTTTGTACTGGGGAAATGAGGCAGCTGGTCATTAGTTCACCTCCCAGCAGGGACTTACACAAAGCAGTGGCTGTGTCAGCCTACCTGTGCCAGCTGCTATTATTCCTCTTCTATTTCACATAGGAAAGAAGCATTTCTCATCCTCTTGTAGTCACTTTCCTCCACCTGCTTGCATGGGAAATGGCTTTTATCATTTTCTGCTTAAAACTCTTGGCATATTTATTATTAATATCCTTATTACTACTCAATTGGGTATAAAGAAAAGCAATTAGAAAGACATCACTGGGAACAATTAAATACAATAATAGTGGAACAATTAACCTGCAGATTAAGCACATGGTCGTGAACTCTGTTCTTTATTTGCCCTCCCTTTACATTCCTGTTGTGGAGGAGGGCTCTTTGGGGTCATCTATGGGGCTGAGAGCTGCCTGAGTCCTCTTGGAGGAGGGAGAGGCTGGAACTGGGCTGTCAGGACTCATGGACCTCTTCTGCTGTTCCAGCTCTTTGCCAGGCTTTCCCTCCTTTTGTTGTTCCTAAATCAAAACCATTTATTGCCCTAATTGAGTGTGGTACCACACAGATCAGTGGAGTGGAGAGAAATTTAAAAGCAAGGGAGTCCTGTGGTATGGCAGAGAGGGCTCAGGAACCTCCAGCTGCCCACCCCAAATTTGGCATCAGCCACACAGCCACAAGAGGGGCATTCTCACAGTTATCCTCTTTAAGGCAGCCAGGTGTAAAATTACAGAGTCAAGGGAATTCACCCAGTCACCAACCATGGAAAGGATATGTGCAAGTATTTGTGGTTTTGGACAACTTGGAAATGGTCTTATGTAGTTAGTTTTAACCTCTTGCCTGGGGAATCCATTTTAGCTTGTCCTTTAACCTTTGCCTATTTTCTCTTTTCCAGAGTCATTCTCCAGAGTCATGACATTGCTTTTCAGTCTGAAGCATTGCTTGGAAATGAAACTCTGAATGTTCTTATTGAACAGCAGCGAAATTCAACACTTTGTGTTTCTGTGTTTGTCAAGTGAAATTATTTAAAATTTTGATCCAGCATTGCTAAGACAGTCCAAAGGCTCCAGATGGATTTAGAGAATATGAGATGTGTTGGGAACTGCTTCAGCTTTGTTCAGTCCTGCTGAGCATCAAGGTCCTGTCTCCAGACTGCACAGCCAAGCAGTGCAGGAAAGGAGAGGCAGGGAATGAGAAACATGAGCCAGGTTTCCATTTCCCAGACTGTCACTCTTGGGGGTACCAGACTGCTCTTTAGGGAGAGGCATCCAGCTATGAAAGGAACCAAGTGAAACAAGGAGAGAGGCCACACATGAGCTGGAATGTAGTGGAGTGAAAAGAAAATAATAGATAAATATTCTTTGGGAAGTTGTCATGATTATTACAGGATGAAGAAGAAGTGTGTCCAATTTATTAATAGTCTAATTATCTAATGAATTGAACAGATGTCTGTGTTTGCCCTCAGAATGTAAAGATTTTTATATAAGGACAAAGTGAAGGTCAAGTTTTTTTATTTAGGCATCTCAAGAAGTCTGTCTATTGCTAGAAAGGGAAGGTGAATTTCATTAAACTGGTGGAAATTAGAAGAAAATTATCATCAAATAAATTTATTTCAGCAGTAGTTTATACATAAGTGAGGTTGTAGAGAGATGGATAGAGAAGTATTTCTGCTGGGGTTCACAGACACAGGCTGGTGGCTCAGCTGAAACCTTGATTTCAGTATCACTGCTCAAGGAATGAAAAACCACAGCAAGTCTGCTCCAAAGAACAATCCAGAATTTTAAATAATTTCATTAAAAGTTACTTTAATAATTGAAACAGAGATTGTTCTAGGAGGATTAGAGTAAGTATAAGATATGAACGTGTTCAAAAAGCAAAAAAAACCCATATTCCTGTTAAGTCAAGTGGTACTGTAACATGCTACCACATCATCACATAGGGAATAAAGACTGTGAGTGAAGGAAAAACTGAGCACTCTGTGATGGAAAAGATCCTTATCCCCTCATACTGCAGAGAGGACACATCTGCAGGATCTGTTAACATCTGAAAATATTAAATGAACAAATAAAAGCTCAGTAATGCTTTACAGATTTATCTCTTGCTAGCGGGGAATCTGAAAGCATTTCAGCAGGTAGTGTTGTACCTTACATTTGTGGTTGCCGTGGGGTGCTCTGGTGCTGTGACTTTCTCCTAAATGCATGTTTGAGCAGGAAGGTGCCCAGCCCTTTTTTGTCTCTGGGGGTAATTCCAAGTCTTGCTCTTTGGCTGCTGCCATCTAAAAGGGCTTCAGAGAGCCACTGCCTTTGTATTACTGCCCTTAAGACAGACCTGTGGGATGCCTGGGAGCATCAGTTATTGTGTTATTCAAGTACTGATCATGTCCTGAGCCTCCCAGAGCTACAGGGACAGCCAGCAAGGGAATTTGAATTCCCTCCATCCAGAAATATTCAGGTATCTGGGTCTCAGTCCTGTTCACAGCCATCCTTGGTGTCCTAACAGCCCAGGAGGAGGTGACTGTCTCCACAGCTCCTGCCCTGCAAGGTCCTGGTGAGGTTTTTTCCTTGTCCCTACCCAGCCCTGTCTCATTGAGGGCAGTCACACTGCTCTCCCAGGCTCTGATGTTTGGTGCCTTTCTGTCCTACTGAGGTCCCCATCTCCCATTCTTCTGGCACCTCTGCAGGAGGAGAAACAAGTGTTCATACCTCCTTAAAAAATGGCCATCAGCTTTTATATGGTCCACTTCCATCCAAACTGCTTAACTTGAACTGGTTGAATTGATTTTCTAAAAGGGAGAATAAAAACACAGGCTAAACCCAAAACCAAACCCAAAAACCATAGAAGCAAACAGTCTTTGAAACTGCTTGCTTTCAGTAGAGCCTGAGGTATTTCAGAGCAAATTTTTTCACAAGCTGCTTTCCTGCTGTGGAATGTGAGCTGCAGGCTGGAGATAGCACTTTTCAAAAAAGGGGAGCCGGCTCCTGCTGTATTTAAACAGTAACAGGTGACTGTGATGCTGTTTAAAAAGAAGGCCCTATATCTACATTCTGATTCAGCAAGTATATATCTCAGAACTTCAAGGAAGGCAGAGAAGCCAGATGGGATTTTGGCGGGGGTTTGTTTGTTTGTTTACTTCCTTGCTTTCATTTTGATAATGAAAAATCAAACTTTTAAAAATGAAGCAAATGCACATTTGTTTATTCCTCTGCAAATCACTCATTTTAGTAAGACATGTTACCCTTATTCCAATCTGCTAGAGCCTCTTGTCTACCAAAAAAGCCTTTCTCATCTTATGACAACAGTTTTGGACTCCTCAGATTATTTTCCTGATTCAGGTGTGGGGATAACCCCAAAGCTTTTCACTGCTCTAAGTTTGCTGCTGGTTGTGAGACAGTGGGTTATACTCTGCAGTGTCTGACCCCTGGAAAGTCCTGTGCATTCCTTTCTGTATCTCTTTATGGTTTTTCAAAAGTTTTTCTTTGTAGAGAATTGCTTTTCTCTTTGCTGCCCCCAATTCCTTCTTCTTGTACCCTCCTGCTTGTGTCCCTTTCTCTGCCTTTCCCCAACGTGCCTGGTGCTGCCTGCACAGTCTGTAGCCAACACCTGAGAAAGGAAAACCAAACTCCTCTGGTTGTACCCAAGAATGGCATGAGCATGGAGAATAACAAAAGAGACCATGCACAGCTTCTCAGACATGTTGTCTCAAAAGGTTTTTCCCATGGGAGTTTCACTCAGTCCCTCAAATCAACTACTTGTTGTAAAAAACCACCAGTCCCATTCTTAGCTGCTACGCCCAGGAGCAGCTGAACAAATTGCTTTGTATTAGTGAAAGAAAGATTTTGCTAAATGTAGATGAAAATCCTCAATCTTTTCTTAGTTACCATCTGGAGAAAATTCGTCATTTTCAAGTTTTCTGACTCGCTTTTATAGACAGTAAAAGTGACCTTCAATTTTGTCCTTCAGAGATATCTAGAAGAGATTCATGAAAATATAAACTCCAGTAAATCCTTTTGCTTTCAATTAATCTTAAAAAGTGCTTTCAGCTGATATGAATTAGACCAATTCCTCAAGCAAAATAACAAAATCTAGTCAAAGTCTATAAACCCCACACTGGCAGTGTCGTACTTCCAGTAGGGTTTCTCTAAAATACAAATTCCCCCCATCTTGTTTAGTTTTGTTGGTGTTTTTTTTTTCTTTTTAAATAAGTTAGCAAAACATGGGAAGATTAAATTTGATTCAAATTGTTTCAGTGTTTTGCATCTTAATCTCATCTAATTTCTCAGACAGTGGGTTCTCAGCGACACTTGAGAAAATGTGACCTTTGAATTTTCTGTTGTGACGTTTTTAATCAGTCAGCTGGGGAAGCCTTAAAAGCAAAGTTATCTCAGTTTTTTTTTAGCAGAGCCCTCCTGCCGATTGGAAGTTATCAGCGTCTTCCAACTGATATGCCATAGTTTTGAAAATGTTCTTTCTGAAGGAATTGCATCTGAACTTTTGGGGCTTTGCTGATGAACGGATGACTCACTTAGAAACATTTTACAGGATAGCAGCAGGTCTGTTCTTAATCAGTTTTGAGCAAGGAGATCCAGGGAAATTTTAAATACTGTGCTTTCATTATAAAGTTAGGTTTTATTCATGAGAGTCTCATTGACCTTTTAAGTAAGATACACAGTTACCATGCCAGAATTTCCAACAAACTGAGGGAGTTTTAATAAAACTTTCTTAACTCTTTTTCCCTGAAAAAGGAGATATGTGGCTTCAAGTGAGTTGGGAATTAACCATGAGTGCATTTGTTTTTCTGGGCCCTGCTCAAAGCAGTATTTAGGAAATATTTCCATTTGTGATTCTTTTGAGGGTCCAAGGCACAGACATATTTCTCCATTTGACAGACAAATTGGGAAATGAGCCTCTGGTTCTTTGTGGGGATGAGCAGAGACCACTTGACATTTCGGCACTTTATTCCTTTTGATGCAGTGCAGTCTCTAGCAAATCTTTGGAATTCTCCACCTGTAGAGTGGGATCCACAAAAGATGTTCTGATCCCCATTGCCCCCCACATTCTGTCAGTGTAAATGTTGTCTTAATCTGATTTAAGATATCCCTGGGATAATCTGGAAGGATCAGCTGCTTCTGACAACTGGGAAAGAACCTAATTTCCAAAACTAAGTGTCCCAGACCAGTATTCCTTTTGGGCTGACCTTACCAGACTTTATTTTTCTTTTCCATGTAGGACAATTAAAAGAATCAGAGTGTCAGTAAGGGTCATTGAAAGTGACAAGTGATCTCCTGATGATCAAATTTTCTGCCAATACACATTTGTGTCCCACTAATTTCATAGATACCATACCAAAGTCAGAGACCAGACTGGCAGCCATTTACTGGGAGTTTGCTGGCAACATTCCAAGTATAAAGGGCAGAGGAAGTATAAAAGAATCCATCCCATTTAAAACCAAACGTTTATCTATACAAGTGATATGGAACAGCTCCCCTGTAAAAAGAAAGCACAAAATATTAACTAGTTGTGTAAGGTAACACTAGCATTAGTCCAAGGAAGTTATACTTGCATAACAAGGCACTCACCCATATAATGGACTCCACTTATCTAAGGAAAACTGGGAAGTGCTGTCATGATATTTTTTTTTGTGTGTGCATGCATATTGGCAATTTGTGTGAGATAGGAGGGAGCATCTACTCTGTCCTTGTCTGCTACAGAGGCTCTGCCTTGCGATCTCATTTGATGCTCCCAAGTTCCTCTTACAGGGGTAGAGAGAATAATCATTCCTCATTCATCTTTTCCTGCCAGCCACTCTTTTCTATGGCTGTCATTTCCTCATCCCATCACCTCTTCTCAGAGTTAAAGGCTTGGAGTCTATTTAACCTCTCCCAGAGCAGAAACCGTCTAATGCCTTCTCTGTGTCTTGACCGGTTTTTGCCTGTACCATTTTGGGGCAGTTCATGCAGTATTCAAGCGTGGGCAAATCTGGGGCTCATTCAGTGGCACGGAGCTGCTTTTCCTGCTACTCTTGGTTGCTTTCATACCTGACATTCTGTTTACCTTTCCAGCCTGCCGCAGGGCAATGAACAGATGTTTCTGTTGAGCAATCTGCAGCGACTCTATGATCTCTTTGCAGAATGATAATGGCTAATTTAGAGATTATCATTGCATATGTGTATTTAGTGTTGTTTTCCCCATGTGCATTGCTTTGCATTTATCAACATTGAATTTAATCTGCCAGTTTCTTCCTCCCTCATAACTTTATGATCAGTTTTAGTTTTTACTACCCTGGATAATTTTATACCGTCAGCGAAATTGCAGATCATCTTCAGGGCTAAAATTATTTAATATTTTCATTAATATATGCAAACAAAAAAAAGTTTTAGTGTGTAAATTTAATTTGCTAATAGCACAAAGTTAAGAAATCTTCATTTCAGAAGATGCTCAGCATATTACAGATTAATAAATATTCGACTTTGGGCACTGTAATAATGAAAATCAAAGCAAATGCAGTAGTGTAAACTGCAATGTCATTATATATTGACATTATAAAACAATTATGCACATTTAAGAGTATATAGCAACACTTCTTGCTGGGGTAGGAGAGTTCACAGAGGAGAAAAACCAACCTGACACATCAATCAATCTGCAAATGGACTGTCAGCCACTGGACTTATATAGCTCTAAAAACTCAAACCTAGTCTTTGGAGATAACAGAAGCTGCGTATCCTGCAGAGATAAAGAAGGATCAGTATTATTGTGTGAGGTGCTGGATTGCCAGGTGAACCTCTGCCCGCTCGTGTTCAATGGAGACTCATTCAAGTTAGAGACATGTAGGTCAGGTAACCTGGGGACTAGGAAATTTGTCTACAAGTAGCATTTCAAAGAGGAAAACTGATTTCCCATTATAAATGAACTGAGGAACAGAACCCTGTGAGCTAATGGTGCCACTGGCACGGGAGCCAAGAAGCATAAATTGATCATGGATAGATTTAACCTGGAAATTAACTGAAGCTTTCTATCAGCTGAGTGAGATGCAACCGTAAAATGGAGCCTGAAGCCTTTGTGAAAGAGTTGGATTCCAGGACTGTCCCCTCATCAGCTGACTGGCTGTCCCAGTGGAGAAGCACCTTTCCAGGACGAGTGGATTCCCCTCCTTCAGCATCCTGTCAGAGCTATTTCATCCCCTCTTCATTACTGGAGAATGGTTCAAAAGGTGTCTCCTTGCTGCTGAAAACACCACTGGTTCTGACAAACGTGGTGGTCTGTCCAGGAGAAAACAGGCTGTGAACCAGCCACACTGCAACTAACAGCACTATGAGAGGCCAAGACAGGTAACATCCACTCAGGTTATGGTGAGAGGTGGGTGAGAAGAAAAAAAATGATGGGAACAGGTATGTAAATGAAGTTATTCCTTATAAGGTTATGTTCTGAAACCTGCCCTCTGATTGGTTAATCTTATGTTCCATATAAGGTATTGTTTCAGCTTCTCTCTGTTCATTGGTTCCCTGCTCTCTATACAAGGTTGTGTTTCCTTCATCTTGAGGTCTTCTGGAGTAAGTCCCTACCATGTCCTGGTTATGTTTTTGTTGCGCAGTTATTGTTAGCTGACCTTTTGTTTTCCTTTATCAAACTTAAATTTTTGAGCATTCTAGTCCTACCAGTCCCTGTTTTGTTTACTGCCATGATCCCGGCAGATCCAGTCCCGGGGTTGCGACCACTGTGGGCAACAAGGGCTTGTCCAGCACGTAAAACACAACAAAGAAGCAGCAGGGAACAGGCCCTGCTCTCCAGGAAGTGCTGGATGAGGATAATGCTGCTGTGAAACTCCTAGCCGTGATGTCAAGACTTGGCAGCTACTCAAGTTCAGATGATTTTCAACGAGCTATTTCTCATTAACATTTCTACATATGGAAGAAAAATACTCCAACAGCAGCACAGAATGCTGGAGCCCTCCGTCTGTAACAGTGCCCATGCAATGAACACAAATAGTTTCTTTACTGTGTATTAGAAGGTCTTGAATATTTTGACACATTTTTAGGTTTTCAGTTTTTGGAAACCCCCCAACAATAGCAGTCAGTTTATGCAGTCATGGAAATAAGAGGTTTGTGTTGTGGATGCATGGAAGTCAGAAACCAAAGAAGTGGAATATTTTTTTCTTTCAAAGAAATACATTCCTTTAATCTTAAGCCCAAGTTGTCTTGATTTTGAGAAGGAGACTTAATGCTGCAAAACCCAAAATTGCTGCTTTATGCCACTTTTGGGTTTGGTTTTGTTGGGGGTGAGGGTTTTTTTGTGTGTTTGGGGTTTGTTTGTTTATTTGTTTGGTTTTGGTTTTGTTTTTTTTCCTTGTTTTGATTTTTTTTTCTGCGATAAAAAACTTACTGGCACTGATAAAT
Organism: Passer montanus; assembly: GCF_014805655.1. Taxonomy (NCBI): domain Eukaryota; kingdom Metazoa; phylum Chordata; class Aves; order Passeriformes; family Passeridae; genus Passer; species Passer montanus. The sequence continues at coordinate 9,349,289 of NW_024362051.1, read as the reverse complement.
TTCATGCCTTTGCACGTGCCACTTTGCAAAAGCAAAATAAATATAAAGAGCATATTAATATAATGAAAAATGCCATGGAGAGCTCTGAAAAGAAAATACTCAAGGGAAAAACGTGCTTGGAAGAGTGATGACAATGCAGTAATCACAATCTGCTCAAACCAAAAAGCATTGTGAATTTTTCTTTTTCTTCTTTTCCCTTTTTCTTCTTTTATCTTTTGTTGAAGTGAGCAGTTCAGTGTCCTTTCTACCAGCTGACGTGAAGAGGACAAAGGCCACTTGAAATCACTTTTACTGAGAACATTCGAGTCTTCTTTCCTTAAATGTGACTGCTAGCACAGTTCTAGTTCAAAGAGGCCAGGATGAGGAGTAAGATAGGAAGTACTAGAAGGGATTTCTGTTTGGGGGTTTTTTCCCCCCCTTTGTTTCTATTCCACAACATGGTGAGTCCAGGGTCTTCATCAGAGCCTTCCAGCCCCAGGGCTTGCTAAGAAAACCTCACTTTTCTGCCCAGCTGGGCATGGAAACCATCCACGTGCTGGCTTCACGTGCTCTGCTGAGAGTACAGATAATAATAAATTGGTGCTATTTCAATGGATTTTATGTGCAACCTGAGGCACAGATTAAACCTGGGGGTTTTTGTCCTGTTTGTGTAAACCTTATTGAGGAAGTTGCTGTCACACTTCACATTCCATTTGTTTTCTTAATGGTTCATAAAAGATTACTAAGTGAATAATGAATGTTTCAATTAAGCACACAGATTGTTATCTAGGTCAATAAATTGCTTTCAAACCTTGGTAATGTCTGCTGGTGACGTAACAATTTTAGAATAGTCAGTATAGATTGTTTTTAATACATATTACTGTTTATTAATCCTTTCTTAACCATTTACAAATTACTCTCTGCTGTAAAACCTGGTAAGAGTTCATTCAATGGAGAGTGCCCGTTCTTCCAACATAATTTTGCACTCCTGAATTCTCCAAGTAAATCAGAAGGGAAATGGCCATGGAGTATCTTAGACAAGTAGGAATGAAGCAAACATTTATATTAATCTAACAGAATTCTATGGAGTCAAGGTGGGATATAGAACTTGTTTCATTTCCAGTGGAGAGGACAAGCATGAGCAGAGAACAATTCATCACAATGCTCTTACCAGAGGATTAATTTTCTGGTGTACTAAATATAAATTAGCCTGAAGAAAATCATCTCAGCAGAACTGGATATGAGCACCATAGCTGGCCAGAAAATTGGCTGAATGATGGTAAACAATGGAGGCATCAAACTGTCAGATTGTAGCTAAAAAATACAGCAGAGGAATGTGTCTTAAGATTGTTCTTATTTAACATCACCTTTAGTGATCAGGAAAAAGGCATGAGAAGCATATTAGTTAAATAGGCAGATGGTGTTGCCTTGGAAGCCAATCAAACTGTAGAGATGACAGAAATATTGCTAAAGATCTGTAAAAGTCAGGAAAAGGGATGAGGGAAAAAAACAGAAACAGTTTGAATTGGTGGAGATGAAAGTGTTGAGGGGAAGATGTCCCAGAGCACTGAGGGAGCAGTGACAGCAGGAAGACACAGCTTCAAAACCAGGACAGCTCTTTGGAGCTAACAGTGTTGAGGTATTTGTGATCATGAAAAATGGAAGTAATATCTCTGCTAAGTGTGTTTTTCCTATAAATGTTGCTACCATCATCATTTTCTAAGTGCATTTTGTAGCTCTGTCAGCCCTAGACGAAGAGCTAAAGTGACCTCAGATTTGTTGACAAAAAGCTCAGTCAGGGCCAGCCTGAAGCCCCGCTAATTAGTGTTGTTAATTATAGGGTAGATTGGCACATTTCCAGCTCTACCTCTCCTGGTAAAAACTGAGTTACGTTTAGGTCAGAGGTTGTGGTGCTGTAGTGAGCAGCTCACTGCAGATTTCAGTGGATGAACAAAGAACCAAACCATCACCCTTTAAGTGCAGAGACCTGAAACGCTGTCAGATGAGAGGAATGCTATTTAATGCACTTAATCACCAGCAGATACAGCTGTGGAAGTAGCTGGTGGACATCATGGTGGTCTGTTAATGAACTGCGAGACACGGACTCTGCACAGCATCCATGGTGTCTTCTCAGCCAGCCTGCATTAGGATGAGCATCTTCTCCTGCACCCTTCTCTGGCACTGCAGCGCTGCTGATGGCCAAGTCTGGAGGCAGCTTCCACCCTTATGGAGTGTCCTCAACAGTCCCCTTTCCCCACAAAAGATGAAGATTTGGTCAATCAAGACACATATTGAAGTCATATTTTGAATTTGAAGTAATATTTTGAATTTGTTATGGTGAAATACATGGACCTACAGGTGTTCCCAGCCTGATTGATAAGGCATTTAAGATACACATGGAAATGCAGCAAGGGCAGAGGGAAAGAAATTACCCCCTTGGATGCTCATCCAAGAGGAGACAGACCACATAGAAACAAATGTACACAAAATTTGGTGTCCACGGTGAGGAAACGTGAAAATGCAGATTCAAGGCACAAGAGCCTGATCCAAAATTCAAATACATGTTCCAATGGAGTAGTTCTAATGGGCCCACTACTTTGACCCTGTAACAATTCACTCAGGATTTTTTTTTTTTAATAGATTTTTAAAAATTGGCATTAAAGAAGAGATTTTTTAACTCAGCCTCAAGATCTTTGCATTTTCTGGGGTAGAAGTTTAGCTAACAAAGCAACTGCAAGGACTATACAAGGAATGAGTAATAGATGGATGTAACAGTGGTACAACACTGTGAATGGAAAAATACCAAAGATTTTAGAAGTGCTGGAAAGCTTCCTGTGTGTTCCTTTAAACACATACATTTTCTGGATCTAAAATCTCTCCATGCCTAAGAATGAATGCAGTGATTTTTATATGAGGCATCAGTAAAAATCACACTTAAATTCCCAATCAAAAAATAAAGTGTTCTGATATTTAACATTAACCCAAGACAACAAAAAAAGAGAGGGTTTGGTCACTTGAAACCTCCTAATGTAACGCCAGTTGCATTTAGTGATGGAAAATCTAAATAAAACACATATCAAACATAAATAAATACAAATCAAGTTCTTAATCAGAGAGTCGGTACAGCAGTTTCCATCCCCTGCAATCAGCTCTGTAATTGCCTCACCTGGAGCTGAAATGTCATCTCTCCAGAGAGGAGGAGGACTGTTGTCTTTTCAAAAGATGATAATGGATTTGATAGAATATGATTCACAAAGGATTTTTTCATTTTCTGGCATGGCATATTAGAGAAATTTTAGTGAGATAAGTGAATCCCTTTTAACTGTCCTTGAGCGAAGAACAAAATGGGAAGTGAATTGAGAGCCAGCTACAAATGCTCTTTGTTATCATGTCAAGAGCAATGTTCTGTTGGGCTGGAATGTGGTGCCACCACCCCCTGCCACCCTGACCCTTATGTCAGAGAAGAAATTGTGGATTGCTGTGGAGGATTTGTGGTTCTACCTGCTCTGAGAGGAGGAGCCCCGCGGGGGAGACATTCAGCCATGGCTACAGTGCCAGGAATGTCACCTCTGTTATGGGATCCCCAGGGGGAAATCGAGTCCTGCTTATCTCATTTTCATGAGAGGAGCTGCAGGAGGAAACAAGGGCCTATTGAAGCCTTTTTCTTCTGTCATCATCTATTATGCTGTACATTTTAACATGTCTTTTAGGATTGGCATTGTTGACTGTAAACAGAGTTCTTCATCATCCCCTCACATCTTGCAGGTTGCCTGCTTGGAGAGAGCAAAATTGCCTAAACTGTCAAAACTTCTTTCTGGATTTGATACTGTTCCACCACCCAAACATCCCATGAATCCCTACTATTTTTAAAGTACTATTTGTCCAGTATTTACTCTGGTGTGCTGTTAGGACATGGTGTGCATGTTTTTGCTAATCAAAATTTTAGAATGTTTTCAATTTACTGTGGTACGGACTTCTATGGCCTGACTGCAACCCCACTCCCTGCATAGGTATTTATTTTATTTTCCCTCCTGTCACTAGTGTCCTACATGTAAATTAGGTCCTGCTCGTCAGGACAGACAGAATTCCCAATGAAGGTGGTGCAGAGACCTTCCCCAGTGACTTTGGGAAAAAAGCAATGAAGCACAGCAGAGAAGGAGCTCTAGCATAAGACAGCAGCTCCAATCTTTCCCAAATTACACAGCTCCAAGGAAATACCCAGTCCCCATGCATAGGGACATCAGTCATTTTATCTTGGCAGAGTAAATAGATTGTGCAGCAGGACTGTGCTTCTGACAGCTCCTCAGTGCAGATAGAACCAATAATTGTGCTGATAACAGAGTCACTAAGATGGATAGGTGTGTGTGGGGAAAAGCCAAGCACATTTTGGAGACACATGGCCAATTTAGCAACTTTCAAACTGTTTGACTAAAATGTAAATAGAACTCCTGATGTCAAATGCAGCTCAATAAATACTAAACACTGAACAATATGGCCATCAAGCATGGAAAATCAAGTTACACAAATTGTAAGGCTCTCTACTTGGCAAGGTTTTTTTTCTTTTTTTTTTTTTAGCTTAGGATTTAGTAGCAAAACTAATATTTTTAAATTGTACCAGATGTCTCTTCCAAAAGGAATGTGCAAATTATCTCCTGGCAGATGACATAGATACTTACACTCACGCCTAATTTCATACAGAAAGAATGTGTCTGTGTGTCTAGAAGGACATTTATATGACTTCACATTAATGTCTGCACATGTCCAAAGGTATGACTTAAAAGTAAAATGGCAAATTCAAACAAGGAAACCCAAATATTTCCCCAATGAGTCAAGCTTTTTACTGTAGATCTGTACATACTATGCCCAGCTAAACTAGAGAATAAGTAATGACAATCCTTGGATGGGCACAGCTCCTGGAAAAATGGAGCATTTAATTTGGCAATACCCCAGAGCAGTCTGTCTAAAGATGTTTAGGGTGATAGAAATAAGCAATTTGGGTATGCACTCTGTTTCCTAATGAGAAATTCAGTGGGGCTGTTGTAGTTTATTACAGAAAACTGGGAATAAACAATTCCAAGGTAGAGCCACTTGACCTGCTCCTTAATACAGCACCAAACTCACAGGATTCACACAGGACCCAGCTATCACTGCCCTTGCTCACAGCCCGTGCCCCTGCACCATCACCTTCACAAATCTCCCACAAATGATCTGGTTTCCTTCCATGTTCTCTTTGTGCCTTTCCATTTTAAGCTCTTTTGTTACCCCTTTTCTCTCAGATCACACTCCGTCAACAAAGGCAATTCTTCATTCAAGGGTGGATTGTAAGAGCTATAAAACTAAGTGAGGCAATGCAGGAATCCTGGTTTGTTGTGGCCGTGTGTCTTCTAGGTTCTCTGATGTCTAACAAGATGTAAATGCCAAATTGAACTTTTTCTTACATTGTTGTTTCTTGTAGATTTGTTTGATGTCTGGTAGGAGTTGAAAAGGCAGCTTTTCTCTGCTAATAGCTTCTCTTTACTCTTTCTGACAACCTACTTTCAAAAGACTTGTAAGAACTTGGTATATTTAAGAATTTTCCTGGCTGTCAATTTTGCTTTAATTTGGACAGCAAGATCAAAAGTCATTAAGGGAGAACAGGCACAGAAATGAACAGGCATATGCATACACAACCACTATGCGGGATAAAATCCATGGAGCCTGTGCTGAAACAAAAATACTTTGGCGTGTTTCAGATGACTGTAGGAACAAGGAACAGGAACAGATGAATACTACATAAATAAAGATCCTATTCTCCAGCATTTAGAAAGATCAAAGGAGGAGAAACAATGAATAAAGTGACATAATTGTCATCAGAGAATTCAATGATTGTAGAATTGTCTCAGAAGATACAAAGAAATGTGCACAGATAAGGCACTAATGTGAACCTAAATCCTTCCCACACTGTCAGATTTCAGTTAAAGCTTGCAAACGGCTCCACCTCCTCTGCTGATCATTTTGTTTACAGAATGGCTACCACTGATTTTTGCCAGTAATGGATTATGAGGGGGGTTATTGGCTGATAGACAAATCACCAAATTGGATGAGAAAAATGCATTCATTTCTGACTTTGTTCAGATTTTAGTCTACTGCCAGTCATCAAGTTACCCATCAGCATAACAGCGAAGATCATTAGCATATGCATAATTTTTCATTATATTATGATGCATCAATCAGAACAATAAGTCACAGGTGAATTCTTTCTGTAACTGGCCACTACATTGCACTCCTACATCAACTGGGATTTTACAAGGTGGAAGTATTCATTGTCTGGAAGTAGGAACGTGATCCAGACCTCTACTTGCCCCCACAGAGGAGGCTATTGCTGATAATTGTTAATTGCAGCTCAGTAAACCTAATGGATAGTCAATCACTCTGGTGCAAGTGCATTGAGCATTAATAAAGTAACTTAATTTCACCATTTTGCATTTGCCACACTGCTTGCTTTGATCTCCACTAAATTGGATCATTACCTTGTTAAACTGAAACCAACTAATTTTCCCAATTGTCTTTTATGAACAGAAGGAAATCGTTGAGCTGCTGTGGAGAGCTATGAACATGATAAACATGAAAAATTAAAATTCAGCTTTTTTTCCTGCCCTTGTGCCCTGCAGTTTGTGGACGTGTGCTGTACTGACTGATTAGTGACAGGCTGGAGATGGATGGCCAGAACAATCAGCCTGACAAATGCTTCTCAATGAGGCAAACTGGGGAGAGTTGGGAATATTTTTTTTTTATCAGACCCTCACTTTTACTGGAAGGACTGTCCAGCCTGGTGTTCTCATGGGAGGGAGGTGTGCAAGAATAGAATTATGCAATTATTTGACCTGGGCGTGGTGTGTGTTAAAACCCCATCAGAAAACCTTGCTTCAAGGAGGCTTCTATGCAGCAGGAGGCAGAAGGAGCTGTGCTGGATAACCCTGGTTCTGCATCCTTGCAGGGCTGCACCTTCTGTGACCTGAGTTTTGAATGAAAACAGTATGGGAGAATAAGCTTTTGTTCTGGGAAAACAAGTGGGATCTCATAGGACTTTTAGTCAGAAAAGTCCCTGGCTGCCACTAAAACCCATGGCCCAAGTGATGTAATAGTGGATCAGGCAGAGGCCATCTTCTCTAATTTAAACAGTGAAGCAGAAATCAATTTTCCTGCCTCTGCTCACAGGGCCTGTGCTCTCACCTCTCAAGAACTGGTCCAAGTCTTCACTCTGAGGGGAAGCAAGACTTGTTTTAGTGTTCTTACTCACAGCCATGTTGAGCCAACCGTTTAGCAGCACCACGCCTCATTGAGTGGCTGTGTCCTTCCTTTTGAATAATAAGCCTCTGCTGGAAAAAGCCGGGCTTGTGTGATTTATTTCAGATTACTGCCGCTTGTTGGACAGCAGCTTGCTGACTAGTGCTCCCCAGAGTTCGAGGCATCTCTGAATTCCTGTCACCACTGCCTTGCTGGCTGGCTGGCAAGCATTAGATGCTCCACTAAGTATGACAGCAGCTCTCTGCAGGGCTGCTGGGGAGAGCCTGGGCAGCAGGAGCAGGGCAGCTCTGCCTGCTGTGCTGCCCTCAGAGGCTCTGCAAGCAGCAGGGGAGAGCAGCCCATGTCTTCTGCTCACTGCCTAGAACAGATTAATTCACAAAATTTCTCCAGGCTTCCACTTCACCTACATAGCCACTGCTGCAAACCTAAAACTGGCAGGATGGTTTTGGGCACGTAGGAGTGTTTTCCTTGCAGATAGTGGGAAGCCCAGTGATCACTGTAGAGGGTGCTTGGGTCTGGCTTCTTGAAACAGAGCAGGTGCATCCCAATTGCCTGATTTTAGTGTTTTTCTACTCAGAGAACCAAATTGTCAGTGTACAAGGTCATGAACCACCCTCTAGACTCCAGGAGGACCCTTTTTCTTCTGTAACCCTGCCATGAAGACACCCCTGGACCTGTGTACCCCAACTTTCTGTGAATGGCCACACCTTGCAGATGTCACCTCAGAAATGTGTGTGGCACAGGGGTTGGGACACAGTGTCCATCAACACCATACCAGGGAACAACTGGCCAGAGATTCTGCCTGAGGGATAGAGACAAAAAATTGCCAGAAAGAAAAAAAATGTAGACAATGGAGTATTTTGGTTCTAGATCAAACTTCAGGTGAAGGCAGGATATCTCCTAGATATGCAGCTACATGGAGGCTTCAGCAAGGACTGGTTGTACTGCTTGACTCCTGTGTCCCTGGGGTCTGATGCCACATCTCTGTCTGAAAGGATGTCAATCTTGATGTTCTGCATTTGCCTGCAGGAAATCAGGTTTTGGTTAGAGCTGGAGCCAGACTTGCAGGGATGTCAGGAACTCTGGCCTATATTTAATTTGGTTTTCTCTGGAGGAAAAAAAAAAACAAACCAAAAAAACCAAAAAACAAACCCCAAACCAACAAAAAAAAAAAAACACCCTCCACCCCATGAGGGTGAGCAACCAGTCAAGACTCTTCAGGAGGCAAACTGAACTTAGCAAGTTTTACATCCTGGAGTGTCCTGTCTGTTTTGCCAGCTCCAATCCCTTCCCTCACTTCATTGTTAGTTATCCCCAGGCCTTCTGTGCATCTGTCACATATCAGCAAACCAAAACGAGGACAAATCAGTGGAGTCAAGGAAATATATGGCATTCTAGATTCCTCTACACTCTGCCTCCTGTGAGGCCACTGAAGCTGGTGCTCACTGGTCTGTAGTGCTGGGACTTCTCCACCCATTTTCCAATAGCCCTGGGACACACATTTTTGTTTACTCCATGCTATCACTGTGGTAGGTGAAACCAGCGTCCCCAACACTGCCTTTGCAGGAGTCATCTAAGAAGGAACAGCAAAGGCAGAAACTTTTTCTCTGCTGAGACAACATTGTAGCCTCCAATCCATTATTCCAAGCACGGACCCAGTTGCTTAATTTTGTACACAGATTTGTTCTGCTGTTGAGCAGCAACTTTCACTGCCTGCTTTGGTTCAGTGCATTCAAAACATATCCTTCCAAGAGAACTCTAAGTGGATCGTGTGTATTTATTTCAGATCCAATAAAGTTAACCAAAGCAACTATCTCCATTGCATTGTGATATATAAGGTAATAAACAGCTGAAACAATTGATTAAATGCCATAGCAAAGCCATTTATAGGACGCACTCTGCAAAGCAGCAGAGACACATCCTATTACTAAACATGCTCCACAAGTGGCTTCTCCTCAAAGCTTTTCCAAACACAAGAGGACAGTTAGGTGAAAGAAATGCCCCTCTGTGCTTGGAGGGAAGGCTTTGGAAGCTGGGTCTGCTGAAAAGCAACCAGAGAGGCACCACAGGGCTTTCGTAAGAGAGAAAGACAAAGGAGCTTCCTCCTGGGAGGCTTTTGAGCTTTGTAAACTGCTTCTGAATCTCAGCACAGTGGGAGCCTGGCTTAAATGTCCCAGAAAAGGCTTCAGGACAGGGGAAGGAGCACAGATCTGCCAGCTGGATTGAGGCTCTGAATATTCTTCTCTTTGAGATCAAATCAACAAGAATCTGAAAAAAAAAGTTGGTTCTCTGGTTTTGTTCTTAACCTTTTATTCCTGCTACGTCATTGAAACTTCAGAGGACAAAGCCCTGCAGGGAAGGGTGGCTTCAGCCAATACAGGGCTCCAAGTACATGGAGATAAGACCTTAAACTAACCACTAAAATAAAGTGACTTTGTCTTCTCTAGCTTCAAAGAATTTGTGCAGCTTCCCTGTCACAACCTTCCGCACCTTCTTCTCTTATTAACCTAGCCCAGGCACACTTGGATTTCAAATCTTTAGAAAAATTAAGATTTTTAGGGGCCGTGGCAGCAAGAACACCTGACTGTGACCACCTCTCCTTTCTAAGCACATGCACCATGCTGGCAGCACATGAGGAGAGGACCTCAACCCCCTCAGACTCATTAATCTTCACCTCCTCACTCTGCCTGAGCTCTGACAATGTGTTCTCCTTCCCTGCTTTAGCAGTTTAACGTTGCATAACAATTCTCTTTGCCCTTCTCTGTGGATACAAGGAAGCGTTCCAGCTTCAAAGGAACAGGGACCCTATCAACTGTAAAGACAGGCACAAAAGACAAAGATATTGAGTTGTTTTAATTAGCAGTGGAGTGGGTGAACCTGTGGGTGGAGAAGAGATTGAGTATAAATGATGGAGAAAGCTGAAAACAAACTAGTTTTGACTGTTTCTCAGAATTTTCTGATCTGAAAGGTCAAAGGCTGAAAAAAGGTTTTTTTGGCGTGTTAAAAATACCAGGATTGTTTTCCTCTGCCAATAGCTTCTTCTATTTATTAAAATTATTTTTCATCTGCTGAAAGGCCTGCCCAAACCCAACATGCATTCTTTAGCTGCAATATTATTAGCCTGGCAGACAAAACAGAGGCAAAACGACTCATTATAACTTAGGGGAAACAAGTTCTATAATTATTATTATTATTATTGTTGGGGTTTTCTTTAATTCACAAAATTTTATTTTGGAGAGAAGGAAGGATCAAAATAGTAAACTAAAAAAGAATCTTCAGCTTTTGGTATTTCCTCCTTTCAGCCCTTCTTACTTAAATGAAGAAAAAAGGAGGGATGGAGACATAAGGTGGAAAACAGGGAGAATCTCACACCTCCAGATGTACACTAGAAACCCTAATAAAAGTGTTAGGCAAATATTCCTTATTTTAAAACTGTGAAACTTTAAAAAAAAATTTTTAAATCCTAGGCTGCTCTTTTTGGCGAGTGAGTGGAATTTTGCTCTTTTCAGGTTCAGCCTTGGCAAAATATTTAATCAGGGGACAGGAGAAAAAAGTGAAATGCATCTGGTTCTTAAATGCTCTTCATTGAGCTATAGTCAATCCCTTGGTAGCCCAGGTCAAAAGGATCTGCTGCATCAATTTATAGGCATCCATCCCAGAATTTCTCCAATAGTGAGCACACTTTGAAAAGCTAAAAATATAGTTCCACATCATTTTGGTTTAGGAGCAATTAAAGCCCTAATTCTGCATGCTGCTAGCTGATTTCCTATTGCAAGCACCCCTTTGGGAAATCAGTGTCTGGTTTGTGGGCTACTTTGTTCATCCTTAGGTGCTTGAATCATATCTTGAGCAGAATTCTCATATTCTCTAGCATAAATTTATACTAGAACATCCCAGCCTAGCTTGATCTATTGCATGTAGAAGTTACTGACTTCAAGGCCACACATCACTTTGGGAAGTGGCAGGGAATTTCTAGCTGGTGAATGAAGCAGGATGTCCCCATGGCTGAATTGGCTTGATATGTTTCCCTAGTCAAAAGGGATTGAAAAAGTTGAAATTTTTGTTGAGGTGAAAGTCCTTTCTTATTTTACTTGGATAAGTTTTCTTGTACTCAGATTTTAAAAATGGTAGAAATCAATGAAGGTTTGGCTCAAAATTGTTCCCCATTTTGAAATTCCTTTCCTCAAAGAGAAGTTTCTTCTAAGAGAATCAGTGAAAGATATAATTATGTTTTTCAGTGAAGATTTTCCCTGTGAATTTACAACTGTTATCTTAGCCAATATTTTTGCTTCCTCCACCCTCCTGATCTTGTGGGTTGCAAAAGATAGAAAATATTCAGCAGTGCTTTCCGTAAGGCACTAAAGCTCAGAGGATCAGTCAACTCACTGTAAAATATGCAAAGAGTAGACATATGACTCCCCCTTGTGAGTTATGGGTTGGAAAAAAACACTGTTTAATAGCCTGGTGTTTGTGTTCATCAGCCCCTTCCCTTCAGGGAGAGCACTAAAGGATGCAAGCCATGTTTGCATTTTGTGATCCGATCAGATTCCTTCCCATTACCAGATAAAAGGCCTACTCAGTGATGTATTTATCAGGTTATTTTGAAGTAAAAAAGAACAGAATGAATCATCTGATGAACTTAAAGTCCAAAAGGAGGAGAAATGTCACTTTCTGCATTAGGACAAATGGACAAAGAAGAGAAAATTAGGTTAGCCCTGGGGGATGCTCCCTCCTGCCAGGCTGGCTCTGCTGGCAGGCAGCTGTGGCAAAGCCCAGTGTCATCCAGGGAACACCATGTGCCAGTCACATTTTGGCACTGGCAGGTTCAATGCCAATGTCCCTCCAGTGGTTTCAGGCACCTGAGTGCCACTTTAGCCCAGGAGCATGTGCTCAGCCATCCCTATGACATTCCGTGGTCCAAGGTCACCTCACCATGGTCTTGAAATACTCAGTTGTGTTAAATTGTCTTGGCATCTCTGATCCAATGAATCCTAAATTCTCCTTTGCACAATAACAGGGACTGAGTCCTGAGTTCCTGCCTGAATGTCCATCTGCTTTCCTATTTCTCCATCCTGGAACAAGTCTCAGGCACTTCCCAGGGCCTGGAAAGCACCAGACCAGAGGAAACAGGCAAATTTAACCTGAATTTCCTGCTTTCAGAGTGAGTACTCTGACTCGTGGGCTACAGTTTTAGCAGCACAGTCACATCTCCCACGCTCTGAAGAGCAGGTCACAACCCAGGGCACTTCAGCTGCAGAGAATGTCAGGATTCAATGTGTCTCCTCTCAGCCACCTTCACACAGGGCTCCACTCAACTGTGCCAGCTCTGTAAGGTTCTTACTCTCTCCAGACCCTTTATTAAGAGTATGGGCTTGCCCTGGGTGTGAGACATTTTCTGTGGAGGCACCAAAATCCCTCCAGACCTTGGGGCCCTGGTGCTGGCTGCCCAGGTGGGCTGTGGGAGGATGTCTCTGGCCAGAGACATGATCCACATGGGTAATCTGTGAGAGCATTTGGAAGTGTTGTGTCAGGTGCAGCCCAGTGGAGAATTGAACAAGCAGGATTTGGATGAACATAATGAGTTGCTTGACAGGTAATTTTTGTTCTCTGTTGTGCTATTTCTGCAGTGGCAACTGTCACTGTGAAAACCACCAAGTTTGTTACCATGACATTTGTAATAATTACATCCCACTCTCTGCAGTGAAATGGGGCAGAAATGTCGATTGAAATCCCCAGTTTTCATGGGGCTTGGGCCAGTGACAACTCATTTTTAATTTTCGGAGCCTTAGGAGGGGAAGCCACATAAATACCTCGGGTCCCCTTTGTTTCAGTCTCAACTGAGGTACAGAAAAAAAAAAAAAGAAAAGAAAAAAAAAGAGAAAAAGACCTGGCACAGACAGAGCAAAGAAAGATTAGGCCCAATTTAACTGTGTAGGGAACAACTCATTTGCTAACAGCTGCTGCATTATAGCTCACCAGCAGGCAAATGTATAGCCCCACTGACTTCCCAGCTCCACATGGAGCGAGCTTCCATGAGGAGGAAGGAGGAAGAACAAAGGTGCCATGCCAAGCGTTCATTAGCCATCATTAAAATGTGAGATTTTCTCTCCACAGCTGCAGGATTCCTGCTCCCCTCCCTCCCCGAGGTCGCATTAGCATCTGCGATAACATAATTGCTCTGCAGACGTTCCTCAGCAATGGGTAGGAGATTCTGAGGGAATTGCAAATACAGTGCAAATATGCCCTTAATAAAATGAGTTCAGATAATGGGATCTGAGGTCTACTTCTCTATGCCTCTTCATTTCTAGTGCAGTTCTCTTAATTTCTGAGATTGCCCATTTGCCTCTCTGTCCTAACAGCCTTAAGTAGAACTAATTGTGTGGATGAGAAAAGGCAGATTTGTACCTAAATACTAAAGACACATAGGCTTATACTATGCCTTTAATTATGGAAGTCATTAACAGTGCACAAATATAGCCCAGAAAAGATCTTGGCCCCATTGGTCCTTTTAATACCATTAGTCCATACCCCCAAACCATTCACAGCACTCTCCAAATTTGGTACAAACTTGCTAATAGTAGGGATGGTAAAGAATTATTCTGCTTTTATAGATACACAGACAACTCAAGAGCCCTAGAATTTAAAATACTGCTTTGTGATGTTAGTGGGCAAGCCCAGTTTTCCCTACACTTTGCTGTTTTCTGTTGGGCTGTCCTGGGCTGGTTCCTCTCCGTGTTGCAAATTCCTGGGCTGATGGCAGGAGGGAATATTCCCCAGGGTGCAGCAGACATGGTGTGACAAATTCTGCTGATTATTCCATGGATTTAGAAGTGATTGTGTACCTGACATGCAACACCCAAAAAAACCAGAATAGCAGCAGGGCCATGATCCCAGTGGATGGAATTGATGCACTGGGCAGCACAGGGTGAGGGCTGGAGGGAGGGAATGGTCTGAGGCCAACCAGCATGAGACTGGTGTAGAGCAAGTGTAAATCTCAGAAACCCCATGCAGGCCTGTGTGCCAGGATTGTGTAAGTGAATACTCTACTACACTTGCAACCCAAAGTGACAAGGAATCTTATATAACTTCCTCGCTGTCATGCTATACTTAGGTTTTGAATATGGTTAACAGCTTCTCTTAATACCAGATGTCCTACTATTGTCAGCCTCCATTAAAATTGTGGTGATATTTCCTGTTGATTATCAGCAGCAAAACTGCTGAGATGAGGAATCTTCCTTGCTGGAGGACAGGTGGAAAGGAAATCCTGCCAATCTGCCACTGGGGAAAAAATACAGAACTTTTCTCTTTTTTTTTTTTTTTTTTTTTTTCATTATATATCTATTTAACATAGCCTGGAGACCAAATCAAGTTTTTCCTTAACTCACAAGGAGAAAGTGTCCTAAGAGAGCAGCCTACAAGAAGGAAAAAAAAAAAAAAGTTGTTGACACTGATAGGGAAAAACACTGAAGAGGTAAAATGCTTGAAAATACCACATGGCACTTCATCAGTCAGGACTGTCTTATGCTGTTATAAACAGATGTAACTGAATGATACAATTTTTTTTTAGAGCTGAAAAAACTCGGGTATAGCTGCCAGTGAATACCTATATAAATGATATACTCCAAAATTACTTCCAGCCTTGTTCTAGGAGAGAGAAAGTTGTCTGTCCCCATGTGCCACTTGACAAATGTCTCTCCTGTAAACAAACTCTTGAAGTCAGTCGATGTTTGGAAGTGTCTCCTTTGAAGATAACTTGCTGATTGAGTCAGCAGAGCAGAGGAGATGAGAAGAGGGCAGAGGAGGCTGGCCAGGGCCAGAGCATCTCCCTCCTGCTGCTCTCAGAGGAGGGATGCCCTGGCTTTGGATGGGGCTGTCTGGGAAGCTTCAAAGGCAGCCAGGGAGAAGAACTGCCTCTCTCTTATTCAAAGACAAGCTGTTGATTTTCAGAGGAACTCCCAAAAGGGCATACACACACTTACCCCTTTGAAAAAAATCAGGTCAAATTGCCCTCTTATTTATTACAAGTTAAAATAAAATACATCCCTTCTTGGTTTCAAAAAGCTTTGGGTCACTACAGCTAATTTGGCCTAGAAACCTAGAGATGAAAGGCTTTGCATGCCATTACCACTCCATTAGGGACTCCCAGGAGCCTCTCCATCCCCACCCTCCACTCTCTTTAATGCTGGAGTTTTCCTAAATCCTGACTCAAAGCAACCACTCCACCCAGAAACTGGGGTGAGAGTCAGCTGTGGTGAGCAGGGGCATGTACAGCTTGGGCATGGAGCAGACAAAACCAGGACGTTTTGCACACTTTGGGGCCCTTCTCAAAGACAAATTCTGCGTTTAGGATTAAGTTTGGTGCCTGCCTCTTGATGAATTTGACAGCATCAGTGGAACAGGAAGATCTTGTGTAAAAAAATCCAACAGGCAGGAATCCTGCTTAATTACATTTGCTACAGGCCAGTAAATGCCTATGAAAAACAGATGTGTAAAGTATTACTTCTTTACAACAACTTCAGTAAATTATTATAAACTGTACTCACAGCTGTAGATGAGAAAATAAACAGTCCTCTGTAATTTGCCCTGGACAGTGCCCAGATCGTCCAAAATCCCTTTTCTTGTATTTTTGTTTGCAAATTGCATTTTATAGTGGTGGGAAGACACTCCACCAGGCACAGAAAAATAATTACAATCTCTCTCAGGCAGTTAAAAGAACACGGTGCTGAGTCTTCTAACAGCCCCTGAGGGACTCGCCCACAGACACACAGCCTGTCATGTCCCATTGCACATGCACTGTGTTTGGGGGGATCCTCCCAGGGAGGTGCTGCTGTCAGGGCTCGAGCAGAGATGCAAATCAGCACTGCCAGGACCTTTCTGTAAGAGCTGTCACTCTTAAAACAGGGGGTGTGATGGTAGTTTGTTTCCAAAATTATTATAGTTTACTGCAGATTGGAGCCCTGATACATCCCCCTGCTTCCCAGTTCCAGGAATAAAAGTCTTCATCATGTCTTTCTGCTTCAAGACTGTGCAGGTGGCAAAGAAAGTGTGCGTGACTGCCTGTGAGTCTCCTCCACATCAGAAATGATGACTCTCTAGAAACAAGAATCCAATTAGACAGCAGCCTGTTCATAGTCAGGGTGGAAGAGGTCTCACCTCTGAAGTCATGTAACGTCCCAATACGTTTTTGTTGCATGTGAGTTATGTTAAAAAAAGGAGAAAAGAGACCCTGTGTCTTCCTCTGCCCCTGCTGCAAATCCAGCGTGCAGCATTTAGGTGTTCCCACAGGCACTGTGGACTAGTTCTGTGCTCTGTTAACAAAGTAGATCACAGAACAGGCAATGGCAGTGGGCTGCCATCCTCCCTGTGCCAGCAGTGGGGGGATGGCACAGCTTTGCAGCTATCAGAAGGTTTTACTGACAGCACAAACTGCAGCCTTTGCACTGCAGGGGCTGGGGGCAGAATCCTTCATGTCTGCTCTCCCTGCCCTGCCCACAGTGCAACTGCAGCAGGAAAATCAGTGCTCAGCCCCTCTGCCTCTGGAGTCTGGCCCCTTTTCACTGTCCCAGCCATGGGGCACAGTGGAGCAGTGGACATAGTTCACAATGGAGCACCTTGCAGGTATCAGCCCCTTTTGGAGCAAGTGCTCAGCACCAGCCACAGCCATGAAAGATGCAGGATCCATCCTCATTCCTTGTCTGGATGCTCTGACCTGTGGTGTTTCACACCACTGATGGCTCCAGCTGCACAGACTCAGTCATGGAAAAACCTGGGGTGGTGCTCCATGCCTGAGGGTACAAGTCTGAAGGGATCATGTCCAGTTGTGGGTCAGGGACAACCCAGTTCCATGGCCACGGCCACCCTATGGCACCCCGTGGTTGTGGATGAGCTGTGGCAGAGTGGGCACAGTGAGAAGCACCAGAAGAAACAACCTCAGCTCCCCACCCATTGCCTCACTGAAGGTTTGTGACAGGCTGAGTGTAACCTGGAGTGAAAACATGAAAAAGTCATGCTGGGAAGGTGGGAGGGCAGGCATTTGACTTAAATTGAGGCTGGAGGAGGAAGGAAAAAAGCACTGTTTATTAAGTGCGTTTTTAATCATTTGCACTTTGTTTTTTCTCAATAAACAAATCACTGATTAGGTGTTTATCTTGATTGGGTTGATAAATTAAGTAAAAAGTCCCCAAATTCAGGTTCTTTTGCCCATGACACCCTGGGGAAAGTGAATGATCTCTTAAGTTTTCATCAACTTCAAAGAACATGACTGGCAGGCTGGGACACACTCTTCAGCAAATTTAGGTGCCAGACTCTACCAATTCTGTTAATAGATTTTTTTACCCCTGAGGTTCACATTTCCTGATGTTCCTGTATTGTCTTGTTTGGGGTTTTTTTTCAGAATAATGGCAAGGAGACAACTCCTTCACCTTATCTTCTCCTTGGTACTTGTCAAGTCCTTGCTTTTGAATTTGAAAGTAAGTGAGGACTTTTTAACAATGTACTTTTTCCTCTTGTCTCATTCTTAGACTGAGTTCTGTACCAATTTAACAGATGCTTTTCTACAAACATCAAATTAATTCAAAAGCCTGCAATTCAAATTCTCAAAACTTGTCCAAGTTGTAAACAGCTTAAAACAGATCTCACAATACAAGTTCTGAGCTGCACTAAGCTGGGATGCTGGCTCCACATACAATTTCTAAATTAAAATTCAGGTTCTTCTGTAAACATTAAAGCTCCCCTGAATCCCAAAGCTTAAGTAGTTCAACTTTGGAGGTGTTTACAAATATTGAAAGATTTCTGAAGCCTTTGGCTCTGGATGCCATTTTTCACTAGTAACAAAAACGAGACCAGTGTCTAAAATTTTTCAGAATTTGGTTGTCAACACCATCATTCAAAATTAATTCATTTCCAAATGTAATTCAGATGCTTTTCCACAGGCAGGACAAGACCAGCAGTTCAGTTCAGGGTGCATGTACTTGAGATGTCTGGGAAAACAGCTGCTGAAAGAAGATATTTGCCATTAAACCTGGGGTTCAGCAGGAGTTTTTCTGCAGCTAATAGAGAGCAGACCTCCAGTACTGCAGTCTGTCTGCACTGCCATTACCTGCCTCTATTTATCATAGCTTCACAGGCTGAAAATTCCTGAATCTGCAGAGCTGCTACAGCCTTGGGGACAAATGGATTCAGGTAGGGGCTGGGAGCTCATCTGGCCATGGAAAACCAATTAGCAGCAGGGCTTTGCTGGCATTGTTCTCCGTGGTCAGCAGAAGAACTTTGCAGCACACAGCTCCTTCAGGGAACAGCAGGAAGGAACTTTCTCCATCTGCCAGAAGGATCCTGCCTGCAGTGGCTTGGGGAAATTTGCACTTAAAGCAGGTGGGCTAATTAGGAGTAATGAGACGTGTATGTGGCCTGAGGATGCAGTGCAGCCCATGGAGATGTTCTGTTGTTGTTCTGTGTTAAATCCTTCCAGGAACCTGGAGCTTTCTCTGGGCTGCAAGGCCCAGCTGATGATCTTTGTACAAAGATCTGTTAAGGCATCAGAGCTGTTTCTATTTCCCCAGCTTTCCTGTGATATGAGCCGGGGCTGGCTGCTTCCTCCTGCTGTGTCCTTCACATCCCACTTCTCCTGCCGTTTCTACCTGACCACTCAGAGAAACTTTGGTGTCCACAGTATGGAAAATGGAGAACACCTGTCAAAAGGGAAGAGCTTGGTGCATCCACGTTTCTGCTTATGCAGAGCCTGACAAATTACTTCTGCAGGGAGATAAAATCTATGCACAGTCCCTGCCATCCCTCTCTGAAAAGCCCTTCACAGTTGTGAGCACCAAAAGAAATAAATTAAAAAGATCTTTTGCAGCTGTGGAGAGCATTGGTTCTATTTTACTTCCTCTCCACTCATCTATCCAGAGTGCTGATGTCCATGTGGCTGAGGAGCCCACTCTACCAGAGGAGCCTCCTTATCTAAAAAGCCTAGGTCTGGAGAGAACCCTGAAGTGTCCCCAGAAAAGTATGACCCTTCATGACAACAAACTGATTCCTAGAACATTGACATCTGTTGTATAGATGTATTTTTCTGCACTCCTTTCAGAGTAAAGTCACTTAAATTTGGGAAGTGTTTCATAAAGGAGAAAATTAACACATGGTATCAGATAGCCATCACAGCATCTCCCATGTTTTTTATGGTCGCTTAGAAGCTTATTAAAAGTGATAAATAATAAAAAATTGGAGAGCCAAGATTCTCTAGCTTTCACAATCTTTTGAAAGCAGAGTAACACATTGCTCAGCTGGCCAGTCAATATTGCTTAAACATTTACACTTGTCACCAAAATACTCTGCCTCTTGCTGAAGCCTAAGGGAGAGATATAAGAGCTACAGAACTGACAGGAAAATAAGATTTTCAAGAGATTTCAACAGAGGTCTTTACTCATGGCTATTCCTTTCTTTTTTCTAAATGCATTATTTTAGTCAATTTGCCCCATCTAAAATATTCCTGTTTGACTGACCTACCTTGGAAGGCACTTTTTCATCCAAGTAATTCTGTACTAGTGTCTGACTCAAGAAATATTATTGCTAACGTGAGGAGGGGTTAAATGGAAAAGAAACCAAAGAGGCATCGAAACCCCTCAGGTTCTTCTGTTTCCTAGCAAGGATGGCTCCTTTGCACGAGCTGGCAGCTGCAAACAGCTGCTCTGCCCTGATAGCGTGTGCTGCTGAAAATGACTGGAAAAAAGGCATTTCTCCCTCAGCAAGGAGAGAAATCTTGCAGTTGGCATTTTATTTTGTTGCAGTTTGGGACAAAATAGTTCTGTGAAGAAGAACTGGTGGCACAGAAAATGGGAAAGGAATTAGGTGTGGGAGCAGCAGAAAACTTTGATTTAGTGCGGCACATTTCTTCTTAGAACTGTGATAATGAAAGCAGATAGGAGGATAAGTTTTGCAAATATATGCTGTCCTCATAAAATCAAAACTTTCAGTTTGCTTTGACAGAACTTCTATGTCCACCCTAGCAATTATGATCCTTAACCAGGGTATGGGGTTAAGGAATGGATGAGATGGTTTCCAGACCTGGCCAACTAAATGCAATTTAAATATTAGTAAAATTCATCCTGTGGCTACAAATAAAATGACAGTCTTGCTGTTCTACACAATTTGTATTTACGGGGAATGGGGGACAGAAGGTTGTGGCTCTTTAAATGTTCCCTTCCCTGATTCCAACCTCAGCACTGCAGCCCTGTGTGCTTGGTGCCCACATCTCCATAGGCACACACACATTGTGTGGTTTTTAATCTGTTGGATAGTGATGGCTGTGGTGATTTAGCCTTAGTCCTCCTTGTCACAGCAAATTAAACTGCCAGAGATGGCCAGTAAGGTCTGTCAGTGTGGAAGAAATGAAACATCAGGGTCTCAGTGTGAAACTGGGGCTCACTCACCAGGCTGCAGGTTGGCAGGAGCTGGAGGTGTTCCCATTCTTTTAGGAAGCTTTTAGGTCACATAACAGCCACATTGGTGAGGCAATGGTCACTCTAGAAAAGCACAATATCTTACCAGCGTCCCAAGGAGACAGATTACATAAATTGACTCAAAAATTAAGTGTTTTATATTTTATCATACTGGTTTTGCCTTATTCTTCCTATGGCCAGGCACCAGAACAATGCATGAATGAGAAAGGACCACAAAGAAAACCCCACAGTGCCTTGGGTGCCCTCAAGCCTGATATTTTAGAGTGAATTCCTACCCACATTCTGACTCATTTGAGCCGGAGCAGTGGGCTGCCATCCTCATCTTCCATCTTTTGCACAGGGTACTGCCATGCTGCTCTGCTTCCTCCCAGATAAGAACCTTGATTTAAACCTCCCAGATAAGAACCTTGATTTAAATGGAATGTAAAAGGTACTGTGACAGGCACGTGCAGGCTGAAGGGTTGTTCATCCCAGATGTCCCCTCTCCCACCACAAATAGAAGTCATGGACTAGCAAGATGTGCCAGGAGAGATCAGATCCCAAACAGGCTCTGACAGTGAAAACTCTGGAGAAATGTAACTGCTCCATTACCCTCCTGAGCACCCAGTTGTGTGCTCTGCCTGGGAAAAGCACAGTTCCTGAGAGCTGCTGACAGGTGGGGCATCAGTGACTTCCACCAACTTCAGAGGACATTCACAGAAACAAATTCTGGCCATTTCTAGAGAGGAAATGCCAGTCAGATGCACAGATGGCATTGTTCTTGAGGCAAACCAAGAGGTCCACTGGGCATCCTTCCTCAGAAGCCTCATCCCTCTGTACTCACCATGGTTATCCTGCTGTTCCCTGCATTCCTCACTTACCATTTCCCTGCTTCCAGAGGTTGCTGCTGTTTGATGTGCTTTATCTCAGATGTGGCTTTGATGTATTTTAGAGCAAACAGAAGTACAGAAGAGGCCAGAGGAAAACTAAGATTGGGCAAACCCAGAGGAACTTGGCTGTATTTGATAACTGCTCAAACTATTTATTTTGGGTTCCAAAAAAAAAAAACCCAGATTGAGTTCAGAGACCTTTGCCCTGTGTTTTAAACCAGGAATTTTTTCTTCCAAAGAGTCAATTTTTCCTTTTGTCATTGAGGAAACATGTTATCCTATCTAAAAGGAGGCTTGCAGGCTGATGCTAAAATGTGTTTTCTCTGTAAAATATAGATTTTTTTTCTTTTCTTTTCTATATAAAGTCTTCCTGCTGAAACATTCTTCTTGGATTTTTCCACTCTCTCCAGTTATTTTCTTCCTTTGTCCTTCCCCTTTCTCTTCCACCTCCCTTCACACACACCAAGCAATATGCAAGCTGTGTAATGAACATGAGCAGAATTCCACTCAAGGGTGGTTGTCTGGCTGTGTGGATATCTGGAAAAAAATCCCCTTTCTCCTAGCAAAATAGAGAAGCAATGTTATCATCACTATCAGGGAAAACATAAGACATGATCACTCTCATAAATCATAGCAGGAGGGTAAAAAAGGGTCAATTTTTTTAATGTGTTCTCAATTGAAATATTTACTTTTTTACCTAAGCAGAGCTTAACTGTAGCTGCTTTAGAGAATTTAGAGCTCATCTTTGCTACCTACTTGGAGAGTTAGGACAATACAATACAGTAAGGAGAAGGAAAAAAAGGAAAAATAGTTAATTTCTTTAAAGTAAAGAAAAAAAACAAAAACAACCAACTTGTCAGACTACAGAGAAATCCTCTTTTGGACCATGAGCTTAGTGATTCACGGGATCCAGCACATGTGAGGAGCCCTGTTTGATATCACACTGATAGAAAACCTGACCTTTCCCTCCCCCTGCTGCAAGGTGAGGAGCTGCTCCCTGCCAGCTGCAGACCAAAGAACAGAAAACCCCTGAGGTCACTGCAGGCACAGAGGTGCAGAGCAGCTGATGGAGCCGTAAATCCACAGCAGAATTACAGCACCTTTTTGGTTGGTGGGTACCCTCTGTTCATCCCAGTGCTACAGGTATGTTCCTGGCAGAGAGGAGCAAGAAATCACCCAAACCTCCTCCTCACCCAAAATCTTTCTTCCAGATTATCCATCTTCTCTTGCTGAGGTGCACAAGGACATCTGAGCAAGTTAAGATGAATTACCTGAAGGTTTGAAGTGAAAGCATATTAGTTAAACTGCACTAAACTCCCGTGAAGATGCTCTTATTTTCTGCCTCCTGTAATCAGTTTAAATGATATATTAAGAAGCATTGCTACTAATTAATCTGAAAATTATGTGACCTGGAAATCAAAGCCACTTCATATTCTTGGATATGAAGATATTCATCTGAATTTAATTAATTTATTTCTTTTAAAGCTTTCATTTATTCCCTTTTCAGTGCTGCTGCTTCAAAGCTGTATCTCTGAAGTGTGATGCATCCAAACAATTTCACAGTCCTCCTGCATTTTGGTCATTGGAATAAGTTTAAGGAGAAGGGGGGATAATAAAAAGGTGAAAGATGTGTTCAGCAACACAGTCAAAGAAGTTACTTGTAGAAAGAAATTTGGGCACACCTGAGCGTAACAGCCAAAACGTCCACAGAAATTATTGGACCAGAGGTACTTATCTGGAACCATTGTGGGGTTTTTTGGATGAAGTGGGTTTATTTCACTGCTTATCTACCATGTGGGGAGAGTTGATAAAGCTGGTGCAAGGCATGGTTGAAGGCTGTTGCTCTGTAAATTTCTGCTTTCTGTCCCACTAAAGAGTCACAGTGGTGACCAGGATGAGCAGTAATCACCCCGTTCCAGGGCTGGAACATGATCCTTGTGAATGAACTGTGACACTTCAGGGTATTCCACGTGTGGGAACACTTCAGCTCTGCCAGACCATGCACTGGAGACAACAGAAAATCTGACCCCAGATTTGATCTGCAAAGATTTGATCTCCCAGAACGGAGACCAAGAACATGTGGAGAGACATCAAAATGAGAATGGCCCTCAGAGACTCCTGTTATCTCCTGTTTGTCCTCATCAGTTTAAGAAGGAGCCAAATCTATATCTTTCATAATGTCTTGAAAATAAAACTGAGAGAATAATGGAAAACTTCAGAAACTATTTGCTTGGGTATTTAAATGAGCTCAGTCCAGCTATATCCACCCTCTCATCTGTTAGCTCTCTGCAAACACTCTAACAATGAGTTTTACTGGCAGGGTTGTTTGTAGAGAGCTAATTTCAGAGTGGCACACATATTTGCAAATATCTACTTGTCAGTTTGCTTATGCATGTATCTGTCATAGAAATATTTGCATATTCATCCAAATAAAGAGATAGGAAAACACTGCGACTTGCTTGTCCAGCCAAAACTAATGAACCTGAGGCTCGTTGTTAGTAAAGGATTTTAACATCATATAGAAATCTGTGGTGAATAAAAATTAATATGATTAGTTTCAAGCATATTAAACATGCTGTTGAAGGCAGTTTGCAGGGAAGAGTCACTCAGCAGTTGGAGGCTGTCTGTCCCCTTCAATCATGTTCCTGGGGCACTGGGGATATTTGGGTATCTGATCAGTTATTCTGCAAGCAGCAAGGCTGAACACTGGGCTCGTTGTTGATTGTGGATTATTCCCCTATTGCTTCTCAAAAATGAATAATTTTAACAGACATAAGAAGGGGAAGGGAGGGGGAGCAGTGACTAATAATTTGAATGAAATGGATCATCATATTTATTTGCATGAGAGATTGGATATGGAAATCCACCAGCATCTCTGATGGTGCTTGTGCTGTGGCACTGCAAAGAACTATCCATAAACCTCCTCATTTAGTGAGCATGAAGCATCCATCCTTCTGATTAATTGTGATGGGAAAGAGGGGCATGAAAGACAATGAACTCCCTTTCCACTCAGGATTCTTTCAGTGTCAAGTCTGGGCTGTGGGACTAAAACAAAATTATTTCGATGTTTTCACTTTGCTTATATTTTTTTAAATAATCAAGGGACTCAAAAGCACAAGAGAAATATGAGTAAGAGGGATATTACTTGATGTACTGCAGGACAAAAATGTGAGAGAATTTAACAGCATTCTAATAGACTGAAAATGATTACATAAATACATGAGAATTTAAAATGTAAGTATCTGTTACATGCAACACTTTGGTTGCCAGAATAAGAAAGTTTATAAGGAGGGAGAAGGGCAAAGTGAAGGCTCTCTCTTTCCCCTTTTCTAAGTTCCTACTATCATTTTGTCCTATTAGTCTTGGGGAAATCAATGGCACAGCTGGAGGAACCTCCTCTCTGCTCCCCTATTTGTAAATATAGGATTTAAATGCTGCCATTACACTTAGAGAATAGGATTATTCCATTGAATTATTTCTTTAGCCAACAAAATAATAATAATCTTTTCACCTAGGGAGTCAATGTTGAAGATACCTAAATACTTCTTTCTTTTTGGCAGAACATGTTCCTGTTAGAAATTTCTGTTTTAATGAAATTGTACATTTGTATGTGCTTGTGTTGATTTTTATCAGATTTTCCAAGGGAAAAATAGAGAACTTTAGCACTCTGACAATGTCAAAATATTCAATTTGATTTTGTATGAATATTTTGGTCTTTGGGAATTTGAAATGACATTTCAGTTTGCAAATACATTCAGGAGATAATTATAACACTAAAATTAAATACAAAACCAAGAGACAGTTTAATTTTTGTTACAAGAGAACATTTTGATAGCCCCA
The DNA here is from genome assembly GCF_014805655.1 of Passer montanus. Taxonomy (NCBI): domain Eukaryota; kingdom Metazoa; phylum Chordata; class Aves; order Passeriformes; family Passeridae; genus Passer; species Passer montanus. Next base: position 9,323,857 of record NW_024362051.1, on the reverse strand, counting down.
TAGCAATATTTTTTCTTGATTTCAGGGAAAGTTCTAAAGTCTTCAATTCCCCAAGGTTGTCAAAGGTCTGCTGAGATGATGCAATATTCATCAGAGATACACAACTTATTTCATGCAAATGATGCACCTGAGGTACAAGACAAGCCATGTTCACACACGTGTCAGTACCAAGTACCCATGAAAAAGAGCAGCAGCCCCAGCTTGTGCTCCAGAATCTGGGCTTTGAAAGACTGGAGGTGTTTTACTGATTCATGGAAAGATACCAACATTTGATTCCAGACCTGCTGAGATGTGACCATATCCTTATTCAGAGGAAGAGACTCTGGAGCCACTGGAGCATTGTGAGACTTCTCTTCCCATCCTTTCCCCTGCTGCCTCTGAGACTTTCCCACTGATTTATTACCAGAGGAGCAGCCCCTGGGTGTCTGCAGATTGTGCTGCTTTCACAGCAATCAGTTCTGCAACGTGCTGTGTCTGAAACTCAACTTCCTCAGATCAGATGCATCTTCTGCACTGCACGAATTTTAACTTGGGAAGGGAGTTTATCCTAAGAAGAAAACACTTGAAGTATGCCCTGGGTTAGTTAAATTCATGGTCTGGTTCTGCTCCACAAGGTGAGAGTCACTGCTCTGAACTGTATTACTGCACTAGGCAAGCATCACAGCTGAAGTATTTGTTCCTGCATTTATTCTTTAAATAAATCTCCATGTTGTGGCAGAGCAGAGAATGCCAGACAGTTAAAATCATTATTTTATCATTTGGCAAAAGCACAAAGTTGAAAGGGAATAAATCCAAAATGATCTTATTTTAAAATCCAAATTAATTTTGCAAGTAATTTGGGGTCTTAATTTATTCAGTACTCATTCAGTACATAAATAGTGTGTATGTGTGCATATATCAGCTAGAAATTGGAAAAGAACCAGCAATAACATGTTCCTTATAACCCACACAAAATTTTAAGTCTCTTAAACATTAGTGCAGTGTCCATTCTGATAGCCATGGTAACATCTAAATATGCTGATCCTCAGCAGCAGATCTGGGGTTATCTATTGCAGAAGGCAGGGGTGAATTCAGGATGAACACAATGGATCCTTTCCTGTTCTCTCTATCTTCCTTATTTATCCTTAAATCACCTGACTTTTGTCTCTGAAGCCAAAATTTCAGACTAACCAATGACCATTGCAAAAAGCCTCTGGAGCTCACACGTGTGTGTGCATGGGGAGAGATGGCAGAACGTTCAGCACTCACCAGACTCAGCAATCCTCAGTATTAACCATGTCTAATTGGAAACATTTCATTCATCTTTGATCTTAATAGCTTTTTGAAGGTAGCAGCCCAAATGCCTACTGTCAGAGCATGGGCTTTAGGTCCAGGATTGAGTAGGATAAATCTGTGTCTCAGCAGCCTTTGATTTTTAATGTCTCTGACTTAATAGAAGCACCCTCATCCACCCACTTCCTTGTACTGCTCTAGCCCCAGTGCTCCTTTTGAATCCCAGCAACTTAAGAAGAATGAAAGCTGCAAAGAAGAAGGGATGGAGAATGTGTGTTTTTAATTAAAAGTGTCCATAAGCATTAAAATCTTCATTAAAAAAAAAAAAGAAGTCCTAGAGCTATAATTCTGAGATCAGTGTAGTAAGGGAAAGGCAAAATCTCAAATATTAAAATATTCTCTTCCCATTTTCCTCATTCTAATAATAGTCAAGTGTACTGAAAGTCTACAGGGATGTCCATCTGTAAAAAGAATTATGCAGCCTCCCGGTGGAAACTTATTATTTAGAAAATCTGGATTTAACTGCTCATCTGTTTTCTTAGACACTATTACAAGTAACTCAGCTGGATCCATCACTGTGTTGGAACTGATGGGATGTGCCTGATTGCAGCATTTTCCATATGGGATTGGAAGTTTAGGTTCAACTTACCCACCCACAGAGAGTTTCTTTTTTCTTGCTGCAAGATACATCAGGAATGATTTAAAAAGCAAACACAAAACAGCAACAACAACCATAAAACCCCTCTGAAATCAGACACTTTGATCTAAGTGCCTAGACTGTTAAGAAGATAATCTCCTAGAACAAAGGGAACAAAAGAAATATTTATGAAATTAAATGTTTGTTTTCCAGAAATGATAAAGGGAGGGAAGGTTGATCTCTCAGTTTCTAGCAAGGACATCTTTACTCCTGGGAAAATGCTGATTGTCCTAAGGGTCTCTGTAACTCTTTAAACTATGATGTCTGCCCTGAGAAATTTTAGTTCAGTAGGTGACTCTTGGTAAACTTGTGTTCTCTACAGGGACCTCATGATTAAGGCAGGTTTCTAACATTTCATCATTTCAATGCCATTGCCATCAGCAAACTCTTGCTCCCTCAGGCCAAAAAATCCACCAATTTCTAAGCACAGTAAAATTCAGCTGTTAGTTTGTCCCACTGCCCTGTCAATAGTTGTTACCGTTCTTGATGGGCTGTGTAAGAATTACCATTCCACATTATTATGCTGGAATTAAAAAGGGATAACCTTGTTTCATGAATTTTCTGGGGAGAAGAATATCAGAATTTGTGGCTGGTGGTAAAGAAATGTCTTCTGAGAAATGGAAAAAATAAAATCTTTCTTCAGGGTAAAGAGACTGATTATTTTGCAGAGTTTAATGTTATTTAACTGAGTTTAATACTATTTTACCCAAGCGGTGAAATGACAAGTGAGGAATACATTGCTCCCATCTCTGCCCTCTCATTTCAAACTCCTTTCTTAGTCCTTCTGACAGGATTAAAGACTGGTGCTCTGAAAGAATGTTGGTTGTAGCACCTCCTAGTATTTGCTCTTCACTACCTAAAATGGACATCTAGGAGCCTGGAGCACAGGAATAGGAATGCATTTCACAAAACACAGATAGATGCCTTAAACCAGGCTAAAAAAGGAAGTTGCTGATAGCAACAGGAAATATAATAGAACCCAGTTTAATATATCACCTTTCAAATTCTGGATATCCCAAAGAGCTTTACAAAGTAATAAGTTAGGAAAAGGTAGCAGTGGCATAGCAACTCCATAAATAAATACTGTGGCTATTATTCAGTTTAGCAATAACTCATGCTTTTTAGACATTAAGAGCTAGATTTAGCCTAGTTTTCCACCAGCCAACATCCAGGCCTGGGGTCTCTCAGGGAGAATTTTAAGCCTCAGAAGACAGATGCACTAAATAAAGAAATTGCATTTTCCAGAAAGAATATGATCCAGAGAGTTACTGGAGTTGGTGAAAAAATGAGTAGTCTCATATTTGAACCAGCTCATGGTTTTGAGAAACAAATGAGATCTCTGAGGATAATTGGAACTGAAAGATTACATGTGCCTATGAACAGATGGCACCTTGTGGAAGCAGTTACCTCACTGGTCCTTAATGGACCCCTTATTTCAAGAGGTAATGGAGACACTATGTTAGCTTTCATCTCCATGAATAATAATTCTAAATTTAGTCTTGACTGTGTGAAGGCTTGTGGAGTTAATAAATTGCCTGTCAAATCTCCTGTGAGAATGGGAGGCAGACAGGAGGGAGCGAGGACTGAACTGGGAATGGCCGTGCTGGGCCCTGATGGAGCCCACGCCTCCGTGTCAGGGCACTGAAACCTGGGCCTCGCTTTCTCTGCTGGAACACTGACAAATAAATGCTGCTGTGACAGTTCTGGGCAGAAAAATGCACCTTGGATGTTGTCTTCATTAGGTTCAAGTTGTTCATGGCTCACCTGTCTGTGGTCTTACACAAACCCTTTGGCCTGTCTGAGTGGATCCATCCATCCCAGATAATGCCATGAATCAGAGAGGGCCTCACCAAAAGCTGCATCAGCCCTGCTTTTCTCCTTTGAGCTCTGTTTAATGGTACATCAAGTTTGTGTCATCATTGTGACAATTTGCTTCCCGCAGTGTGAATTCTGTGTCCTGGAAGGTCTGACTGCAGGCTGCGCTCTGAAAACAAGAGCCATCTGCAGGTTGTCCAGCCTTCTCTTTCACCGTGAGATCAGGGGTTTGTACACCTTTCCTGCTCTCCCCCAGGCTGAGGGAATCACCCCTCGGCTTCTCCGAGGCTGATCCATAAACCCGGTGCCATAAGGTCTTAGCACAACAATGCCAAACACACAAAACTCCAGGAGATTTTCTCCGTGAACAGAAGGAAGCTGCACACAAGGCCCTGTTAGAACTGGGGTTTGTGCATCGCTTTAGGGACTAAAATCTAAATAAAGGATAAAGGAACTTCAAAGTTTTTGTGCACTGAGAACCCGTGTGTGAAGACAAGGCTGGTCCCAGCGTCTACGGGTGCATCCGTGTGTCTGCGATGGATCCCCACGGGGAGCAGAGGCCAGGGTGATCCTGTGGGCTCCCTGCAGGGATGGGGGAGGATTTGGCAAGCTGAGGGTACTGATGGGCTCCTGGAATGTCTCACCAGCAAAAGCAGCAGTGGTGGTTGTTGTGGTGCTGAACTGGAGAGCTGGAATGGATGGCAGCTATGCTGGAGCAATAGGAACAGGAGGAGAAGAGCAGAGGCAATGAGAAAGTGAAGGTGGCTGCCTCTGTTTTTTTGTTACATCTGGGGATTAAAAATAAAACATACCTCAATTATTAGAGCCACTGCATACCAGCCCTTCAGCTCAACCCTGCCACAGCACTGCAGTGTGCCTTTAAGGGACTAATTTAGAAAGTTTGGGGATTTAAGAATTGTTTAGAAATCCCAGGGTTTCCTGAGGCAGCAGCAGTCTCCCAGGGCCCCATCACTCATGTCCTCCCCCTAATTGGCCCCTCTGTCAGCTTAGATTCCTCTGTTTCCAAATCCCCTCCACAATCTCAGGATCACTGGCAAGGTAGGAGCATCACAGAAGGTGTGCTTGTCCCCTTAATTTATGAAAAATAAAATTGTCACTTCTCTGCAACATGATAAGGGAGCTAAGATGCAAGAGGTTAGAAAGGAATTGAGGGCATCCCCTGCCTTTTCCAGTCTGCTGCACTGAAGAGCTGGAATCCATTACCCAGCACACCTACAATATCTCACATTCCTACACAGATTAATTTTAGGTTGGTCGGCTCATTGCCTTTACACCTTGTGTGCAAGTGTAAAACTTGATCTACAGTGTTTGAATTTAAACAGTCTGTACTGCCAGTTTTTGCAACAGTGCTGATAGGCACGGAGGATTGTCAACAAACAGGCACATTACTTTTATTTCCAATCCAAACACAGCATCCTTCCTGATTCCCTCCTCTTAACCCTTCAATATGATGGTTTCTTTTTTTTTCTTCTTTTTTTTTTAATTTTTTTTAATGGCATGCTGCCAATATTATGTGGAGATTTGATTTCTATTTCAGACTCGAAAAGGGAATTCCTGAGATGCTGGAGAGGAGGATGACTTAAAAACCCACAGGTGTAAGATGAGGTATATTGAGTTGACTGGAGGCTGATTCTATTTGATGAAAAATCTGGAGGTTTTGTTTAGTTCCAGAATAAATACCAAAGACCTTTTGAATGTGAAAGCCAAAGTGAATGGAGCTGGTGTGGATAGGTTTTAGCTGGAAGACACGGTCTGGTGCCCCATCTGGGTAAAGGATGTGTCAACCCAGACAGCTCTAAATCAGCAACTACAGCTCCTGTAATTGCAGACCTGAGCCTGAGCCACACTGCTCCTTGAATAAAAACTGCTCTGGATCCAGGCTCTTCCCTTGGGGCAGGGGTTCACTGCAAGCCAAGAGCAGCCCCAGGGAGGCAGGGCCAGCTGTCCCAAGGCTGCAGAGGGGCACTGGAGTGTGCCAGGCTTACAAGCAGAGTGTGGCTGTGTCCTGGAAGCTGGACATCTCTACAGGTACTTCATTTTTCACTAGATTACACATGAGGACTGCATCATCGGGAGGTTTTCATCCAGTTTGGTTTTTTCATCCTGTCTGAGTGCAAAATCAGCTTAAAGGCCCAAAGAAGCATGTATTCCAGCTAGGGAAAACACGTCCTTGTCCCTCTGTACTGCATTTACTCTCCTTGGCTTCAGGGCATTAAAAAGCAAAGCAGAGTATCCAAGCCTCAGTCCCTTCATGGTGGGGCAGGACATCAGTGAATAAAAACAGCTCTAATTTCTTCTTCTCCAGCTGCAAGGCAGATTGTGATTTTTGTCCTGGGGTTATTTCATGACAGACTCATCAGTGAGCTGCCTGAAGTGCATGTCTGAGCTGTGGGACCTGGAAGACACCAAGTGGGAAGGTGTCCTGGCTCTAGGTGTTGCAGAATAAGGAACAATGCAGGTCTGTAGACACTGCTGTCACAGCAGTTTACTGCAGCAATAGCTAATTTAGTTTTCAACTAACTGGTCTGGGATTTAGTAGGAGAGAGCAATTAAGGCAGGAGTTTAGCAGTGTGAATCATCCCACTCTACTACTGCGACCTGACATTACCCCTACCCAAGTTATTAAAAACACAGCAACCCCTAGGAGTCCCCCAGGCCTTCACAGACACCTGCAGTACATCTGTTCCTACATTTAGGAATGTCGGCAATGAAAAGGACTCTGGTTCACAGCAGAAGCAGCACGGACAAACTCACTGCTTTGTTTGCTGTGCACAGAGGAGGACAGGGGACTTTATTTCCTGAGGAAGTTTTCCATCATCTTTCCTTCCCCGCCCCTGCTGCTGTGCCTGCTAATGCCTGTGATCATTAGCCATGAAAATGGCACCCATTTGTCTCCTTCTCCACAGTGCCCAAAGTACATTTGGACTCCAGCCAAGGGGAGCAGCAATTCTGTGGACACACAGCACTGCCTTAAGAGTATATTCACGAGTGCATGTTAATGCAATTACAAGCCCAAATGAAGCTTGTTTCCCCCTCATAAAGAGTTCCAGCCCTGCCATCCTAAATCAGCAATCCAGTAATTTTTGATAAAACAAAGGGCTTCTTTAATAGGAAGATGCAGTTTTATTTCTTTTATTATTCTGTTCCTTCAGTTGCTTGTGTGATGCTAAATGTCTTCAAACAGCCATTTAGCCACCCACAGAGAGAAAGTAGGTTTACAGATTTCCTTGTTGCATAGTTTTGCATCGTGTGCTCCCCAGAGTATTGCCATTTTGTTTGTTTTCTTGCTTGGAGAAATGGATGGATCCAATTTGCAACCCCAACAAAACTGAATAGAAGTTCATTCTCCCCCTGCCCTACTGGTTTTACAGTCTGGTTTGGTAGAGATTAAAAAAATAAAAAATAAAAAAATCAATGAGAGTCAGAAGATACAGTGCACAGAGGAAAAATGCCAGAGTTCTTTTATTGCAAGAGTAAACCTGGAAAGGAAGATACATTTCTTGTGAGTAAAGGAAAATAAATGAGAATGACAAGAGCAATGAAATGTCTATGTAACATGACCCTACGGAAATGCTGAATAAGCTGAGATTTTTAACCTGGAGAAGAGATATAGAGGAACATCACAACAGCAATTGTCCTTTCAAGAGGCAGGGAGCAGTTCTCTCCCAATACTCACACCAAGAACAGCTGGAATTGATGGGCTAACACTGTAGCAAGGCAGATTTAAGATAGAGATTAGGAGAACAGGGACTGCAGAGGTGAAGACAGCAATGACAGAAGCCTGGAAACCACCCTGGGGAAGGCAGACAGACCCCACCATGGCCACCCTGGACACAAATTCACACATTTTCCAGGCATAGGAATGATCTCATGTTGGGCTGGGGGAAACTCCTAACATGATCCTCCTGCTGTGATAGGAATCTCGTACTGAAATGATTCATTTTTTGTCTCCTTGGGGGAAAGAAGCACCTGAGGCTGCCTGTGCTCCACAGATGCAGCTACACCCTCCTTCACACACCTCTTCCCATGCCACCCTTTCTGCCTGTGCCCTGACACTTTCTGCCTCTGCCATTCATCATCCAGAGTTAAAAATTCAAGGGTTGGTTTTGATTATCTTATTACCATGGTGACCAGGATGACTCTCATGCCCATCTGCGCATGGCAGGATGCTGCAAACCTTTCCTTCAGTGCAAGCCAGGAGAATTGTTCTCTGTTTTCCTCCTCACCACTCAGAGCCACCCCTGTGCAGGAGCTGCTGATGCTGCACAATGCAGTTTTCCATTAAACACCAGGTTTTTAGGGAGAACCAGAGAGTCAAGATCCGAATGGATAGGTTGTCCTCTATGGAAACATGTAATCCCAAACAGGGCTAAGGCAAAGAGTTTTGTTAAAGTACAGCAAAGAACAACAAAAAAAAATACAATTTAAAAAAAAAAAGACAGAAATATTAAAGAAAAATAATCCAGATTGGATTAAGATCTGGGAGATGGGTAGGACTTGGGAAACAGCCTCCAAGCAGAGCTCAGAGCAAAAGCTCAGATCTGGCTTTCCTCATTTAATTATTGTTAATGGAATCTCCCATGTCCAAATGAAAGACTAATTTAAGTCTTAGTTAAATATGCCTTGAGTAATTTTTGTGCATTTAAGTCTCAGTTAATCTTCCTTAACTCTTTTTGTCACTTCCTTTGAAAGGAAGATGAGTGTAATTAAAGGAACTGTCAACTTTATTCTAGTCTTAAGAATGTTTGTGGTAACTTTGAAAGATTTGGTCATTATTGCAGACTAAAATCTAGTAGATTAAATGTTGCTGTATCTTAAGGATATGTCAGTCCACCACTTGGAATGCTTTCATTGTGCTCAAGTACATTTGGACTGATTTCAAGGCTTTGTTATGATAAGGAATACTAATATTTTAATTATAGCTGCATTCAGGAAAGATCTTTTATTTAATACCTCCTATTTTTTTTACTCTTCCAGACCAAGCCATGACAAATAGACAATTCCTCCAAGTGGTTTCACCTTGGATAACACTGGCACCCTCTCCAAAAAATGAGGAGGGCTGTTCTTGGTGTGGACAGGGATGCACAGAGGAGCATCCTCGTACTCTTCCAGATCAAGCCATGACAAATAGACAATTCCTCCAAGTGGTTTCACCTTGGATAACACTGGCACCCTCTCCAAAAAATGAGGATGACTGTTCTTGGTGTGAACAGGGATGCACAGAGGAGCATCCTCCTTTTCTGGGGTAACACCACTGAGATTTATGCTGCTTATGCTCCAGGTAAATTCATCCAACCAGCTGCATGTGGGAGAGGCTCAGGAGGTGAGAGCAGCCCTCAGGATTGCAATAATCCATCTCCAAACAGGGGCACAGATCCTCACAAGGAAATGCAGCACAGTCCTGCGTCTGCCACGACAGTTTGGATGCTGTGGGAAGAGCTGAGGTCTGGGTCCTCAACCCCCCCTTCACCCCTCACATCAGAAAACTGACAGATTTATGTTGTGGGGTTGAAATTGTGGCTTCTCCAGTGCGCTCTGGAAGGCTGCTGGCTCTGCTGCAGTGTCTGCAGTGTCATTGTGCCATGCAGACTCAAAAGGGCAAAAGTGTATTTTCGTAGACAATTAGGTGCCAGTCTAAGTAAGATGTTTCAATAGATGCAGATGGTAAAAGAAAATTTCCTTTTTTGCAACAGCAGCTTGTTTCACCCAGCTCCACAGGAGAATTTCAGCCAGAGAGAGAAACAAGGCAGTGTTGGGAAGAAAGTCATGGAGATCAGTGCAAAGGGCACAGCTGAGAACTGCTGTTACTGACCCTCTGATGGGGAATTTGCTTCCACAAGCTGCCTTCAAAGCCCGGGAAGTGCCCCTAGCTGCATTCCAGGTCCCTGTTGTCCTGCTCATGGAGGAAATGGGGAATAAATCCCCAGCTCCTCAGGGATGCCCTTTTCTTTCTTGTGGGCTCATTTCTGCCTCTATCACCTGCTAACATTTGTCATTTCCAGCTTTAGCCAAGCAAATTTCAATCCTCTCTTGTTTACTTTTGATTGCTTTGTCTTTAATGTAGCATACAAGGATTTTATGTGCTTCTGTTTCATCAATGTAATTCTTTTGTTGCTATGGCAATCAGCTTCAATTTTCTTTCGTTCTGGCAATTGTGTTTTTATAGTCTCCTGCTCTCAAAGAGATAAGCTGCCTTGTATATCACACAGACACTAAGTATTTTCTCTATATAGACACAGCCAACCTTTGCTTTAAGACTCTGTTGCTGTTATTTGAGTGAGTAGTTTACTCCTGCTGATGATGACATTTTTATTCCTTTCTGTGGGGTCTGTTTCAAATAGGAGGTTTTCTCAAATTTAATAATCTATTCTACTACTGAGGACATGCAGTGGTGTAAGAGTTGCACTCCTGTAGGCACTTGGAGTCTATGGAAAGAACACATTCAAGCCCTGGAGACAACAGAGATGAGCACAGTGGTTTCAGCAGATCAAGAATCACCATAAATTAGAGCTGATTCATTTAACATGTTGAGAATAACAGCAGGAATAAAAAAAAAAAAGTCTTGAGGAAAATAATTCCTAAATTGACCAATGTATCTGAAAGTTGAATTTTCAAAAATATAATAGAAAAATATTTATTGGCACTCCATCACTTTTGGTCACAGAAAAAACACTGCCCCAGGGTTCCAGGCTGTGCCTTGCCATGGATAATGGTGAGTGATGACAGGGGTGCTGCTGGACAAACCCTGCCATGGGAGGAAGCCAGCAGCAAGGCCAGACAAGTCCAGCACCACTGGATGGTCCCAGTCCCCTCCAAGCCATTAGATAACCTGTTGTCATTAACTCTGGGTGTCTGAGAAAGCATTCACCTGAAAATAACACACGAATTTTCTGAAGTTAAATAGGTAAGCAAAAAAAAGCAAAAGCTGTGCACGCATGCAAAGCAAAACAAGGAATCCAATGACCACTTCCCTTGGGCAGGCAGGGGATCAGCATTCCCAGGAAAGCTGGGCTCCATCCCATAGAGCCATCACTCTGAATCTCCTCTCTTTTCTGCTTTTTCCCCCAGCTTTAAATGCTGAGCATGACACCACATGACCTGGGATATCCCTGGGACAGGTGGGGTCAGCTGTGCTGGCTGTGTCCCCTCCCAGCTTCCTGTGCACCCCTGAACCAGGGGATGGGGACAAGAAAAGGTCTGGGCTGTGTGTTAGCCCTGCCTGACAGTCATGGAAACATCCCTGAATTATCAGCACTGCTTCCAGCACAAACCCAAATCACAGCCCCACACTATGAACAAAATCCACTCCATCCCAACCAAAACCAGTATGTGTCATATAAAAATATGAGTACCAAGACCCATGTCCTGTCCTAGGGTGAAAGTGGGAGAATCCAAGCACAGAGCAATTAAAAAGTACAATAAGGTCGCATAAGGAAAATGTTGCAGGATAGAAATTAAATTGAGATCTCCCATGTCCCAACCATCCCAAGTCAAATATAAAAATGGCTAATCAGCACATTTTTTTGCAACCTGCTGATGCATTTGAAAATCAGTGCCTATTTTTTTCTCCCCTCAGAAAGCTTGTGCTGTTCATTGTTAAGCTCTGGAAATGCTCCATACTAAAGTTATCAAGTCTGTCATCTCTTCAGCACAGTAAAACCAGCCTCCTCACTATCCTCTCTCGCAGGCAGAGGGTGGAGAAGGAGACAGAATTAACAAGGACTCATTCTGCCAACGTGCCGAGATATGTGCATTTGTTTGGCCATATGGCTTTGTGATCGTCCCTAATGAACATTGGGTAGCACCAAAGTGGGCTGGTGTACAAAGGACCAGAGCCTGAGGAGTCACAGCCCCTTCCCCCTGCAGCTCCCCTGGGGCACAGGGAGGTCCTTCCCTGCTGCCAGCAGTGACTCTCACACGCCCCAAACCACTGCAGATCTCATGGCATGACAAAGTGCACACCAAAATCAGCTCTGGCTGGTTTGGTCCCACTCCCAGCAATTCAGAGTGACAGGGGTTTATTATTTGATAAGCCACGGCCATAATAAGCCAGAGATGGCTGTTTATTGGAATGAAATCCATTATAAATGACACAGAAGCATTTTTTTCTCCCAGCATAAAAACTTGCAGCCCAGATGCAGGGAATAAATCCTGCTGTCCCTGGGGAGGAGATTTGCCTCAAACAATCAGGCTCCCCAGGATCACCAGTCAGAAGCAGTTAATGTTCAGGCAGCACTGCTGTGTGTGCCTGCTCCAGAAGAATATTCCATGTTGCTTTGGAAGAGAAGGGGCTGCACCAGATGGCAAATCATTAGATATGGAGCACTGAGAAGCTGATTGAAGATGTAAGTGAATAGTATTTCATAGGTTTGGCAGATTTTTTTTTAAATACTACATTTTTGTGCTTTGCAAAGTAGCTGCATTCTTCAACACCCAGGGACAGTGGAGGTGTTGGCCACTTTCTCAGACAGCACCTGAAATATCTGATATTGGTTAATAGCAAAGAGAACTGGATACTTTCAGACTCTGAGTTTCACCCCACTCTAAGACGGGGACTGAATCCAACACTTGTAGATCCCAAATGGATTTATGCAGCTACTAATATGTTCAAAATCCAGGAACATACTTTCCATGCTGAGAAAAAGTGTTCAAGGTCCCATTGCTGATGGTTCCACATGTTAGAATTATTGAGAGTAATCTGTTTGACTCTTCTTGCTGTAGAGTTCTGGGTTAGGTACCTGTAATATTTAGAGAAAGAACTTCTTCATGCATAAACTGGGGCACAATTTAGATTCCAAGGGATTTGCATATTTCTGCAAATCCAGACAGCTCAGGAATGTATCCCAAGTGGAAATGGAGAATCATAGCTCCCTGGCCATGAACACATGCAGTGTGGGGATACCTGGAGCTATTGGGGAAGGCTGCTTTTCTTTCTTTCCAGGAAACTCACAGCCATCACTATCCACTGCTAATTTTCTTCACATGGAGTTGAGCAAATGAGTGACCATCATTTCAGTGATGTCCTTTCAGTTTAGTGATTCAATCACAAGTGGCTGAGTTTCCATCTGTTCAAGTGAAATAATGACAGAAGTCTAAGATACAAACTTACTTCCTACTCTTCCCCCGAAAAATTATTCCTATAAGTGGCTCACTGCTTCAGAAAAGGGAACATTTCATTAGTATTTATTTTCTGCCTAATATAAATTCATGAAGAAAAAAGGGAAGATTCACTAACCGCTACATCATGACTGTTGTGGAATGAAATATTATCCCATTGTCCTGAAAATGCAGGTAAAGCTTATTTCTCACTGGATAATGATTGTGCCTTAGTTCAACCTAGCACCAGCTTCTGAACTTGGTGGAAACTTTAATAACTGGTTTCAAGTCTTGTTTGAAAGATTGCCTTGTTCTCTATTTCTTCATTGTTCCTGTCACAAATAGCAATTGTCAGGTTTAGAACTAATTGTTCCAAACAATTAGTTTCTCCCTATGGAGAAACAAAGTTAGCAATTAAGAAAAAAGCTTTGTGAAACTTTTAGTGGAGAAACAAAGTTGCAGATGAAGGAAAAAAATCTTTGTGAAATGTCTGATGGAAAAATAATTTTCAAAACTTCTTGATATCTCCCATCCCAAGACTTTTCATCTACATTTTCTCCATTGTATTGAAAAAGTGAAGGACAAATTTGAAGATTCACTCACTACTGTGCAATTATATTACTCAGACTTTGGTTCCAAGAATATACACTGTTATTTCTCTTTTATGATTTACTGCCAGGCTCTTTGCTTGGTTTTGGTTTTGGTTTTGTTTTTTCTTAGAGTGGTTTAGGAGACTTTTGTAGAGATAATTACTCAATGTCAAGTTAAGCTTTCATGCAATCACATTTGTAATATTTTAAGCTTGGTTTGTCTTCCCAGTTATTGTACTACTGATGTGCTCAAGCCAAGCACAGAGCTTTAGTATTTTTATCTCTCAATTCTCTGTAGAAAAACCTCACATTTTAAAACCATTTCCTCTGGCCTCGGGGAAGTAATGGATTTATCATAGTCTGAGTACAAATGCACACCATCATTTAATAAGTGCATAAGCACAGCTCAGGCAGGCGGGGGTGTTGCAGGTACAACCTGACACGTAGCTACCTGTGATAGCAGAAGACAAGAGCAGTGACCACAGACAGCTCATGCAGCAAACATCAACCTCTCCTCTGCCCACAAATTGTTGTCAGAGGATCCTGATCTGTTCTGCAGCTCCTTGCTACACGAAACTGTTCCCATCCTCATTTTTAAAGCAAAACAACTGTTACCCACAGAACTCCACAGGGACCATAAGAACAATCCAAGAGCCCCTGGGTTGTGAAGTGGCACAGACCCAGGGATTTGGGGTTCGTGCCATACCCAAAATCTATGGCAGAGCCAGCACCTTACTGAGCTCCACCCTAGAAGAGCTGTCGTGCAGGTGCTCCAGCCCCAGGGCACAAACATCTCAATAATCACCAAGGGAGCCACTGGAAAGCACGATCCATGCCATTCAAGCACAACAAACGCCTTGTCCTGCAAGAGTTTCAGGGGTAAAGTGCAGAAGTAATGTCCCAATAAGGATGGATGGTCAAAAAGTCCCATGAAAAATTTAAAAAACTTGACATTTTAGTTACAAAATTATAATTTTTCTTTGCAATATTTCCTAGCTCTGTTTGCTTTCCTCAACCCATTTTTAAACTCTGTCTAAGTAGAATAGGCACATTTCCAAATGAAGTGTTCCTTTATTCAAATTTCCTTGGAGCAAAGGAATCGTGAGACTCTTTCTTGACAAGAAATGCGTCTCCTTCACTGGTATCAGTTCCTCTTCATACCATGGCTTGAGATCCAACTGAAATACGTTAACAGCAATAGCACTAAACTTCAAGACTTAGCTCTCAGTTGGCAGTGAAGCATTTTGTTCCTTGGTTAATTCATTCGTAACATCAGTATGTCTGAAAAAAGAACAGAGAGAAGCATAATTACTTATGGCAATATTTGCTTGAAGTGAGAGTCATTTGTCCTATACAGATTTTTTTCTTCCTTTGCAGTAGAATTTAAATTGCAATAGAAGGAAGAAAGAAAGAAGAAAGTGAAAGAGAGAAGAAAGGCTTTTTTTGTATATATGCTGATTGAAGTATTTTCTGGAGAAAAATAGTCAAAAATGCTTTTAAGTAGTTCTTGAAAGAGCAGCAGCTGTATCAGATAGCCTATCTCTTAGAAATGACCTGGGTTTTTGCTGTAGTTGTTTTTTTTTTTCCTGTTTCCTACTGAATTGGAGTTTTCTTGTAATTGCTTTATCCATTCAGTCTTCATCATTGCCAAGGTTTATATTAAAAATTAGGAAAGGAAGTGCTGCTCTGCTCCCTCAGTATCTGATGGAAAATTTTGTTTTTCAACCAAGCACACTCAGCAAAAGGCTTTACACTGCTTTCTAATTTCATTATTAAAAGCTTTGTGATTCTTCCACTGTAAACTGATTTTCGCCCAGATGCAGCACTTCCTCCCCTGGTGATGCACTGACACTATGGTACCCACTCAGAGCAGGGAAACAATGATGTCTCCCTGTGTGGGTGAGGATAACAGGAGTGATAATTTGTAAATCCATTTCCATTTGTAAAGAGATGGAATGGATGAGTATTAGCCACAGGGGAAGTCCAGTGGTTACAAAGAAACATCCTTCCTGGCTTGCTTTTTGGGTCCACCACTTGCCTTGGAAAGATGGAAAATAAACGCTGGCCTCTCAGCCCTATCAATCAAAAATATATATTTCCATTTATGAAAAAGTCTGAACACAGAAGGTAAGGAATATGTTGCTGATACAAACCTTCTAAACACACCCCCCACCCCGTGCTGAAATCCATCCCTGGGGTCTCTGCCTGAGTGGCAGAGGGGGCAGCTGAATTTGGGCTGTACATCATGGGAGAGCTTTGTTCTCTTAAAGTGGGACTCCTACAGCCTCTGCCTGGTCTCTAGGTTTGGAAGGAGCTTTAAGACTTGGGCACACTACAAAATATCCCCCAGCACCCAGTCCTTTCATCTTGCTCCACATTTGTTGAAAGCCGGAAAGAAAAGATGGAGATTTTGGTGTGGCAGCCAAAGGAAAGGGCATTCCAGGCAGCCAGAAGGGGGATGTGATCTGTGCTGGTGCTGTGCTTCCTCATTTCTTAGCACTTATTTGCAGCTCCCTGGTATCCAATAATTATTGTCCTGGAGGGTTTCCAAAGGCACTCTTCTGTGTGTGAAACTCAGCTAGACACATTCTGCATGGTATGGTCCCCTGGCTGGATGAATATCACCAGTCGCATCAGGTCTCTGGCAGAAACTCTGAATTCTTGTTTCTACAAATCCTCTGAAACTTTGGCTGCAGTTCTGCCACTGAACTTTTCTGTAGGGCAGCTCATTTGTAAGAATATGGAAGAAAATATATTTAGAAAGAAAGAAAAATATTTTCACCTATGCCCTGGTTTCCAAAAGCTCTTAAGCATTGGCTTAGCATTTCCAGGAGGATTCAAATGTGTCTTCAGTGTTGTCCTGTATAAGAACACCTTGTATCAAAAACTGCTTCTTGAAACTTTTGTAGTAACATTTCTTCAGCTTTTATTGTTCTTCATAATTGTGAGTCAAAAAAAGGGGGAAAGGGAGAAGGGACCAGTGAGACATGGAATTTTATCGTGAAAATATATAAATAAATTGTATAATCCTGTACAATTAAAAATGTTATTGCTAAATAATAAATAAATACTAAATAATGCATTATTTTTTTAAAGGTTAACAGCTGATTTCTGTAGGGAAGCCATGAATTAAACATCATGCAAAACAATTAAACTCTGGGAAATAGGATTTCTGATGGAGTGGTCAACAATTAAAAATGAATGTGTTACTCTGCTCCAGGGAAAAGCAGTGAGATGCCATGCTTTCATGCTATGGGGAACAAACGTACTGTGTGACTCCAGATGGAAAGTTCTGCAAAACACAAAGCAAATATGCCATGAGTGGCAGAGACTTAATCTGAGGCACTGCTACACAAAAGGCACAGGCAGCAGTTGTCATTTCTGGAGCAGGGACACCACTGGGAGACACTCACTCCTCCCAGCAGCAACCTTCTAAATTCCCCACCTGCACTTGCAAATCCAGCTCTTAACAGCATGGGCACCTTTATGAGCAAATCCTGACTCGGGTCCACCAACTGTGATGGGTTTGTCTGGAAATTGCTGCTGGCAGCCCAACCAAAACACAGCCTCCCTTCATGGACAAAGTCAACAGCTGGAAGACTGCAGCAAAGAGCAGCTTGTTCAGCTAAACACTCCAAAGAGTTAATGTGTTTTCTTACAGCTCTCCCTGAGCAATGCACCTTAAACACAGCACTATGAGCTGCTCTGACATGGTCTTACAGTTCTGAAGCTCATTGCCATGCAGAAGTTTCCTTTCATTTTTATTCTGTCTTGTACCTCCCCAGAAACACGTGCTGGGCACCACACATACCAACACAAATAAAGCTGTTTAAGGCAAAACCAAATACCTTCTGATCTGATCATTAATACTTCCATAGCTTCATTTCTGCTGGATCCACCCTGGAGAGGTGTTCTGTTCATGGGTTCAGTGCCAGCATCTCACCTGACTGCATTGTCCTCTGCCTCCACCTGAGCTGCAGGAAGAGCCAGCAGCCAGTATTGGTTGCCCCCCTATGCCCATTGCTGGGGGAATTGTCTAAATTTTTTACCATGGCCAATGTGCATTTGAACAGATGGTAAATATCTCCATTCCTGCCAACAAGAGTCAAGAAATGCCACTAATATCCATTTAGAATGGAAAAAAATGAAAAAAAAAAAAAAACAGTTGAGAATATACTCAGGTCTGTTGCAGGTAAAATCTGTCAGCTAATGGGTAGTTTCAAAGTACTTGTACTGAATGGTTCATTAGAAAACTAATCTCTGCTTCAGGTGCTGATAGGAAGAACCCCAAAAGGGCATTTTTTGTTACTGATAAACAGGTTGTAATTATATCCTGAAAGGAATTTGATGTATTGTAGAAGTTGAAAAAGTTGCAAGTTGAAAAGAAATGCTGCATTTTCTACCTGTTTTATATCAGCAAGGCACACTATTATGGAAATTATTTTAGACTTGGCAGAGTTTTCCAGAGAGAAGCAATCAAGATATAAAACTTCACAATGGTTTGGTTCACACAGCCATTTCTCTCAGCTCAGGCAACCTCATTTCTTTTCCCTTTCTACTCTGTAGGGCTTCATGGTTATCAAATACAAACCAGTGACTGAAAAATGGGTCACAGCTTTGCAACACATCCATTGGAGATGCCAAGAAAGTTTTCCAAGATCTTTCACACAGCCATTGCTTGTGGCTTGATTACAGTCACAGATCTGTGCAGAGCTGGCACCCCCAAGACATTAAACTTTCATATGAGACAGTGTGAACAGTATATCAAACACACTTGTTCTCTATAGGACAATCTGAAACACTTTAGCTCTCATCCCCCCTCAGCCCTCCCCTCTGCGTTGTTTCCACCTTGCTGGTTGTAAAACGGCTGTGTTACATTATTCTGTCATGTTATTTCCCAGGACAGCAATACAGGGTTGGCATAGCAGCCTCACATCAGTGACCAGCTCTTGCCTGTGGTGTTGTGACAACAGAACCCAAAACAACATCACTTCTTCAGCTGCTTCCTGGCTTTGTGTCCCAGGGATGTGATGGCATCTGCAGCGATCTACCAGCCCTATTTAGAAAGAACTGATCCCCTCACTGTTCCCATTTCAATTATCGTGCAAGGATTCCAAAGAAATTTTAAAGACTGACCCTAAAAAGTGATATCTTTTGCTTTGGGGTGAACAGTGGGGTACTACATTCCCTTAGATCACCGATGTGAAAGAAGAATAAAACACTGAAAATCCTCCAAGAGCTGGGCTTAAACCCATTTCAGTTGGGGAGAAGATAAAACAACACTGAAATTAAATTATTATTTAATTATTATTATTATTTTAATTTTCTTTTTGGTCAGGCAAGGGAGCCTTGCTCACACAGTTGGAGTTTTAATCCTTTCCATCAGGGTGTTGATTGCTGATATTGATATACAGATATAGTTTCTGTGTACAGGTTTATGCAATGCGGGGCTGAAGAACCTATTTGCAAAAGACTGATCAAAGTCTGTGAACAGACCTGCTCCCACAAAATGATGAATTGTGTCCCTCTGATGCCGTTAAGGTTTGGACCATGAGTTTAAGCCACAGAGTATGACTTTGGTAGAGCCAGGCTGAAATCAAGGAGTTCTGCAGTACTTCTGTCTTCATTAAAGAGATGATGGATTTCACTATATCATGCAACAGTGAAAACAGCACTAGAGATCCCATATTTTGTGTCGGTGAATAATTTGCCTCAAGGTAGATACAATGTGGAAAGAGCTCTTGTATGTTCTTATCCTTGGATAAACACCAAGCAATCTTTTCATCGACTCAAATCTTCTAAGAGGGTTCAGGCAGGTTCTAAATCCTTATTTCAACCTTCAATATTCCACTTACCAGCACAAGCAATATTTCTCAACTCACTATATTAAACAACAGACACTCATCACTCCATTGGAAGAATGCTTGAGTGGATTTTGAGCCTGGACTGGTAGATTTTCATTCCAGTTTCTAGGACCAGATTTATGGTCTTGACAGGGAGTGGGTGTAACATTTTTGTCTAGTCATTCATATCCTGTTTTCTCTTGAGTAGAATCTAGCAGTTTATGTACTCATCCTGTGACTAACTGTGAGAGCTTGGCCAAAATTTCCCTCCATTGTCCAATTCTTAATTCAGACCTCTTTACTGTACAGCATAGGTACCCACCTGTTACTACATCAGCCATAATTAAGGTCTGGGACAGGCTCTGGGGTAATTTGTATTTTCAATTCAAGACCCAGCAGGATAGGGAAAAACATCTTCCCATGAGTCAGAACTTGGGCCCAGACTACTCTGTAGTCAAGTGAAGCTGCCTGGAAGTGGCTTTGAACAGCCCACTCCCAAAGCTGTCTCTCTAACAAGCTGAACCAGACCAATCCACCTCCAGAACCACGTCCTTTCCAGTTTCTTTCAAAACAGGAAGTAATTCTGTAATTTAAATGAGATCAGAAAATTGCTGTCATGGTATTGATGGGATTGTCTGCTCTGAAATGTAAGGACCACACCACGAGCTTCTGCTGCACCAAGGGCTGTGATGCTTTTTAGATGGGGTAAGAGGGATGGCTGGGTGTGGAGTACAAGGACATCAGTAAACCTTGCAAAAATCAAAAAGATGGGTGACACAACCACATGACACTTGATGGGAAGTGGAGTGCATGTAGTGTTCATGCTTATTTCCCCCAGTATAGATTTGGAGTCATATCAAACCAGTTCAGCAAACAAGACTCCTCTCAGTGCCTGTGTGTGGTGCCCTTCAGCAGACGAGCTGTGCTTTCCCCTCTGGCTCCTCTGGACACTTTCCAGAGCCATTTCTAAGCACAGCTAGAGAGCCCTTCCTTACACAGCAGGAATGGGATGGAACAAAAGGATTCCTCAACTCTTCTTTTGCAGCCAAAGTCTCAGAGGAGCACAATGTGATTATAATGTTTGAACCTTCCAGAGAATGACAAAAATCCACAGCCTTTTTAGCCTTTCATCCCAGCCCAAACACTGGTGCTGCAAGTCACAGAAATTCTAATATGACAGCTACCAATGAGGCCAAAAACTTTCTTTTGGTCAATTTTGTTCTCAGCTGAGATAACCCAAAAACATTTCAGGTGTTAATTGTGCAGTGCTCAAACTGAGCAGCTCAAAACAGAGTTTTATGTGAAAGACATTTATTCATTTAATAGAATGTTATATCATACTTGCTGAAATGCCTTTCACTTAATTCAACTTATCGAATTACCATAGTTTTGACAATTGGAATCCCCTATACAGTGCTCAAGACTGTGCTTTCAAAGATACAATGTCCATATGGTGATTTTAGCTCTAAATTTCATAATTACACAGCTCCACACCGTTTTCAAACCATTTGCTAAGCATGGTTGAGTTTATCATATTCAGTTACCTCCCCTATTGCTGTGATGCCTTTTCAATCAAAAGACAGGAATCTCTTATTTGCAGCTCTTTTCTCCCAACAGTTTAAAAAAAACCCATAGGTGACTCCTTCCTGAACTCAGCTAACTAAATATCTTCATGTTCTATTTTCTCCTGCCTGAAAAATAAACAAATGTCTATTTATTTTACTTAGATAAATAAGTTCATATATAGGCTAACACAAATATTTCAGTTGATATGAGTGTTGTATGAGCCTATTTACCATTCTTTTGGTCTCTACTGTATATGAGAGAGGGTAGGAGCTTTGAGAATAAATTCAAGATTAATAGAAAATATTAAAAGAGGTTGAGTGAGAAAGAATTATTTTTTCCCATGTCCAACTGTTCTGTGAGGGTTTTTCGCTCTTGTACAGAGAACATTTAGATATTCCTGACAGAGACTGCACCTGCACATAAATGCAACCACTTCTCTGCATGACTGTGTATAATGGATTTTTAGCAGCACTGTAAAAATTTCCTTACAGCTACTAGCCTGTGACCCAGGCTCATTTACAGCTCTATCCTGCCTGCTTTTCTCTTGATTTAAGCTTGCAACAGCTTTCTCTAACAGGCCTGGTTTATGCCAGGTTAAACGAAAGCTGGCTCAGCAGCACCTTGCAGGAATGCTGTCCCTGAAAACACACGGCTACAGCCAGCCCAGCTGCTGAGGACAAATCCCCTCCCAGAGTGACATGGAGCAAAAGCAACAGAAAATCTTCCCCTATGGCTAAAGGAAAACACCTCACCCACAGCTGTATTTCCCCTAATCATGATTTTGACCCTATTCCTGCTGGGATTCCTGACTTCTGACTGGCAACCCATGGATTAAGTTGCAAATCATTGGACAGACTAATCAGATCATTGGTGAGAACAGTCCATGGAAGCTGGTGTTCATCAAAAAGCAATAAAAGTAAAATGCAAAGAATAGTATCTTTACAATAAGAAAAGCAGATTAAAAAAATCAAATTTACAATTAAATATATATGTTCTCAAACTGGCACCTCATTTGTTGTGATATAAGCTACCTGAATGATGCCATATAGAAAAATTCGTAGAGGAAATGAAAGGTATTTTCCATGTACTCATTTCCCTTGAAGATGCATGTATTCTTAGAGCTCTGGTAGTTCAGCTTTTACAAAATATTTTAAAATCTTTCAATAAAAGAGTTCTTTGGAAGGGCTTTGCAACATTATTTCTGACAGGGACATAAATAAGAAGAGCAAAGAGGTGACAGAGTAGGAAGCACTGGTCACAATGTCAGCTGTCCCTCCTCCTCCTTTTGTACTCCCTACAGATTTGAAAGGTCAGAAAGACGTGGAACATTGCAGATGTCCTAAGAAAAATGGGTAAGAAAGGTTAAAAAAAGTTTGGTTGCCAATATACTTGAGGATTTCTTTTCCTTTTGCTTCACAAAGCATTGAGCTGTCTGGGTTTTGTGGGATTCAGTACTTTGTGGCTAACATTTGCTCTGATTGGTTGTGCCACTGTATAAAACCAAAAGGAAAGTTCACCTTTAAGCAGCTGACCTATATGGCACAAAGTGTTGTCCAAAATTCATTTTTGTGGCAATAGGCTTTAAAGAAAAGTTTTTCTTCGTTTAAAAAAAAAAAAAAAAAAAGGTAATCTCCTTTAAATTATGTTCAACACAACTTTTCTCACTTCCTTGATGGAGGAAACTCTCAGTCAGAGAAACTCCTGTTCCTTTTGTCTCATCCCCCCACATATTTCTGCATTACCATATTTATTCCCATTCTCTGTTCTTCACAGAGGAAATCTTCTGGTATGTCAAACAAACACATTTTAAAGAGACTTGCTTTTTTTCAAGGAAAAAGTTCTTTAGTCAAGGAACATTGACCATAAGGATTTCTATTTCTTTAAATCTTAAAATGGAATAAAACTACTGAATAATGGCAAACAGCAAATACAATGAGGCTCTGAACAGATTTGTGGCTGGACCTTAATCATAAGAAAAAATAATGCTGCCACAAACTGAGGAAGACAAAGAGCTCATTTGCTGTACTGCCTGGGCAGA
This sequence comes from Passer montanus, assembly GCF_014805655.1. Lineage (NCBI taxonomy): Eukaryota > Metazoa > Chordata > Aves > Passeriformes > Passeridae > Passer > Passer montanus. The sequence goes on along the minus strand of NW_024362051.1, from coordinate 9,300,919 downwards.
AGCTGCAAATGTGCTGCAAACCCTGGGGAGCTGGAGTGACAGGAGATCCTGGGAGCAGTTTGTATGCAGGAGATGACACCAACCTCCCCAGCTGGGTGGATGTTGGAGTTACTCCAACCTGTGCATAGCTGAGAGTCCCAAAACCTCCTGACAGCCTCCACAGGCCATGGTGCCTGCCTTCCCTCCCCGGGGAAGGGCTCAGGGTGTCCAGCAGCCCTGTCCAAGCACAGACACCACCAAAATGCAGAAGGCACCTTGAAAATGTCACCCCAACCACGACCAAGGGAGGACAGACCCAAACTAACCCACCCACCCCCAGATGTGTCTATCCCACTGATCCTGGAGCCTCCCAAGAAATCCTCTAGCTTCCCTTTGAAGCCCAAAGACAGGGAAAACTGATTGCTGCCTTGGTCCTCTCAGCAGCTTCCCATCACACCCCTTGTTGTGGAAGCTGTGCTAAAACTGCTCCGACGCTGTGTGTTGCTTAAGAGATGCATTTTGGCCACCCCTTTCCCAGCATTTATATCTCTGTTACCCAGCAGGTGCAGAATACTCAGGTCTGCATCAGCCCTCTGGTTTGCTTTTCCACGAGCTATCAGCCCCAAGCTGCAGCTGCACTACCTGTCTGGACTGAAATTAATCCAAATCTTCTGTGCGTCAGTGTGGGGGCAGAATTGCCTTTGCTCAGCAGGCTGCAAATGCACTCCCCAGTCATCCAAAGCTCTGCCTACAGCCAGCTCTAATTTTACTCTATTTTGTTTATGCTGGAGTGGCTGGGCTGGTATTTTTTTTTTGTCCCTTCCACTTAATCTACCTTTGTCTTTCTAATAACATCTTCTAATAATATCTTCAGTCCTGATTTATTTATAGCTACTGCCCTTTTATTCAGGTATTACTGCTGAAAGTGTTCTAAAATTGAGTCCACTTACTGGGAAGGTGCCGGGGGTAAGTCACTTATTTGTGGGTTAAGTCTCAGATTTGAAATACCATTGAGATGGATGGATTTTCTGTGTTTTTCCTGCTCCTAGTCAGATTGCAGTCTGCATGGGAAGGGATTGCAGGGGGGGGAGCAGCGTGGGTGTGTGCCAGCATGTCTTTCTGAAAAACTTACAATCTCCAAGGAAAAGTGACTGATAGAGTGTCTTTATTTCCCTGACAGGTGGTACTTAGCATAGGGAAGTTGCATTGGACATGCTCAGTCCTTTCATGCTCCAATTAAAGGAAACAAATGGTCAACAAAAAGCACAGGGAGAAATCCATCCCAAAAATGATTTAATGTGCCCATCTCAGTTTGCAAACACTGCTGCTTGTTTGTCTTTTTTGGTTTTTGTTGTTTTTTTTTTTAATGACAGATCTCCTCATGAGATGTTGTAGCAATGTGACAGAACAAAGAGACATCTGTGACTTGGCACTAAGGTAGGAAGGGAGCTTCACCTTGATCTCACATCCTGGGAGAAGCTAATTTCTCTTTCTACTGCCACTGTGGTCTGTTTATCTTAGACATGCAAAAAACGTGAGCATGAGGCCAGTAATTTCTCCTTTAGTCCCAACACAAACTCTAATGAAGCTAAAATGAAACATTTATTTAACCTGTATTGGTGACCCTCCAGAGAAGCGTTTTCAATACTTCCTCCAAGCTCTCAGTCCGTCTTTGTTCTTCCCACTGGAATATTTTTGCTTTTGTTTTTCCTCTCCAATAGGCAGCTCCTATTTGTTGATATTATTGGATGTTATTACCTAGGAAGTCAGCACCTGGTCCCTATATCGGGAGGAAAAAGCAGCAGAGCAGAATGAAAGAAGTAATTTTGCTTCGTCTGTTGTATTTCAGCATGAAATATTTGGCATGAAATTAAGATTTAAAAAAACAAAATTTCTTTTTGAACACCAAATGTAGGCTACAAGAAAAATTAGCTTTCATATAGAAATAGTCTTAATTATTGCATAGGAGCTTCATGTCTGCCAATGTCAGTCAGAATGAATGAGACAACATATTTCTACAGAACATCAATATTGCAAGTACCAAAACAAGCCCAAAATTCCCATGAAGGGAATCTCAGATTTTTGTTACGACAGGTATTTAAGTCTCTCTTGAAAACTAGTAACCAAAATATCCTTGCAGTGGGTTTTATTAAAACCATTCTGCATGTGTAAAGCATAGAAGAAATTAAAACTAAAAAAAAAAAAAAAAAATTAAAACAGCAGTTCTACAGATTCTTTGTTGAAACTAAGGAGAAAATTGCATGGGTGGAAAGCAGAGGAAGAAGAAATTTGGCACTACAGGGGAGGCCCCAGCACATGGAGAATGTGGTGATAGGAAGGGTTTAACAGGAAAAAAAAATAAAAAGAAAAACTAAGAAAGAAAAAATAGACTTCAGGAATATGTTAGGCTCTCAAACCTTAGTGAGGGAGAACTGAACTCGTAAACTTTTGGAAGAGTTTGGACTGTTAGCAAGGAGACCATCAAATCATTCTGGTGAATTTGAGCAGATATTGCAAGGCAGCAGTTAGACATTTTCAACTCAGCTTCAAGGTCAGCAGAGCTCCTGTGACAACATTCATGGAAGAGCAACAGAGAGGAGAGGATTTTGTATGGATTCTACTATGGCCAACCATGAGAAGCAGCAGGAGACACCTCTGAATGCAACCACTGCTGCAGCAGGAGCTGCAGTGCTCAGCTGGCACCAGGGGATGGTTTGTCCAGGGGTGCCAATGAATGAGGGCACCAATGGTTTATTCAGGGTACCAATGGATGGTTTATCCAGGGCACCAATGGTTTATTCAGGGTACCAATGGATGGTTTATCCAGGGCACCAATGGTTTATTCAGGGTACCAATGGATGGTTTATCCAGGGCACCAATGGTTTATTCAGGGTACCAATGGATGGTTTATCCAGGGCACCAATGGTTTATTCAGGGTACCAATGGATGGTTTATCCAGGGCACCAATGGATGGTTTATGGAGGGTCACCAATGGTTTATCCAGGGGCACCAATGGATGGTTTATCACAGGGTGCCAATGGTTTATGCAAGGGCACCAGTGGATGGTTTATCCAGGGCAAATTTTCCACATGATGGGTGCCTGGTCCTGGAGCACAGGATCAGCTCCTAGGCTGCTGTAGCAGTTTATTTCTCCTCCTCAGCACACTCCCCACTGCAGAATCCTGCACTTCCAGGGCCCCATCCTGCCCAAGTCCATCCGTGGTAGGGGAGGACTCCTCTGCACTGGTGTGAGGCAGAAGTGGCTGGGGATGCCTGCTCAGATCCCTGTGTGCGCTGGTGACAGCCATCACACACCTCCAGGACTCTGTATCTTTCTTTTCTCTCCCTTCCCTGGTCCTTCCTTTTTTCCCCTATCACTGCCAGCCACTTCCAAACAAGAATTTTGTTTTCATTTACAATCCCTTTTCATCTGGATCCTTCATTTTCACTCAGATCCTTCCTTTCCCCATTTCTATGATTTTCAGTGTGACAGAACGACACTTCTGACAAGCAACCTCCCCACCTCCCTTCATTCTGGGGATGCTTTTTCAGCCAATTAATCTAACATCATGTACCATTTAGCTTTGAGTGGCTGGTGTGACTCCTGAAGGAGACAAAATGTGCTGCTGGGAACAGAGAGATGGGGGTGATGGAGAGGACCATGAGGAGGCTCCAAACTGTCTGAATTACTCATCAGGAGGGTGCCAACATGAAAGCCTGGAATATCTTCCTTCTCCATCTCCTTCCTCACAGACGCAGCTGACACGGCTGTCATTATGCCACAGAGCCATTTTGTTATGTGAGTGTGTGATGGGATGAGGGACAAAGCTCTGCTGAAACATTCTCAAGTAGGGATTATGGATGTGTCTGTCAGGCTCCCTGACAATCCCTTCACTTAATTAGCAGGTAGGAACAATACTCTGTACTAGCTGGGGTGGGATTGCTCTTCCCTTCTGAATATGCCTCTCTAAAAAGAATAGACACGTTTTCAAGATCAAAATAAATAATTTGGTTTGAAAAAAAAATAGAAAAAATACACAAATCCACTGTTCTTTCATATCCCCTCTTTTCAGTAACATTTTTGTCTCAATTTGAAATGTTTTATGCTTGAAACGTTGCTGAGTCACATGGAATAACATGAACAACATTCTAGAAATTGCAGCCAAATTTCAAACCCAGCTGTTCTACCTGAGTTCTGAAAGAATTTGGTTATTTTTCTTTGATTTTTTTTCCCCCCAGATTATAGTTTCATTCAATTTTAACTTGTCCTAGAAAAAGCATCCTCAACTTGCCCTCAGAACCTCCTGCCCTATAGTGTTTGGACTTCTAGATTGTGTTTCCAGATTTTCAATCTTTAAAATTCACATGGGTTAGAAATGCTCTCTTCCTGCTGTATTAAATGACATAATATTCCAGTTCTATAGATTAATTCCTTAAGATTCATTAATTGTGATTGGGACTCATCATTGCAAACATGTTGACAAAAAAGACTGATTTCTTAGAGCATCTTTTTCCCTTGGCAAAAAAAAAAAAAAAAATCAGTTTAAGAGCAGTGTTGGGTCATCACCTCCCCGATATTAGGCATGACAAGAACAGTGGGATTTTAGCAGCGCTCTCTTGGATGTCACAGCTGTTCAATGATCCAAATCTGATCACTCTGGGGAAATTTCCCTGTAAGCAACCGTGGCTGTAACCCCTCTGGCAGCTGCCTTGTCTGTGAGCCTCTCTGCACCTCTGCTGCACAACTTCCCGTCGTTGTTTTGTTCCTATTAACTTACAACAGATCACTGAGTGAAAAGCCTAAAGGAGTCTGTGCCACTGTGTAGGAAGGACCTTTAAAAAAGCAAATGCTGGCATGTGAGAAGATTTCACAGGCTGTACTACAGTGGCATCAGCTTGTTGAGCTGTTAGCAGTTCCTAATATCAGCTCATCAAACACTGCTGTCGTTGGTTTGGAAATGACAAAGGATTTTGTACTTGCAATGTGAATCTTGAGAGCAACTTGCTTCAAATGCAGACAGAATGTCCTCGCCCCTTGCACTGGAACAGGGAAATGGAGTCGGGAAGCAGCTCTGAAGGATGCTGAGCAGGGATGTGTGCAACAATTTAAGGGGGAAAAAAATAGTAAAAACAAAAGTGACACTTTCCTGACAGCTTCACAAAAGAGGAAGGACAAAAAGTTAATCTTCACTCATGTGGCTTATGAGATTCAGCTCCAGCCCAAGGCAATTTGTTTTATTAAAAGCAGCAATTAACAATGCTGGCCAAAACCTTGCTATAAAATCCAACAGAAGACTTTCCTCTTCTTATAATGTGACATTCAATAAACAGAACAAAACAAATTAAGTAAGCTCTTCCCTTCTGCATTATTTTTGGCTTTTTGAAGGGGATTTAACACCAATTTTAAAATAAATATGTAAAAGTTTGATTATTTTTTCCGTACAACATTGTGAATCTGTCAAGAGGAATGGATGGCCTTTGCTCCCAGGTTCTTGAAATAACTGTCTGTGAGACTAAGGAAGAGCCTGGGTGTCTCTGACACTTCTTTCATTACCCACTGAAAAAGAAAATAGATGTTGTGTAAACTAGAGCCTTGTGGGCGCTAATAGCAGATTCTCACATGGGATAAACATATGTTCAGTTAGCTCAGAGCAAACGAATTTCCCATTTCACTACAAAAAAAAATAGATAAAAGCCTTATTTTAACTGATGGAAATTTCACTGTAGAACACACTGGTAATTACTTGCAATATTCAGTTCTCTGCCCTTGGATGTTTAAGTGGGCGATGAGAAAAACAGTGGGGAATTCTGGCTATTTATTATCCATCTTGAAAATACCTGTAGCATCCAAGATTTTTGCCCTTTGTGGATGAAGATTCAATGTCGAATTTGAAGATTGCTGGAAAACAAGGCATGAGTAAAACCCAAAAGAATCAGTGCTGAGTTGGAGAATAAGTCAAGGGAAGTCTGGGTGTGGATTCTTTTGTGCTAGAAGAGAAAAACGAGCTCACAAATCCCAGGAGAACATTCCGCCACCGCTTCTGTCATTTCAAAGCTACCTTGATGTTTAACCTTCAAACTGCATTGCAACAGCTCTTCTCCCACACCAGCATTTTGGTTCCTGCACTTAAAGCCAGCAAGTGTGAGGGAAAACAAACAGTGTAGGAAGAAAATATTCTGTTTTCTTTCTTTGGTAACTCTTGCAGAGTTTGGTCTGTGCTGAAAATGATGGAGGATCTTTGTTCCACAGAAAGGGGTGATGGTTTTTCTCAGCGTCTTAGAAATTTTCAAATCATGTCCCAGATTATTCCCACTTCCCTAGATAGCCTGATTTTAGAAAAAGATTGGAAACCCTGCACCACATGATGGTTATATCTGAGAACACAGTGGAAGAGTTACAGATGCCCTCATTAAGTGTTGCTGCCCATAGGAGTAAAGTAGCTCAAGCCTCCAAATTTCTACAGTTTCCAGTTTCTACAAACTCAGACAGACAACAGGATCCAACATTTCCAGTACCTCAAACTCTTGAGATTCCAACTCTGACATAAGCCTGGATCTAAAAAGGCCTTACTCCAATTCTTAACAAACACTCTGTGGCACCTTTTGCCTAAACCTAACTTACAAATTCACACGGACACAAAGCAGGAAACACTTAAGCATGATGTGCTGCAAAACCAGAAGTTTTCTATTCATGTGGCATTATTCAAAGCTTTTTGTTTTATGTCTGTGCAATTGGAAACAATGGAAAATAAGAGTTGATCATAAATAAGGTCTAAGTAAGGGCAGACCAGAGGGATTTGGTACTATACCTAAAGCAAGATTTCATTACAGGAACTGACAACCTGAAATACTCGTGCCAATGGTTTTGCCCTCCATTAATGTTTTTATGTGGTTTCTCACTGCAGGAGTTTTGTGATACACAGCAGAAACTGTGTGACTGCCAGATTCCTCATGACATGAAACCAGCAGTGAATCAAACATCAGCACATCCTTCTCTCCCTGGCTTGCCTTGTGGTCACACAGAAGGGCACCTGGCTTTGGCCATTTGGTGCATTTTCTGTGTTCATCAGATTCTGGCATCAACTTCACATTCAGTTTTTCTCTCTCCCTCCATCATCCCACAGTATATTCCCTTTGTGCAACTCTGAGTTTTGGATACAGGCCTACTTCCCCTATTTTCCCATCTTGGAGCATTACTGAGTAGAAGATACCAATAGCTATTACTTTTTTTGCTGGAAGAGGTGCCAGTACCTCTTCTGAGGTAGTTCTCTATTTTGGGGGGAAATTTAATTGAGTTTTTAAAAAAACAGAAGTACCTGAAACACACTTTAAATACTTTCAGACAACTTTGGAGATTTGTCAGTGCTGTTGAAGCCTGGGGATAACAGGCAGAGCAGAATAGAAGTAGGACCTGAGGTAATGATTATAAGTCTTGGCTGAAGAATTACTGAAGTTGTGAAAACACTGAAGACCAGAGAAAATCAAAAGCCACTCCTAGCTGCCATTTTCAGTTTTCCTTTAGGAGCCAATGCCTAGTTTGGCCATATTGTCAGCTCACAACACATCATCACAGATCTCCTAACAGCTTTTCCCTCCTGATACACATTTGCTGTTTAATCAGGGTTTTCCTTCCAGCTGCCACACACCTGTTACTGAAGGAGTGAAGTGAGTTTGTAGGGCCAGGATGAGTGAGAGTGGCATTGAAATAAAGGCTAAACAAAGACAACTGTGAACATGAGGCCCTCCAGTAGTAATTCCTAAATAATACATCAGGAAGGAGAAAGATTTGGAATGAGCTGTGAAGTAAAACAAGGTCATCACTGAGCTGAGCTGGGAAATATCCCTAGAGGGCAGCTAAATAAGAGGGAAGAAGGTGGGATACTCTACTTGAAGGTAAAATCAGGGAGGGCTGGATTCAACATTAGAGGGAGTGAGTTTAAGCTAGCCTGGCACAGCAAGAAGTTGTGTAATCATGCAATGTGATTATTGATCTCTTCCCTTCATGCTGCTCAGTGCTGAAATGCCCTGAATACAAATTGGGGATTTTAGTGGATTCCAGTTATTTGAAAGAAAAGTTTTGAATATGCAGTCACTTTTGAACCACCCACATGACCACTTTGTGAGACCAATACCTGGAAAGGAAAGGAAAGGAAAGGAGAGGAGAGGAGAGGAGAGGAGAGGAGAGGAGAGGAGAGGAGAGGAGAGGAGAGGAGAGGAGAGGAGAGGAGAGGAGAGGAGAGGAGAGGAGAGGAGAGGAGAGGAGAGGAGAGGAGAGGAGAGGAGAGGAGAGGAGAGGAGAGGAGAGGAGAGGAGAGGAGAGGAGAGGAGAGGAGAGGAGAGGAGAGGAGAGGAGAGGAGAGGAGAGGAGAGGAGAGGAGAGGAGAGGAGAGGAGAGGAGAGGAGAGGAGAGGAGAGGAGAGGAGAGGAGAGGAGAGGAGATATCTCTGTGTTTGGCATTTGCTTTTATTCTGACAGTACCATGTGCCCGTGTCCCCAGATCCTGTTCATGAGTGATGGAAAATAAAATGCTTGATGGATTCTGACACAGAGGGACCATCTGGGCAAGGTCTGAACTCAGAGTTGCAAAAGCCACGTGAGGAAGTGAAATTCAAATACGATGCACCCCTGCCACTGTCACATGCAGAGAATGACTTGACAAGGCAGTGACAGCTCCATCAAAGCTGTTTGCACAGCAGAACACTGGGATTGTCATCAGGGGAAAATTGGGGTGAAAAGGATTGAGCTTCAAGGTGCACTACAGATCAACTATATGATTTTTGAACATGCAATTTGTTACTATCATTCATATGGATACTGCACTAGTCCTGAGACACTCTGTGCACACAGATTCATGAAGAAGAAATGCTCTTTGCTGCTCCACGGTTAAGGATGCTGAAAGGAAAGATGGATATAAACATATCAAAATGAGACAGAAGCCTGTGAAAGGTAAAATCCTCAGCCCCAGTCACTGACTAAATCACTACAAATAAAACCAGATTCTTCTGAGCCAGTCCAAAGGTTCCTCTTTATTTCAAAGTAGCTTTGGTTCCACTCTTGCAGAATCCAATATCCTCATCTTTCCCTCGCTGTCTCTGCTGATAGAGACTCTGTTACTTTGACACAAAGTTGGCATCAGCATTTTTCTCTGGAAAGACTTAACAAAACCACTCATCCTTTGCTCTCTATTTCCTGTCTATAAAGTAGAGCTAACACTGCTTGCCCTTCTGAGTTCCTTTCTCATATCCATTTTTTGTTCAATGCTTAAGGAAAAGATTTCCTCATTTTATGTCCTCTGCAGCATTAAAACATAAACTAACAGCTACTCATGGTAAAAAAATGTGTCTTAAAGGAAGAAAACAGCCTCTCTTTTGGAAAATGGCACAGTAAAGGTTTTGCTATTTTACAGTGTTTCAATAAAAAGTTTTGAGTAATAAATATACATTTTTGAGGTCTTGAAGTACCAGACAGTACCATTACATTTACCAGACCAGGCTGGGAACACAAAGTATTTTTGCAATCCGAGTCACAATCTTCTATTCTTCCATTCTTTCAAAAGGATTTTGTGTCTGCCATTCTCATGGGGAAACAGTTTGTGACCTTGTTTCTTAGATGACACTTCCTACAGAAGTGGTTAAAACAGTTCAGAGAGTAAATTTTGTTGGGAGGAGGTTTTTTTGTTTGTTTGTTTGTTTGTTTTTATGATTTCTACTCCTTTTAGAATGCAAATGCCTGGACATCACTTCAGTGAAGGCATTAACAACAGCTGAATGGGTGTCAGCTCATACATGAATCGTAACATAATGAAAAGTTGGCTGCCCCAAGATGATTTGGGGGAATTCTATACTTTAGGCCTTTAAAAATATTAACTCTTAAAAGGTTACAGTTTCCAAACTGCCCCATTTCCTGTGTTTTTTCTTGAATACAGAATGAGGAAAAAAACTAAAACCTTGGAAATATAAGCCAAAGCTTTGTTTGCCATAAGATCAGCACATCATAAAATAAGCTCATAAAAAGGAATGACATGCACCATAAATCTCAACTGCTTTATAGAAAATAAAGCAAAGCTGTCACAGGGGTGACATCAATAAGCATACAAAAATCTTTGCAAAAATGCTGATTTCAGTAAGTATTAGGATTCTACGTAAATTAAAGTGTTGGGGAAACCTTTAGCCTAGCTCAAAGTCAGTGGCAGGGAAGGAGGGTGTAAATTAATAGGAAGTAGATAATTTTTTTCCTTTTCAGCACTAGTTAAGAACCAGAGAACCAGATTAAAACCATTTGAATTCATATCCCATCTGAACTGGTAAAACATTTGGCCATGAAGAGGCCAGTACAATGGAAACACCAACCACATGAGCAATTTTTGAATTTTCTTTATGCATGAATCTACCCAGTTTAACTATAGACCACTGACTGCACCTCTGGACCCACTATTTTTAGTATCTGGTCCTAACATACCAGAATTATGGATGTGTTCCTTATTGACATCACCAAAAAGAGCTATTCCATCCCTATTTGTTTCTTCATTCTCAACACTCAGGTGACTTGGGATGGTGAATGTGTTTTTTCCAGTTTGCTGAGATTCCCAAACCAAGTGAAAAAATCAAAGGTTGAATATCTGGACACAGTGAGTCCTGGAAAACACTGCTGCCAGCTCTTAAGTGAAACTCACCCACGGGTTGAATTGAGGGCTGGGGTGTTTTGCACTCGAATCCCTGGCATTTGTTCATTTTTTTTTTTAATTTTTTTTTTTGCCATATATGGGTACCATGGGGATTTTTTTTATTGTGTAAGAAGTTATCTATTTGTCTTGCTGACTGCTTTGCTGTTCACCCTTGATGAACATCCTCTGATGTTTATCTTTTTGATTTGCCAGCTGTTTATTTACAGATATAGATTTGCTTCCCTCCCCTTCCGAGTAACCTTTGGAGCAAAGCTTTCAGTAAGGGACAGCCTGAGGTGGCTGAGCATACAGTCTTTTCTTCTCTTCTTGTTTAGTTGGGAGGCAGCAAAGAACGAACAGGCCAAAGGTCAGCTCAGTTTACACAGCCTAAATACAGTATTATTTATCAACATCTCCTCTGAAGTCATCCAGGAAGCTTCTGAAGTCATTCCTACCTTAGGGATGGGACTGCCAGAAGAATAGTAATGCTGAGATTCAAGGAAAAGAGGAAGAACAAGCAGAGGAAGAAGGTAATGGCAGCAGAGGAATATAGAGTGCAAAAAGTATTCATCAAAAGTTTCATAATTGATTCACAAGACAAAGTACTTTTCTATCTGGAGGGCCACTGTATAAACTGACACGAAGAGAAATAAAACCAATAAAGGTACGTTATTGGGCCTTGAAATTTCTTATATATTCTCTTGTAAATCACAGGTTCTTTTTCAAATATCTGAAAGAGTCAGGACAGCATGGAGCTAAATATTACTTTTTTTGGAAAATCTGCAAGCTCATTGGGAGAGGCTGGAAGGGAAAGTCAAAGTAGTGACATGTTAAAGTGGATAAATAAAAATCTAACTCTGGCTTTTGGCAAGAATAGGAGACATTTGTAAAGCTAAAAAATGAGAAAGGGAGGAATTGACCAAAGCCACAGATTAATTCACACACACACATTTGACCAACTCCTAGAAGAAATATCCAGAGATTTTTAAACAAACTCATCATGATCCCAAACTATAAATTTCTGGAACTGAGGGAAGGACAGTTCTGTTCTTGCCTCACTCTTCCATTTTTTTCTGACCAGGCTTCCTCTTTACTGGTCAGGTGAACTTGACAAGTTGGAGCTTCATTCTCACCCACTTCAGACACTATGTTGTTTTTAATCGGGGAAATGAGAAGGAACTTCATAACACAGCTAAATGTGTCACTTACACCAAAATATTGTAACCAAAAATGTAATTTTTAGTTGCCACTGAGCTATGAAATACAATCTCTCTGGAATGTGCACCACTGTACATGCCCAGGAGAGCTTTGCTGGCACAGTTCCCTGTGCTGGAATCTAACACCAATACATGTTTTGCATTGCTTCCATTTCTAAAGAATGTGTAGGTAAGCAAAAACCCCAATATTACTGTGATTGTTCTGGACATCCCCCACTAATGTTGACAGAAGATTCCTCATTATATGGCAGGAAGGAAAAGTAAACCCTTTTGTTGCTGGGTACTGGAGCTGAACAAATTATTTCCAATGAATAATTTATCTGACTAAATGAGATGTTTTCTGCTTGTTGAAGACCAACAATCCCTCTAATATGTACATATTTTAGTGTTTGAACATCAGACAACTCCTCTGAGTGTGGGGTGCCCAGAGCTGGTGGGGAGCAGCTCTCTGACAGAAGCAGCTTTCACTGGCTGAGTTCTGTATGAGGCCAACACAGCTTGGCTGAAGGACAAAAGTCTTCCCTCCACATCCCATCCTTTGGACCAGCAGGTAGGATGGGATTAGGGAGTGATTTTCATGAACACTGTTCTGGATGGCTGAGCCTTTGCAGCACTTCCAGCTTGCACATGTATAATTCAAGCCCTGTGAATAGCAGCTGTGACAGGCTGGGTAACTATTTGCAAAGAATCATATTTTATTGGGAAATGATGATCTATTTTGATCCATCTGGACGTTTTGATATGTTGCCAAATCAAGAATTGGGGCTGATCAAAAACATAAACAAAAGGTCCGGTCCAAGGCCCAAAATTGGCATATATTTGAGACACTTTAATTCACTACATAATAGTAATAATCTCCTGAAGTGCCTGAAGAACCAAACTCTGAAATGGAACTTGGTCTTTGGCTTCCAGCAGCAAACCAAGGCTGGAGATGATGTGGAGGGCAGCAGTGCTGTCCCTAAGCTCGGCAGAGGAGCAGGGGAGGTGACAGGCAGCAGCCGAGGGTCACAGGGAGCCTGCAGGTCACAGCAGTGCCCTGGGACTGTCTGACAGCTCCGGCAGCTCATGCCCACATCGACTGGGAATTTCTGACTGGGGCAGGGGAGCAGGATGAGAGAGGGATGTGGTGGAGGACAGTGACTCAGGCTGCCATATTTGGGGTGCAGGCAGCAGCACAGACGTGAGTCACCCATCACGCCAGGCAGGAAGGGCCAGCTCTCTATGCAGAAGATTAATTTGAGGCTGGCTGATTTCCAAGAGGAAATCAGATGGAGGGAGGCAGGAGGCAGTGTTTCTAGAAGAGAGATATTTAAGCTCATGTGAGATGAGAGGGAAGATTAACCAGAAAGAGCCAATTTCAATGAAGAGAGTTATTTTGGAGAGGGAAGGGAAATGAGGAGGATGCACAGCCCAGTGAAACTGCTTAAGGTTTGGGAATATAAAATTCAGTTTGTGGTGTTTGTAATTTTTTCTTCCCCGATGAAACTATTGAAATCCTTCACATGATGGAGCTGAGGGACCTCTTTTACAAACATCCAAGAGACAAGAAACGTTGGAGGATGATTTTCTGGGATATTGACTTCACGTAGGGGTACAAAACATACAGCTACCATGAGACCAAAGAAGAGAGAGAGGCAAGAAAATGCAAAGTAACCATGCTAAATCCTCTTTTTGTCTCTGTTAAAATGGTCTGTTTGTCTCTGTAAACTGGACCCTTCTTTCGTGAATGCTACACTGATTTACTCTAAGTTATTCCAACGACCTTCTCACTCTTGCAGGAGGCACAAATGTGAAGCTGAGGCTCAGCCTAACTCGGGTCCACTCTGAAGACAGCACTCCCACTATCACCAAGCTGCAGGAGGGAAAAGGTGGTGTAGTCTGATTATGTGACCATGCCTACAGCCACGGAGGGGAACAAACAGGAGGAAATCTGCCACAACCTTCAGAACATCATTAACGCTCTCTGCAGCCACTTTGCCTCATCTACAAAACAGCATTTATGAATTTTCTCTGCTTCCTAAAGATATTCTGAAGGTGTAGTTCAGCTGAAGACAGTGACTTGAAGAGGAGTGTGTTTTCACTCTGTCAAACATTATAATTTGCTATAAACTGTAGTTTCGGGAGTTTTAAAATCTTGCTCACAATGCATTGACTGAAGATCTGATTAAGTATGCAGTGAAGAGTGCACTGACTTCTCTTCAGAGCATGTTTTCATTGGAACATCAGAACTATTATAGCTGTCTCAGTAATATACAGGCTTGACATATATGGGATCATTAAGGATTTACATCTTAGTAATGGATTGAGAGCACACTCTTTCTGGACTCTCTTGTCACTTGTATTACTCTGAAAAAAATCCCCTAGTGATTTGTTTACATATGTTAATACAGATTTTAAAAGATACTGAAGCACTAGACAAAGTAATTTTATTGCTTGACACAAAGAGATTGCCTCAATTTCTTTAATGCTCCAATTGGAATGATTTGTTCCCAAGGACTGAGGATTACAAAAACTCTCCCTACAGACTAATTAATATTTTCTTTAACCAGATATTTTCAGGCTTTTATTTATTATCTGAAGCAGTCTGTGGTGGGAGTCACAGGTACTGCAAAGTGAATATTCCAGTCATTAATGACTCGCAGCCTCCAGCAGGTCTGTGGTGTTTCCCTCAGGACCCTGCTGCTGAATCTAAGCAATAGAACAGAGAGAAAGGGTTAAGATATTCCAGAGTATTAAAAACCACTTCTGGATCCCATCCCTGGTTGAAATGCAGTCCAGCTGGTGGAAATTCAACAAGAATTGACTGATGACCTCTGCCCAACCAACCACGCGTTATCCATCTCTGACACAAGCAAATCACTCTGCAAGACACTCCATCTGTCTCCATCCAGCTCCTGCCCTTGCAGACACTGCATCCCAGCCCTCCAGGCTGAGGGGTGGGGATGTGCCACCCCCCTTTGCCAGCATGATGTTGTTGTATCTTCTCTCCCTCAGCTCCCTGACCTCTGTCCACAGCACAGGGGTGTCCGAGCCCTCTGACTGACCACTCCACCACACCATTCCACACCACTCCACACCACTCCACACAGAAGTTGTCTCTCATTTCCTGCTTCTTTCAGTGATTCCTTGGTATGGGCAAAGTCCTTTCAAAGCAGCCCCAGTTTCTGCTCCTCTCCCAGCAGCCTCCTGCGATCAGGTTGTTGTAGCACCTTGTTCACACACTCACACACAGCCTGAGACATTTTCCTACTCAAGGGAGAATCATTCCAGAGATTAATCTGTTGTGACACAGATTTTGTTCAATAATAGCCATAAAAACATGGCAGGAAGTGGGAGAAAGAGAAAGAATAGCCTGACTTGTGGTAATTTTTCTTCTGTGGAACTTCTTAATTTCACTATAAGATACATTTTACATTGAGGGATGATTTAGTTTCCACTTTAAACTTCAGGTCTCTAAACATGTAGCTAACACTGGGAGCCAGTTTTTTGTTCTTCTCTCTCACTCACACCTCTCTCCACTCCCTCTCACAGTGTCTGAAGGATATGTTATTATATGGTTATAATGGGGGGAAAAATCATGGCATATGACATGAAACTACAGAACTTTTCCATTAAACATTTTCTATCTGATTTTTTTTTTTTTTTTTTTTTTACACAGCAGCAATTTAAAAGCTAAATGGAACTGCAATGCATAGCTACAAAGCTATTTCTCTTTTTAAAGATCCTTATCATGCTCTACATTTGTCAGCACCCTGGCTGGGTACAGGTCCTGGAGCAGCAGAGGAAACAAACCTGTTGGCAGGGATCCAGGTGGGAGATCAAGCATTGGGAAATAAATGTGCCCAGCTCTCCTGGATCTCCAGAAACTGAGGTTGAGTTTAATGTGCACTGCCACAGGTATGTAAAGATGAAGATTGATAGCAAGAGAAGCTCAAAGTCAGGGCTGCTGTGCCCATTTGCATGGTTACACCTGGAGGGGAAGCAGCTTTTCTGGATCTGAGAGTGACACCACAAAGCACAGCCTTCCTATATTCTCTGCTATTCTAGCTGCCCCAGACACAAAATAAAATCAGAAAAGCCATAAGGGGACCTTTCCAGCAGATATTCTAGACTGTAGGATAAAAGAAATTGCCACATCCTAGTCCTGATACTGCTAAAAGATTTCCACACAGCTGGGCTGCAGCTGCCTTGCCTCTTGTCTTTAAAATTAGGCATCAGCTTGTCTGCAAAATGCTACAGCTCCCAAGAGCATTGAAGATGGGTCTGTTTGTCTCCAAAAAAGCACCAGGCTGACATCAGGCAACCAGCACTACCAAACTTTCTCTGTCTCCTCTGTGGCAGGAGAGGTTGTTCCTGCTCAGAGGGTCTCCCACCCCAGCGCAGGGCACTCGGGGCTCTGCAGCTGTGGGCAGGGTGCCAGGCTGACTGCCACCACTGCCCCTGGGGTGCAGCTTTCCAGGGGGCTGACTGCCCTACGCACAGACAGAGCTCCCCAGCTGGGGTTCTGCTGAGCATGACCTGCCAAACCACGCTGCCAAGCTGGTAGGAAGAGATTTGTTTGCTGAGAGTGGTGCTGCACTGAAATCTGCTTGGGGATGGGGATGGGGATGGAAGTGCACATATCCTTTTTGGTGTTAGCTACTCTAATGGATTCTAACCCAGATATTAATCTCCTTCAGGGTCATGTGTAATGCTCATGTCAGTGTGTGTGTACACACATACGTGTGTTTGTGCATACATACACTTCTGAAAATGGGGATGGGGATGGGGATGGGGATGGGGATGGGGATGGGATCCTCTGGAGCAAACAAGGAGATCTTAGAGCCAAGAGCACCTAAAGAGGAGCTAAAACCAGGCTGGAGAGGGACTTTTTACAAGGCCATGCAGTGATGAGACAAAAGGGAATGGGTGTAAGATGAAGGAGGCCAAATTTAGATTAGACATTAGGAAGAAATTCTTCCCTGTAAGGGTGGGGAGTCCCTGGCACAGGGTGCCCAGAGAAGCTGTGGCTGCCTCATCCCTGGAAATGTTCAGGACTGGGTTGGATGGAGCTTTGAGCAACCTGGGATAGCTGAAGGTGCTCCTGCCCATGGCAGGGGGTTGGAAAGAGGTGATCTCTGAGATGCTTTTCGAGATAAACCTTTCTAGGATTCTGTGGAACCTGGCAGAATGTGAACTTGCTGCAGAAGCAATTGCCATCTTCCACTTCATTTCGGATGAACTCAATTACCTTAGAGGTCTTTTACAGCCAAAAAGATTCTATGGGTTTCTTTCTGGCCATGCAAAAAGGAATAGAAATTCATGTGACAAGGAGTACTAAATTTAAGTGAATACACTACAAGACCTTCAGTTCTGTCTGTTGACAGTACTCAAACCAGAAGAAGATCTAAAGCTGCTTGTTAGAGAGCAGGATAATCTCAGCAGGCCTAACAGAATAAAAATTCATTTCTGCCAGTACACTGAGAATGGCTCAGAATAACATGGCAAGGAGATCTTAAAATAAAAAAGTGCCATAACTTCTTGCTTCAGGATAGGGAGGAGGGGAAGATTAAATACTTTCATTAAATTAACTCTCATCTGAATGAGGCTTTTGTTTAATTTCTAAAAGAAACTCGTTTCTTTGTTGTCATTTTCTTCTTGAGTGGTAAATATAATGTAGAATTCCAGAAGTCTCATTTCTATACAAGCAAATGTAATCAATTTCACAGAGCACTGAGACAAATCAATATGGAAGGAGTCAGAAAACCAAACAAAAACAACGAGAGAAAAATATTACCCTATTTATATGTTCATAATACATGGGAGAAAAAATATATTTAAAATTACAGAGCTAATTTCTAAAGCAGCAGACATCACTAGTCAGTGATAAAAACCAGTAAACTATTTCAGCTGAAAAACACCACAAGCCTGTGATGATTATAACAGCCCATGTGATGGTCATTATTGTCTGCAGTATAGAAACATGAACAATTTTGCCTATTTTTTGCTCTTTTTAAATTTGTCATTAACAGAGAATAAGAGACCAGAAAAGTAATTATTGCCCAATTAACCCTTGTAATATTATATGGCATTTCAGCTTCATTTGCAGCTTCAAAGTTGGATTTTATAGCCTGGTGACTCTTCAGAAGGATACCAAGACTTTGCTGAAACATGCAATATCTGCCTTGACTGGCAGCTGCAAGATGCATAAAATCAACATTAAACTGGCTTCAGCCTGCAGAGCCATGGCTCAGTCTGGCTGTGTCATCAGAGAGAAGAGATACTACATCATAAGTGGAAAAAACCATAAAATCTCATCCTTTTTTTCTCTCTTTTTTTTTTTTTTTCCTTAAGCTTCCTCCTGTCTCCACTCCAGGAAGTCTCATCCTTGCCCAGGGAGCAGAGGCTCATGAGCCAGCTGAGAACCCACACACCTTTCAGGGCATTTTAGCAGGGTGGGAGCAGAATTGGATATCTGTGAACCCTTCCTGTCCTCTGCTATTAAACCCTAAATCCCTTGGCTTTTTTCATAAAATTCATAGTGAATTAATTTTCTCAGCTGTAAGTCAGGAAACAGTACAGATGGAAAATAGAAAATTTTTAAAAAACAAACCAGAACTGGAAGAGAAGTCTGTTCTTTGGACATTGTGTTTAATGAATCTGAACAAAAGGAAAGCAGTTCATGTCCAGTGTTGCAAAAGGAGAAAAATTATAGCAGCTAGCTACAATTTGTGACTGCTTTTGGGGTAGGAATATCCCTTCTGAGTCACTGGGAAATATAAAAATCAAATCACCCTTTAAAAAAAAAGCAAACACAAAGTTCTATTTCAGCATGGAATACCAAGGCTGAAATTAAACCAAATATTAATCAGCTCACCCATTATTCTTATTTCAGCACTACAGAACCAGAAGGAAACATCCAGCAAAAAAAAGTTAATATCCATCTGGAGACTTATTAAATGAAAATAACCACAAAGTCAACAAACTTCAGCTCATAAAAAGTTGCATGCACATTTTTATTCTGCCATCAACTCTGCTTTACCTTTGGGCCATTTCATATCTGCTTGAGTTATAACTGGTGTAATAAATGGGGTTTAGGCAGCATATTTCCATGCAAATTTACATTGTCAAATTACTATTCTTATTCCATCTCCATCATAGATGAAAAAATAAATTGAAGGACGTGTTTAAAAAAAATTCCTTATGATAAAAAAAATGACTACTTCAATAGATTTATCTTTTGAAATATTACTTTTCACTCTCATGGAACAGAAGGGTATAAAATTTAATAGGAGTAGATCCAAAACAGCTTCTGGAGAAATTCCACTAAAACCCTGGACCCTGTAAAAGTAACCTTGTTTAGAGAAGTTTTGTTCCATTATTAGAAAAAAGAAATAAAATCACCAGAGTCCAAGTGATTGATTTTTATTGACTGGTTTTCAAAGGTGATCATCACCATCCAGCTTTCCCTCTATGCTAAAATCACACAAATAGAATTAATTGTAAAACACAGTATTTTCCTTTGGAAAATTCCAGCATTCACATCCAACTGAAGTTCATGTGAGATGTGTTTAACTGCACTTTTTAAAAGAGACCCAGGGTGATTTCCCAGGCCCTGTGCAGGTGCCTGAAGCTGTACCAGCACTGGGAAGCTTCACTGAGCCCGAGCCCTGGGGAGCTGTGCAGGAGAGGCACAATGCAGGAGCTGAATATGGACATTTTCCCTGTGTTTGCACCATTCTCTCACTTTTTTCAAAAGGAGGAAAATTTCAATGCATTCTTTTTGCAGCCCATGATAGTATGAAAAAGCCTTTGCAGCATGTGCAGCCAGTTGGCTGGAGGAGCTGGCTGAGAAAACCCAGCCTGGTAATTTTGCCTATAGTAAATGCTGACAGAAATTACTCTGATACTGTTCCACTGCAGCTGCCTCATTGTTCTGTTTTAACGTAATCAGCACAGTAAGGAGGAAGAAAGAAGTGTTAATTTTATATCAAATAAACTTTAATTGAGTCTTTCATACTTCAGTACTGTATGATAAATGCATATAATGGCCTGTGAGTTAGTGCTGGTTGTGATAATGTGGTGTGTCAAAACTTGTCTCGGACACATTCTGGTACTTTCAGCTTTGTGTCACCATCCTGCAGCCCAAGAATGGCTCCTGAGACACCCCCAAACTCCTCTGAGGAATCACAGGTAACAAAAGAGGCTCCTGGGTAAGGATGAGGCTCCTCAAAATAACTGTAAGGGCCAAGGTGGTTCAATGTCCCTCTCACTGTCAAAAGAGAAGGATGATCCAGAGAGGAATTAACTTCCAGCCAGGGTACATCAGAAGCACTCAGTGCCCAGAGGTGAGCCATGGCAGCCCTGGCAGTGACCTTTCAAAGGCACTGATGGAGCAGCCTGAAGTGCATCGTGAGGATCTCACCCCCAGACCCTCACGGTTCTGTTCTCCAGCTCTCACAAGAGTGCAGCTCCTGGAAAAGGAATGAACATTCTTAATCCCTGTCTCCACCTATTACAGATGGGGGGCATTAACACAGGGGATTTTTAGATGTTAAACCTGGCTTACAGTGGGGGGCATTAACACAGGGGATTTTTAGACCTGGCTTACAAATAGAAAACATGTAACCTCCTAAACCAGGAAAAAATTTGTTCAAAATACGTACAAAGCAGTGCAGTCATTTCTTCCTCCTTCCCAAATCCCCCTTGTTTTGTTTATATCAATTTTAAATAGGGGATGCTGAGATGACATTTAATCCTTAGATTTTATGAGTGAAAACAAATATTCTCCCTGGTTAAATTCTAATTTTCTCACATAACTTGTACCAAAATCACAGACATGGCAGTAACATGGACGAAGGTCACAGTGCCTATTCCCCATGTCTCAAGGTGGAGCATATTAGACTTAAAATCTTGTAAATGAGAAGAGTGTCAATGAAGAGTCAATGTCTTGACTCTTCTTAAAATCTTCCAAGGCTGGGGACTATAGACTTAAAATCTTGTAAATGAGAAGAGTGTCAATGAAGAGTCAATGTCAACTCTTCTTAAAATATTCCAAGGCTGGGGACTGCAGATGATCCCCTACAGGTTTAGTTAACCTCCCAGTTATAATATTTTTTTTAGAACTTCTTAATGTCTTCTATTCCATGGCAACTTGTCCCAGCCTAATCAAATATATAAAAGAATTTATCCTCCACGCTTTCTTTTGGAGTCATCTTTGTGCACGCTCTTTCTCTAGAAGCTGGGCAGCCTCAGTTCTTCTTTCTGGCTGCTAGATCTCCAATCATTTGACACTGGTTAATTCTCTTTCTTTGTAAAACATAGAAGTTCAAGACAGGATATTGTTCTCAAAATTCTGAATCAAGCCAGAATAGAAATCCTGTGATAAAGCTGCATTTTATGGGTTTTTTGCTTACTTGAAGAGTCAAAACTTATCAATGAATTTACCAGCAGTGCAACAGCTAAAAGAAACCTGTCACTGACATTTATTATTAGACCTGGACAAAAGGAAAGAATTATCTCAATACTTTAATCTTTGTCTGTTTAATTAATTGAACTAATTTGTTGTAAATAGTTCTTGGTTGTTAGCACATTCCCAAGCACATTTTGGCAAGTATTAATTAATTCAAATTCAATTTTCTTTGCTTGATTTATCAACAAGGTCACAGAACTCTGTAGCTTTGTGTTTGAAAGAGGGCAAAGATATCTCAAAGAAGCTTATCAAAGAGATGGAAGTTTGCTTTGTCCAAATATCCTGCATTCATCAAAACTTTGCTCTTTCCAGAATTATGCCTACAATCTTTGCTAGAATAATTACAGAAAATGGGCAGTGGAAAATGAAAAAAGCAAAAAAAAAATTTTCTTCCTTTCCTTCCCTGTGCAAAGATTGATCCCATTCTTGTTGCTTTGCTCTTTCCAGAATTATGCCTACAATCTTTACTAGAATAATTTCAGAAAATGGGAAGTGGAAAATGAAAAAAGCAAAACCAAAATTCTTTTCCTTTCCTTTCCTTCCCTATGCAAAGACTGATCCCGTTCTTGTCATCATCTCCCAGACCAATTCAGGATCTCACAGCACACAAACAGGTACATTCTGATGGGAAAATTATGAAGCCAAGGAATAAAGTAAAACAAAGGGAACAGCTGTTGCCAGTCAAGGCTGGAGAAGAGAATCAGAAGTAACATGGAATTTGTAAATTTAGCAAATCTATTCTGAGAATTTGGAATGATGAATCATTCCCTGCCTCCCCAACTTCCGATCCATCTTGAGAGAAAGTTCATCTGGCTTAACTCTGGCCCTCCATTGTCTTTTCACCAAAAGAATCCCACAAGTGCTGTGCTTCCAAAGATGAGACCCTGTTCTAAAGGTCTAAATACATATATTAAGCTGTTGTTTTACCTTTCAGTCCTTTTTATTAATTAGTTAATTTTGCTTATACTGCAACAAGCTTGTTTCTTTAATTGCCCTTACAGTTTTAACTTTCCAGGCCCTGGAAAAGACTTATTGGGAATACTCAGCAGGAAAACAGGCAGGACCCATGACTGGTGCAGCTGAGCAGCCCAGTGCACCCAGGTGGTGCCAAGCAAGTGCAGCCTCCACCAGTGGTGCTGGAGAACCCCAGCCCTGTGTGGAGAACAGCCCAGGCAAGCAGAGAAGGATTAGATTTCACCACTGAGAAGAAGTGGTTCAGCTCTTGTTATCCACCTCTATGTTTTTACCCCATCTCTTGTTTGCCTTGCCTACCCTCTACTTGGATTGATGAATCCCTTGTTTTTGTTAACCTGCCCACACAATTTCCCAAACATTTTTGGAGGTGCCCTTTTCCTGCAAGCCCCATTGTCTGCAGCGTCTCTCCCTTTTCTATATCTGTTCTTTTCAACCTCCTTTCTCCTCTTTTCTCCTTAGCCCTTTTTTATCCTTTTGCCTTTTCTCTTAGCACTTCTCTGCCCTGTAACCTACCACTTTCTGCTCAAAAGGGAAACTATAAATCAATAGCCTGCACTGTGGACTTGCTGCCTTTTCCACTTTATTTAAATTCTGCCCTCATAAGAATCAATTCAAAACTCCGCTGCCTCATCCAGAAAGGAGAAAAAGAGCATGCAAGCACTTTCTTCACACACAGTGGCCCACACAGAGCTCCAGTGCCTGTACACACCCAGACACACAGCCCAGTGGCACCTGAAAGTACAGGTGATGTGTCAAAACTGACACTGTCATCTCTTTTGAGGCTTTGGTCTCCTTTCATTGTCAAGGGAGCAAGCAGAAAGGAAAACAAGGATTTTGCTGTTCCCATTTCACATTTTATGCTCCTCAGAGCAGGGAATTTCCTCAACAGAATGTTGTGTCAGATGACAGAAATTATTATTTGTCACAGAGCAACGTTGATTTAAATTACCCCACAAAACAAGTAGAAAGTCAGGCTCTGAACCTGTTACTCAAATCCTCTTTGATAGACACATTTGACCACAGCAATGCCAGGTAGAAGTTTTATTTTGGTCAGGGAATGGACATTCCTGTACTGACCTACAGTCCTGCTCCAGCTGGAGGCTGCACAGCAGCTCAGCCCAGGCAGGGCAGGAGCCAGCACTGATCAGCAGCTGGACAGGAGCCCCATCCTGATCCTTGCAGCTCATCCCCATTACCCAAAACACAGTCCAGGTACTGCTGATTCAACCACCAGTCATAAAAGCAGCAAGAAGTTTGGCTAAAAAAGTCCATGCCTGTGACGGCAGCCAGGAATGAACAGGTTTAAGTTCAAAAAGCATTAGGCAACCTGTGAAGACATCTCACCTATTTTTAGTGAAAGGAGCCCAAAAATACTGGGGACCAGCTGAGACTCTTCAGAAAAGTGCCAATTTGGGGTGGGACTAATCTGACTCCTTGTCCTTGCAACAGGGCAAAAATGAGTCAGTGTGTTAGCAAAGGACAAACCATGCTCCACTGGAGAAAAAAAATTTCCTTTTCAGGAGAAATTGGTGCTCTTAGGTTAGGATTTCTCATGGCAGAAGCCTCTGTGATCCTGAAGCCCAGGTGCACGTGGCATAGTAATTTGGTACTCTCTGTAAGAAAGGCATCCAGTTGGTGCTTGGGCTAAATTCTACTTGGTGCTTTGATGGCAAATGAGAGGCATAAATCAATGGCAGCTGATCAGTAATTATACAAAATTACAGTATGCTTTTGTGGTGTTTTTGAAAGAAATTGTCATTTTGCTACTCAGCCTGACTAATTTCTGGCTCACATTGAATCATTGTGCCATGTTTGCAACTCATTAAAGCCACACTCACATCTTTCACCACTTTGCCTTGGTTTCTGTGATGACAAGGGGAGAAATGCTGCTGTCTCCAGGCTTCTGCAGTACCCTGTGACTTGCCTTGAGGGGACAGGGCTTTGTCAGGAAAAGCCAGCCCTGCAGGCTGGGCTGACAGCTCACAGCTCACCCTGCAAGGGAAGCAAGGTCCCTTCTCAGCCTCTCAAAGTGCCACAGCAGGGTCAGGCTTGGGGAAGGACACAGAGGCTTTAAAGCCTCCTTAGGCTGCTCAGTCCCTGGCCTGGTTCTGGTAGTCCAACCAGACCCAAACACACACAGACCTGCACTCCATAAGAGGTTCCTACAGCAGAAATCCATTTCAATACTTGTTGGTTGGTTGGTTGGTTGGTTGGTTGGTTTGTTTTTTTGGTCAGGCTGTGTTGAGCTAAGGATTACTTACAACATACCGATAATTACATCCACTTTGGAAAAAACTGGCTTTGACCTGAATTTTTTTTTTTTCCATTTGTTTCTATTCTGTTTCAACATCCTGGGAAATTTTACCAGAGAAATAGAAAAAATAATTGAAAATAACCAAGCTCACAAAACAGTGTTCTCTCTTCTGGAATTTCAGATCAACACACAAATTCTGGAATTTCAGATCAACACACAAACCAATGAGAGGATCTCTTCCTGTGTAAACCTGATGTTCCCAGTGGCCTCTTTTATGCCAGCTCTGAATTATTTTCAGCAAAAGTGGTTATTACAGGCACCTCTAGGCAGCATTTTGTGACCACAGCCTTGCTCCACTAAGGCCAGTGCCACCCAGCAGGACAGAAATGCATCTGAACACTGTCAGCACCCTGAGCTGACTTCAAGGAGTGATTCTGCTGTGCTAAAGGCAGCCAAAAAGCCAGCTGGAATTATTTTGCTTTCTAGACACTTCCAATATCCTGACTGATCTCACCCAACAGCAGCCCAACACCTTCCAAGTGTCCAGCACCATTCAACAGCTGTGATCACTCAGTCAAAAATTAATTCAGGGCAACATTAGCAGAGGAAAAAAGATAAACACACTTCTCTAGGAAGCTCAGAGAGGGAAGACAAAGAGGGAGAGAGACTTGGTATTCCTGGAATCCAGAACAGAATCTTCATCACAGAAAACCAAGTGAAATATTTCAGTGGGGGTCATTGTTTTGTCTCCTTTGTTTCAGGAGTGTCAAACATCCCTTTCTCAGAGCAAAGCTTTAAATTTGAGTTCACACTTGGACTTGCAAGCGTGTTTCATTTTCTCAAGTACCAAAAGCCTAACTTTGGGTGAGATCATTGTCATCTTTGCTAAGCAGGATCATCAGGCGCCCAAATGGATTTAGGATCTTAACTTCAGTTAATCTGCCTGGCAAGTTGAGAATCAATCTGCCATCTGGCACCCAAATATATCTAGAGAATAAAAAAACCTTTGACTATCAGCAAAGAGAGAAACCATAGGTCTGTAACCATTCCCTTCCTTCCTCCTGCCATGGATACATGCAGAATGTTTGGGGGCTTTATACTTTCATAGTGTTTTGGTGAACTGGAAAGAGTAGGAGTCATATGTCACTTTAGGAGGCAGAACAAAATTAAATAATTTTCAAGAGTCTAAGCAGAACAAAATGAAATAAACTTTTTTATTACTTCTATGACAATGTTCAACAATCATGATTTTTTTTTTTGTGGGTTTTACGAACTTACTTAAGAAAAGGCATTTTATGCTGTCTTACATCCAGGTTATACTTCTGTTTAGACAGTTCTGAGCATGTTGGTGATTATTAACAAGCTCTAGATTTAGTCAATTAAGCATCTAGTTTGAATGACCAATCCATCTAGAATCCCTGCAGGGCTTTATGGGAAAAGAGTCATATTCCTTCAGATGCCATTCACTGAAAGCACCTAACCTTTGTAGCTTTAATTCCCTCAAACAACTTTTTTCTCTGCTAGCTCTTTTTGAAGGCCAAGCTCCCACACCTTCCCAAAATTCCAACCTCTGTCACCAGAAGGATTAGATAAGTTACACATTAATTGGGAAATAACCATGCAACACCAGAGGCATGCAGCAAAAATACTCCTGCTGCACAATTACTCTGATTTCCAGAGCACATATTTAAATATAAACCAGCATTTCTGAAGTAACATTGTGGGTGCTGTCCTGAAGATATTCTTCCCATCAATAAGGACATGTGATCATAAATGAAATGAAGTGTGCTCCATGGCAACCATGATGAACATCACTTCAAATGCTGCCAAAATGGTAACACCACAAATTTCATCTTGCAATAAGTTGTCTGGTAATTAAAGAGCAAGGGCCAGTTTCAAAGAGGAACTACCAAAGTTTTAAAAATATGCCAGGGATAATGTATTTCATGCATTGCTAATTATGTAGGCATTTTCTAAAACAAGCCAGAATTAATTATGCATCAGATCCACCCCCAGCATAAGGGAATAATTGAGTTTCGTCCAAAGTTATGGCTCAATAAGAGGCACTGTATGGGCTGCACACTTTGTGCTGTGTCACACACCGTGGTGGAAATGGGCTGCCTCAATGCAAAGGCTGCTGCCAATTAACACTGCTAATACACGTTAATTTAAGATTTCCCTTTTCCAACTAATTGATATCTGATTAAACACAGAATAAGTTTTTTTAAGTGTTCATTAAGTAGCTAAAATTTCCTCACAAGTTTCATGTTTTATATGAGGCCACAATCACAGAATACGTAGCTCATGTAATTTCCAAATCATTAGAGAGTAATTGGACTTATCAGTTACATGCTAATTAAACTTCCACTGAATTCTCTTTCTGCAATCAGTTGACATCAGATAGATGCACGGTACCCATCTCATTATGGTAAAATGGAATTGCTGAGGCACTTAAAGTGGAGTGTGGCACAGAGAGCAGAAAAGTCTGTTCTGCTCTGTGGTGGGAGCAGCACCTGCAGCTCTCAGAGCTACAGCAGTCCCAGAGCTCCAGCAGAGCAAACACACACTGGAAAGGGTTCCCAGCGGTTCCCAGACATGGGTTTACAGGTGTTTCACCTGTCCTGAGCTCTCTTCTGCCATTATCACCAAAAATTCTGCCATTGCCACCAAAAATGAGCTTGGCTGGGTTTGTACCTACTTCAGTGCATCCCCAGCCCACCAGAGCTCAGTGTCCCAAGAACAGCAGCTGCACTCACTGACAGATTGTGCCTCTCTCAGAATATGCTGCAATCTATTTTTGGAGACCTGCCACACTGGCTGCTGGTCTGGATGCTGCTCCTGCCATGCAATAGTTAAGAACTTGTGATTTCCATGGGAAATAAATGATCCATGAAGAAAAGCAATACACCCCAAATTCAGATGTGCTTTCCTCACCTGGTGAAATGAGTTCATCACCAATATGATAATGACAGAAAGATTTGGTGATATTACAATATGAGGAGGAAATCAGACTTAATCCACATTGAGATTCAGTGGCTTTTGATGAAATAGCATGACTGGGTAAGGGAATTTGGGGAACACAATATGATAATAGTAACTCTTTCTAGTAATTAATAAAAAGGAGATAAAAAATATGATAAAATATCAGGTGCTTTAATATTTTTTTCACTCTTTCTATCTGCCAGAACTTCTTTTCTCTAGGACTGTGCTTAGTATGTTTTCTCTCTATTGGATTTGGTTTTGGTGGCTGGAGTCAAGAAAAATTCAAATGAATTTTCTTTCAGGGAAAGGCAGGGGGGAAAGAAAAAGAAAGGTAAGCAAGTTTCCCTGTTGGTGCTCGCTAGGAGCTGGGCCTTTATTCCTGTCTCAAATAAGAGAAAACCTGCTGAGCTGCATGGGAAGTTCTCCTGAATGTAAATTGTGGGGTTGAATTTTCCAGCAGATGAAATGGGCTGCAGTGCCAGCTGTGAGGAATGCTGCTGCTCCTGAGCCCACGGATCCACCTGAGCCCAGCCTGGGAGTGCACCCAGAGCTCACCTCCTGTTCTCCCTGCAGGAGCCTGCACCAAAACAAGCAGCTAGAACCCAGGGAAACACACATATTCCAAACCCACAGGGACCAAGCCAGCTCCCAGGGAGGTTCTCTGGTTGGTTTTTTTGTTTTTGTTTAGTTTTAAAAGAGCACAGATTTCTACAAATGAGTACTGTGTAGATACTGATTTCTCCAGCTGATATTCCTGTAGTGCTCATTTACAAGCATTTTCCAAGTTGTAAGGCAAGCATGAGTGTTTTATTTTTTTAATGAAAGCCTAAGAATTAGTAGGAAGACCTAGGAGAGATGTCATAGTCAATTACTAATGTGAGGTTCTAAAAATGCAATTAAGCATGGATGAGTATTTACACTAATTGCAAACAAGTTACCTTAGACCAGTTAACCTGTCTGCTCAAGAGAAAGAATGGTAATAACCTATGTGAGAAAATCCTTTAAAAAATAGTTTCTTCCATTAAAAAAAAGAGAAAAATAATTCAAAACCATGCCCACAATTACCATCAACTTCCAGCACAAGGAGATAATCATTTGCCTGTAAGCTAAAAATCCAAGCACTTTATGTTTCTTATTAATGCTGTAAGACTAACTGTAGAGCCTTTCAGTGCTGTGACTACCCTACTTTACTGTGGCTTTAAAACAATTCTCCATACTCCCTGCCTCCAGAACAGCATATCTAAATTTTCTGAAGTCAGCTGTTGCCCAGGGTGGTGGCATCTCTCAGAAAGAAACAAGCAGGGACCACCTGGGTTTTGGTGCTGCTTTGCATCTCAGTGGCCTTGGGATGCTGTTGACTTGGACAGTCCCTGTTCCCAGCCTGGAACTGACTAAAACTCCTCAAGTGTTGGAGCAAATCTGGTGCAAATCTGCTGCCCCCTTTCCTCCCAGCACTGGCTGCAGAACGAGGGCTGTGGAAATTAAGGGAGTCCCTCAGTTGTAATTGCATGAGGCATTTAAAATTAACATTCATCTCCCTGTCAGGCACATCCCCACACCTGGAACAATTTTCCATTTGTTTAAATGTTCAAGTGAAAGCAGGATCAGAGCTGACATGCACCTTGTTACATGATTATCACTGATTTGGTTGGCAAATCCACAAACAGCTACAAAACCTGATAGAATCATGTATCACTGTTATTACACGTGTTGGATTTTTATTAATTTCAAAATTATTTCCTTTATGGCACGCTGATTTTATTTCTGTATCGAATTCCATTTAATTGTCCCTTGTTTTAATCTTGCAGGAGCTTTTAAATCACTGAGGAGCTCCAAGAATGTCATCTGCTTACAGGTACTATATGCAATAAGATGTATTGCTGCTATTATTGCCATTATTAGGGGTGTATGTTATGGTGGGAGTGTCATTTGATGTGTCTTATGGGAACAAAAAGCAAAATGAAACCAAGCCTTTTCCCTATCTGGCACTTTGCCATTTCACTGTTTCTTTTTGTATAACTTTTCATTCTTTTCAATAATTGATTGTTTTTATTTGGAGGAGGGGAAGATAACATCCTGAGTAACAGTGTTAGCTTGGAGGGTTTGATCAGAAGGAATGTGACTCACTTCAAGCCAGCTGGGAACTGGCTAAGTGGGAAGTGGCAAATATTTTAATTTTGAGCTGTCTAAATCAGTATTTCCTTGGCCTTCTCTTTATGTGCAGCAGCCTTACTTCCTCAGGCAACCTTTTGCACTTTTGTATTTTGTAATTAAACACAACTGCAATTGCTTTTATCATATGAGCATGGGGGAATTTAGCAGCATCCCATAAAGAGAAAGTTGACTGGCATTTTTCCTAACAAAATTTCATTTTCAATTGTCAAACAACAGTCGGGAAATGAATTCTCTCCTGCAGTTCAGCTTTATGATAAATTTCATCTCAGGTTGTTTACCATTTCCAGAAGTTAAAAACAGGTAAAATACACTTGTGCAGTAAAGATTAAAAAAAAAAAAAAACAGAGAACCATTTAATTGATTTTTTTTCTCTTCTTTCCTCCTGAAGGCCATTTTGTTGCTCTCAGTGAATAACAGGATACAGCACAAATATACATCTTAAATCCACCACTGCTTTATACAATTGCATGCTGTTTCCACTGCTATAAATTAATAAAAAATTAATAAATTGTCCTGTCTAATATAAACTGCCCTGCATTCACCCAACTCCCTTTTCACTTGTGTGACTCAGAAATCTGATTTTGCTAGAACTTTCTACCATGAATGAGTTTATAAGTTTCTAGCACGAATTTGGGATGAATGTATGTAATTTCCAGCTTTTTAAGGCAGTTGATATGTGTGGCATTCACATTCTCTGAACGGAGAGACATAATTTTCTCTCTCTCTCTCAGGATTTTTTCCTAAAGAAGCACAGACAGAAGAAGAGCAAAACAATTCTTATCTCTACTTGCTGCTCCTGTTGTTTTACACACGTGGAATGTGTTAGGAAGATTGTTTACCTGAAGTCATTTGGCAATTAGATTCTGCGGAGGATTGTTTTGTTTCCTTGACCAATTGGGTCAAAGTATTCTTTTGTATTCTTTGTAGAATAGTATGTATATTTAATATAGTATAATATAATGCAACATAATATAGTTTAATAAAGCAACAGTTCAGCATTCTGAATCAATGGAGTCGGATGCCAATTGTTCCCTGAGTGGGGGGCCCTGATTTTATAATAGATATGGGCACAAGAAACAGCACTGGAATCCCTCTCCAGTCCATAAGGGCCACTTCTCTCTGCTCCTACTGATGTGCCTCCCATGACAATTACAAGTTATTTCCTTTATCCTTCGCTGCGCAGTGCTTAAAACTGGCAACATCATCACAGGATTTAAATTAGAGCTTGTTGCCAATGTTTCACCTCCAAACGAACGCAGCTTTTAATAAATTATCTTGAGCCTAGGAGAGGCTCCATCATGATTCACTCTGCAACATCTTGAGTGCTGGGCTATGCCAGCAGAAATAATTTCAACAAGGCTCTCTGTTAAGATGCAGCAAACGTGATTAAAGGAGCTGCAGTTTGGAACAAATGGTTCAACATGTTGGTGTCTAAAGGAAGAATTTTCCCCCCTCGACTGGCTTGGCAGCTGTTGGACTTCATTATGAGGAGCAAAACACAGAAGTGTGCAGACAGGTGCACGGCAGATTAAGGGCTCCAAAACAAGGCAGAGCAACAGCTTCGCTTTGCTGTAACAGAACAGAGACAGGAAAAGAACATCCATGGAGGGCTGTGATTCAGGGAGAGCACTATTAAAAAAAAAAAAACTACAAAAACCTCCAAAAAAGTTTTTTAAAAAGCCACTAAATACCCCAATACCAATACTAATAATACTAATACTAATATTAATACATACTAATAGTAAATACTAACACTAAATTAAAATACCAGCAATTCACACAGTATAAGAACTGCCTCCAAAAATAAGGGAATTGCCAAAATATGTAACGTGATTTGTGCCTGTTTTCTCCCACAAGCCTGTGAGGATGGTTTAAAAGAAATTGTGTCTTGAGCTGGCAAAGCAGCAGCTCAGCTTAAAATGAAAATTAAGAATTTCTCAGCTTAAAATGAAAATTAAGAATTTGGCTATTGTTATTTAATGCTTAAGGACTGATTTCCTGATGCTAAATATGTATTCAGAGGCTTAATTACCACTGAAATATAACTGCCAATGTTCATCTCAGAGTGTCTTCTTAACTTATACTTTTGTAAGTGCAAAAAAACCCACTTTTGGAAATGTAGGGGAAGACACAGCACTCATGGACTGCCTAGACAAAAAACAGGCTTGTTCTTATAAGGGTCATCAGAAGGATAAAGAGTTAAGCAAGAGAGGACCTGGAATTATTTAGGATGTGTGATAATGATTAAGGCAAGCACTGCCTTGATGCCTGCTCCCCAGCAGCTGGAGAAGGTGCCAAGGGGGTCTGGAGGACCCTGGCAATTCTCCATGGATGGTTGCACATGGGGAGTTATGAGACAGGATGGGAGAGCCTTCTTCCAAATCATCCACCCCAGAACAAGCCAAAAACACCCACTGAGGCCTCCACAGCCTGGAAGTTGCCATTAAAAATAAAATCTCCTCTCCCCTCACAGCTACGCATACTGAGGTCACACCTGGATGTTTCAGGGACAGCAGGAATTGGGGGGCTGTGGTCTTGGGCAGCTGCCAAACACTCTTGGAGCCATCTCATCAACATGTAAGACCAACTGGACTGGACAGATAGTTTTACAAAAAAGGTCTTCCTTGAGCACCAACTCACAGCATTTCTCTGAGGTTAGTGGGACACTGTAAAACCAACAATCAGCAGTTTCTCAGCTGAAATCCTTCCCCCACACGTAAAGAAAAGTGAAATCATTGGTCATGCAGGGCACAAGGGCAAAGAGCAAACCAGGGAGGCTTCTGCTGCCCAGGGTAAGATGAATAATAAGATAATGATGATGTTAAATGCTGTGTTTATTTTTTATTTTCCCGCTGTGAAGCGATGCTTGCCTGTGAAGAATTGTCTTTAAATAAAGCACCTTTCAACCAAGCTCATTACAAAACCATCTGAGCACTCCTGATAGTCAAGTTGGTGTGTGAGACAATGGCAAATTATTCATCATGAATAAATTACCAGATGAACACACTCACCCTTTTTTTTTGAGTTGTATTACTGGAGCCCTCGAGGCTGGGGGTAGAACATGGGCCTCAGCAGAGGAGTGTATAAAAACTATGGACAGTGAAAGGTAACAAATCCCCAGCCCCACTAAATCTATTGATTAAATTTTACAAGACAAAGAAACACATCAGGAAGGAAATTACATGATGAGGAATACTTTTGGTTAAATCAGTGACTAAATCAAAACTAAATTCAGGTCTCCTGGAAACTCCTAGATTAATAGTTCAGGTTAGCAGCAAATTAGGGATGGCAAAAAGGGGAAGGGAGTGAATAATATATAGATGATTTTGCTAGTGTTTGAGGACCACTGGTGAAGAAAAAATCAGGTGACAGCTGGATTATATCTGATTTTCATCCTCCAGATTTTCTGCAAATTCCAGCAGGGTGTTGCTCAGAGGACGGGATATGATTTTTCTGTTGCCTTCCTTTTACTGAAATGGTCTAAATAAGAGAATGAAGAAAAGTGAAAAGGGTGCAATCAGTGGATAAGAAAGGAATAGCTGCTGACAGCATAAGGAAAATTATGGCTGATATACATTATGGCCTTCAGTAGTGACAAAAATGCAGTAACAGGAAAGATGTGAACAGCAGCAAATAAACCAAGGCTGCACACAGGCCCAGAAGCTGGCTTTCAAGCAATTCTTCCATATCCTATTCACAGCTTTTGGCTTGCTGGCTCTGAGCTCTTCTGTTTCTATTTGTTTTCCTTAAACGAGCAATTAGTCAAATCTGAGTTAATGAAGCTTGCTTAGTCATCCAAGGTCTGTAAAACTTTGCCAGAAGTCAGCATCTTTGCAACCCTTGAAAATGAGGGAGTCTGGCATGACAGGCTTTGCTGACTGGCCTCTTCCATCATCTGAAATCCCATTTATCAGCTCATTTCAGGCATCTTTTGAAAAGCAGGAGAGATGAAGAGGGAAGACTTTGTCCTGTCAGGGTAGTTCATATCAGTTCCTTTAGAGTAAAGATTGAGAGACTTAATCATCTCAAGTGGAGATGACAGTGAAATATCAGACTCTTGAATCAGCAATGATCAAGGGGGATAGATTTAGAGTATGTCTGAGAAGTGCTCTTTGCTCTCTCTGTGGCAATTTGGAATCAGGGTTAAAACCACAGGGATTTATCACACATCTGGGACAAAAACTGAAAGTGCCGCTCTGATCCAGAGGAGTTTGATGGCCTTCAACTCTTTCAGGGTTAAAAAAACCCCTTTTCTTCCTCAAAACTCCAATTGCAGACCAAGTGAGAGGCACTGGGGATGGCACATTTTGAAGGGAAAAGGCAAATGTGGTGTCCTGCACACAGCAGCTCTTGGCAGTTGTCAGCATGGAAAGGGATCTCCCCAGGAGGGAAGGAAACCCACACCTATTAGACCTCACAGACATGCAGCAATTAGTGTGCCAGCAAAGCTTAATTTCCTTGATAGAATTATAAAAGCAGCACAGAAGAGTCTTTTGACACACACACTTTCAGCTAAAGCAGAGCCTTCGGTGTGCCTTGATATCCAAGCCAAAGTTAGCATTAAACATTTTACCTCTGATTTTCATTCATATTATTAAAAAATAATAATAATAACCCAAACCAATTTTCTTGGAGGAAAATGGAGAATTAATTCCTCCAACCTCTATGAGTCTGTCTTCTCTCAGATGCTGGTGACAGGAACTCTTGGTATTTCATGTGGCACATGTGAGTGAACAGTCAGTTCCCAGAATGAAAGGCATGGACTTCTACAGGGGAATTAGGAACTCATGTCTCAAAGGGAAGGCTATGGCAGATTCCTATTTTTAGAGCATTATTCACAACAATGTACAACAAGACATGTATTACAATCCATGCTTGCATCCTCTCTCCTGGGGAGACAGTCTGACCTAAAGCTGGTGCAATGTGCCACCTCCTCCTTTCCATTCCACTCCCGGGTCTCTCTCCATGTCTCCATCTGTTTTGAGGCCATATAATTAACCCCCTTTTGTAGTTTCTCCTCTTGCATAAATCCTTTTGAAACTGAAATGCATCTTAGGAAATCAATTAGCTGAAATAAATTAATGTTGTGGCCTTACAGCTACCTTCTGCATTTACTCCTACCTTCTCCACCTTTCTCCTAACTTCTCATGGGCCCAGTCTCTCACTCCTGCTGTGCAATCACTGATCTCCTGAAACAGTTTTAGAAATCCTGTACCCAGGCCAGCATGAAGTTGGATGTAGTCAAGGATTCAAATAATTTTCAATTCTGGGAGAATACTCTGGGGACCTAAACAGATTTGAGGTCCATCCTCAGTGTCCAGCAGTTCAAATACCCCCAGGTGAGAAGCTAAGCTGGTTTGGGGCCAGATTCCAAACCAGTGCCAAGTACTAAATGAACATGAAAACCATTTTACTTTCTAGTTCTGGGATTTTTTTTCTTCCACCTCAAGGAATAGTTAAGTACTTTTGTTCTGTGTCCTAAGGGTCAGTAAATTTGAACAAAAATAAAGTTCTTCTTTCCTTCTGTCTTGTTCTTTGAGACATAGAATGTTAAAGCAGCTCCCTTCTAGGATTCTCTCTCCCTGACTGGGATCATCTGTGCACCATCTAAGGAGGCAAGGTTTTGGTGTAAAAACATTCCTCTTACCTCTTTTGTTAACCAGAGGCATGGTGATTACAGCTTAATCATAGGTTGTTAAATATATTAACTAATACCTGTAATGAACAGAAAATCAATGTACAATCTGCATTTTCAAGAAAAACAAGAGTCACTGTCAGCCCTGTGGTGATTCACATTAGAGGTTTCTGCTTCATCTTCTTTTTTCTTCTTTTTTCTTCTTTTTCACCTTTTTTTTGTTTCGGGGAAAAAAAAACCAACAAAAATCCACAAGCACAATCTTCCAGCTTTATACAAATATTAGGAACTACTCTTCCCATAGTAGGAAATTTACTGCTTGTATGTCATCTGTATGGGCTGTGCCATGCACAGATGGGTCAGGGCAGGCTGAATTTAAGCTGATTTCACACACAAGGAGATATTTGCTGAAGAGAACTGTAGCTCCTCATCCACTGGCTTTACACAGCAAGTGCCTCTTTCCAGCACATTTCCAACAAGTCTTTACTGCATGATCCATTTCTAGAAGCCCAGGGCATTTCTTACAGCAGCTGTTCTCTAAAACCTGCAAAGGCCAAGGGATGATGAGGTATTGCAGCCATTGTAAGGGACCTTGGGAAAACACAAATCAAGCCTTTCTCCAGTCCCCAGACACCTATAACCATAAAACTGAGAAAATATTGTTAAACATTACCCCACCAACCATGGACACAAAGTTTAAAAAAGTTGGGTTTTTTCTCTAGTCAGCTCCTTTAGATTCACTAGTTCTGACTTTTATTAATTTGTTTGCTATCCTGCAGCAGCTGGAAACATCATCATTAACACATTTTCTGGGGCAGCAGTACCAGAAATAATTAACTGGGCAAAGCTGAGATCCAGTGGAGAGGAGGAGGAGAGTGGCTCATCCTGCTCAGCCCCCTCTGAGGCTGCAATCACAGCAGCAGGACCAAACTGCTGCTCCAGCTGCAGGTTTTTGCAGACCTTCTGAGAGGTTTGGGGAAGGAAATGTGTTTTCTGAGAACTCACAATGAAATCATGCACAGGGGGGAACTTGGTACCCTGTCACTCAGTATCACCCCAGCTTTGAAAACAGAGCAGTCACAATGAAATCATGCACGGGGGGAACTTGGTACCCTGTCACTCAGTATCATCCCAGCTTTGAAGACAGAGCACTTCTCTTCTGCCTCCAGAACAACAGAATTTTTCTGATGCATCTTACATCTCCCTAATCACAGTTTCTCATAAGGATTAAAGCTCCAAAATGCACACACAGTGCAATTGAAAACTGTTGAGCTCAAAATTCTGATACAAGCAGAGTGTGGAGCTGGCTAATAACAGATGACTTCTAGCCTCTCACTGAGCCACAGCAAACAGCTGAAATGCAGGTGAACACGTTCCTGGCTTTTCCCAGCTCACAGGACCCACCCCACCCTCTCCCAGCCCCAGAAAAGCACAGATGGGAAGGAACCCAGAGCAGCCTCCCAGACTCCAGCCTGAGCAGAGCATGAGGAGCTGGCAGCAGAGCTGGTGATGTTGCCCTGGTAGATTCAATCTGGTCCCAGGATTGGCACTTCTGTCAAAAAAAAAAAATCTCAAACCCAGAGTTTGCAGCAAAGGTTCTTTGAGAAAGAAAATGGTTTTTATTTTCTAGGACCTGGTCCCAGAACATTTTTACTTGTTCTATGCAATTAAAAATCATTGCTGAACATACCACGGAATGCAGATGAATGATAGAGGTTTGTTCACAAGGATGAAATGCTTTCTGGGTTTAAGTGACATTATACTAAAAATAAAATCTTTAACCCCTATTTTCTCAGTACATTACCTTTGATTATTGTATTTTAACTTCTGAACTACAAGTCTGAATGAATTACCACCCCAGCACAGTGCCAGGCTCTAATCCAGATGCAATAACTCAGGCACAAGCTCTTCTGGGCTTTTCCTTCAGAGTTTTCCACTGAGCCCTCAGAGCTGTGGAGGGGTCTGCCTGAAGCCCAGTAACTCAGAATCCTGCCTGCACACAGGTTTTGTTATGATTCTAGCTCCAATATTTTTATTTGTATCTATTCATTGTTCATGTCAAAAGTCCTTGAGCTCTGTCTTGGTTTTGAGATTTGTGATGAGGACTTTCAAATATCAAAAGGCTTCAGAAATGTAAAGACATTTCTAGAAATTTTGTTAGGCCCATTAAATCTGAGAAAGAGAATTAGAATTTTATACTTACTTTTTCCTTTTCCTCCTCTTCACTGGAGAAGGAAGAAAGGGGATGAAGGGAAAAGATTTTTTTTTCTTAAGCTTCCTTTGAGGTAGCCACTGCAAGCATTTGCAGGGAAATTGAAAAGTTCACTTTAAACACTTTGCTACAGCAACACTTTGCCTCTGTCATTTTCCATCAAGTCAGGACTCTGTAAATGCAAGCACATAAAATGCTTTAGTGAAGCTTTCAAAAGGGAGAAGGGGGTCCTGTGGTGAGAAACAAACAGTTTATGAAGCTGTTTGAAGTCTCACTGGAAAGCAGTGCTGCTTTTGCAGGGCAGAAAAGGATTTTGGAGTGCCTGCATTAGCAAGAGCCTTGTGTGGAAAACAGCTGAGTTTTCCACAGGCAGAGATGAAATAAAACCCAGGGACACTCAGCCACTGGAGAGTGCAGGACAGGAAATGAAGATGTTCTCAGGAGAGAGAATGCACAAGCAGAGTGCTGGAATGATGGAATATCTGCCACCTTTCAGATTCCACACAGCTAAACATGCAAGAATCCACACTGTGCATTTCCTCACCACACCTGGAAATTGTTATTGATGCCTGGCAAATGAGAAACCCAAACTTGCAAAGGCTGAGGGTTAGATTTTGTCAAAAGGGTAAAACCACAGCAGGGAACTGGAGGCATTGCCCCAAACCCTGTGCTCATTCTTGCTCCTGCACCAGTCAGTCATCTTGTGAGCTCTGATTTATTCTTATTAGAAAAACAAAACACAGCAAAATAAGGCACAAACCAAGCATTCATCTCATATTGATCCAAATTCCTTCACTTAACTCATAATTTCAATCCTTCAGAGAAAATGCATTTCTGTCCAGGCTTCAGCTAAATTGCTCCAAGAGACATATTCTAAACATATATTCTAAAAGTTGTCATGTGCCTCCGCCTCCTCTATTTGGAGAAAATGGAAAAAGCAAAAAGCTAATGGAAGAGGAGCTGAGTATTTCAGAAATTTGTATTCTGCTTCTGCAAACCCAAGGGAATTCAACGATTCAGCTAAAAATGGGTAGCATTTGTTTTTGCTGTTCTTCATTTGCAAGTCTCTGGAATATTTTGAGCTTTAATCATTACACTAAAAGGAGACACGTTCTGCATTGTGGATCACAGAGGCATCATTTGCACTTGGACAACAGATTTTTATCCTGGAAATCTCTAATCAGGTTCAACACCTAAAATATGTGTGTGTGCTCTTAGGTGAGTGGGGAATAGCACCATAATTCCAGGCTGGGGTATCCCTTAACAGCCACAGGTTTTATTTCCTGTATTATGTCAGGAAAGTAGAATAGAAAGGTGTTAAGAACATCTGGGACTGTATAAATAGAATTACAGGCTGGGGGGAGGCAAAGCTCCAGCATTATTAATGGAATTTCTTAAAGCAACCCATGTAGTAAATGTCTCCAGTATGCTGAAAGTTCACAACTTGCTATGCTGGAATTTTCCTCCTATTTTTTTTAAATTACTCACATGCCTGAGTAGTTTCTTCATTGAATTTTTAATTTCATGGATAACTCAAGTGTATACAAATAGTAAATATTGATAGGTTAGTATGTAAAAACAGAGAGATGAGGAAAACAAGAATTTGGTTATTAAATCCTAAAGCAATAAGACAAAAAAAAAAAATCCTATGGGAACCTCCAAGCCCCGGTGGAGTTCTTGAAAAAAATAAAAATAAAAGTACAGACAAAGAATAGTCTCATTCTTTGGATAATGTTAACTGAAACGTGATTCCCTGTTTGACTCTGAACATTTACTTGAAATAGCACATTAATTTCTCTAATGAAATAATGGAAAGAAATTGAAACAATATTACATTTAATGACATTTTCTCCTGACTGTACTGGTACATTTCCTTATTTTCTGTGGGTTTTTTCATCCCTATAAAGAACACCAGTTTTCTGCAAAGTAAATCAAAACTGCCAGTTCCTTTGAGTAATGGGGAAAAGGGGATCCAACAGGGAGAAGAAGAATATCCTGATGGTACTTTATACTCAGTACTCAAA
This sequence comes from Passer montanus, assembly GCF_014805655.1. Taxonomy (NCBI): domain Eukaryota; kingdom Metazoa; phylum Chordata; class Aves; order Passeriformes; family Passeridae; genus Passer; species Passer montanus. Next base: position 9,261,352 of record NW_024362051.1, on the reverse strand, counting down.
CTCAATTCAAGGTTTACTGGAAGAGGATTTCCAGTGCTCCTCACTTACAGGAACTCCTCTAAGAGAGAAGAATTTATGGTGAGCAAGCTGATTTTATTGGAGTCTTTTCCAGTGCATTACACTGTAATGGAACCCTCTTTCATTTACAGACAAACTCGTGTCCTGGGCTCTGTTTCAAAGGATGCTGTGCTTCCAATAATTAAATTGTGTACAGAAGGCAGTCACCTAAATTCCACACTGTTAATTTTATGCAAAACAAAATCCTATTGATTTCTTGCACATTCTCAGCCTTCTACTGGAGTAACACACATCCCATCAAGGGTATAAAACAGATTTTTCCATTAACAGGAAGTCCAAGGAAAGGTACATGTTGTTTGAAGCTCCAGTAAGTCCATGTATCAGAAGGACCAAGGAGAAAACAAAAATTGGGGCACTTTGCTGCGATCTTACACTTCCAGCCATAGAGTTTACTCAGTAATCCACTTGAGATATTCACCCTGAAATATTTCTTTTTACTCAGTCTATGCAATTCCCACAAAATATCAAGCAATTCTGACATTACCATATATAAATCTTCATTCTTTTTCTGGCATGGGAGTTTTAATGAGCTCTAGAGCTGTTTCTTCCACCTCCTCTCTCTGTCCCCCCATGTTATGTTGTCACTGCCACTGGAATGAGGTGCCACTACCTGAGTGGCCAGGAGAGGAAAGTTTGGGATGCTCTGGGTCTGGGAGAAATGAGCACACTGCCTGCAGCAGTCCCCCAGGTGTCCAGGCCTGCAGCCCCTGTTGTCACCTGTCCCTCGGGTCTGGAGCCACTCTGTCACCTGCCAGGGCAAGAAGCAGTGCAGGAAAGCCCAGCTGCTCTTTCTGCCCTGCAGAGGGTGAGCAGGATGCAGCTCGTTTGCGCAGCAACGTCCACTCCAGTCACGGGAAATATTTCAATTATTTGAAGTGGGTTGTAGATTGGAGTTATAATTGAGGCTTGGTTTCTCAGTGTTATTGCAACGTGAGAGCTGATCCATTGCAGCAATCAGCACAGTGCCCTCACTCACTGCAATTATTTAAAACTATTGAAAAGCAACACCCCATGGAAGCAATTTCTTTTCTCTTTTAGGGCATCATTTATTTGTAAATCACCCAGGGTGGGTCTTTGTATTGCAAACATCACAAATGAATTCTGCTTCTCATAAAACAGTCATCTGATACCTCTTCAAATTGGAAAATAAAGCTGTAGCGTTATAAGAACTGCTCTAATTGACCCCTTCCTTTCACAAAACTCGCAAACAAATGTGAGCAGTAAAGAATAATGAAGTAAATTTTCTAAAACACATTTTTTTTTCTTCTAAGAAAAGCACAAGGTACTTGTTTTGTTGCACACAAATTCCAGGAGAGGTTACACAAGCTTCACAAGAGATTACCTTTCTAGCCAGAGCTGCAATGCTACAAATTTGCCAAATCAGATTTCAGGCATTTCAAATGGAAAAACCTTGAGAGACTGTCTAGGTCTGTACAGCAATTCAGATATGATGCCATGAACAGGTCAATTTTCCAATGAAGGAGATGGAGGCATTTGCTATATACAGACACCCAAATCTGACTGAGGCAGTGCATTAAGGCACATGATCCTGTACAGGAACATTTAAGAATGAAGACAGTTCATCTGCCATGAAATAACCTGTCAGCTGAGTCGGGTGAGACATGTCATCAGGGTCAAGAAAAGCAATTTTTTCCCCAATCTCAGGTTAAAACACAGGAAGCAGAGTTTTCTTTTTTGTTTTGGGTTTGGTTTGGGGTTTTTTTCTGCTTTTTTAAGGGCAGCTATAAAAAGTCTAGACACATGTAGCCTCCCTGGAATACCTGATGATAGAGCAAGGACTGGATGTGCAATCCTATGTTTGACTCTGTCTTTGAAAAAAAGTTGTTTTTTCTTCCTCGTGGGCTGATTAGAGTGATACCATCATACTTCAAATCCAATCTGTGCCATCAGCGTCAGCAGAAAGATTTGTTTACCTTATCAAATTCTATTTAGGCCACCCAGAAGTGACTCGACGACAATGCACAAATATATTCAGAGGGAGAAGACATCAAGTGGTAAACGACTATTCAGTATACTATAAAAACACAATAACAACCACTGGATGAAAGATAAAGCCTGACTCATGCAAATTAAAGTATGGTACTAATTATTTAATGACTGCAAGGGAAATTGCTGGCATAGGATGGCTTGGGACTTTGTCACTTTTGTGGAGATAAACAAGGACTGACTGGACCCACATCCTGCAGCAATTTCTCAGGAGGAGCTGTTGCTGCCTTGGGGCAAAAACATGGGTTGGTGACACCTCCCTCATTTCCCTCCCAGCCCTCCTCTCTGTCTCAAAACAGCACAGAAAGCTGTAGGACTCCCAGAAATGGTAATGGCCAGCAGAATGCAGAATCTCAACACAGCATGTGTGCTCACCTCAGAATCCACCAAATCTGGAACACTGGAATAAGATCAGTGCTAGCCCCTTTGAACTCTGTAGCCAGCAGGATTTGATAACCAACAGGAAAAAGGTTAGGAAGTGGGAAGAATGTTTCCCAGCTGTTGCATGATGCTTTTAGACAGGGGCAGCTGCAAGTCAAGGCTGGAGAATCAGTGCCCTTTGATTTCCTCTGCCTCTGGGCCCGGGGTAGCAACAATAGAAAGATGAATGTCAGGATTTGAGCTTGATCTTACACCTGCTGTTCATCTCTGTAAACAAAGATCAGAGGGGTGAGTGGAAAGAGTCTCCTCGCACTTTGCCCAGCCCTGCTCAAAGCATGCTCTGCTGTGGTGGAAGTGCTGAACAGTTTGTATGCAGAGCTTGCATCTTCTGGCCAGAGGGAGCAGAGAGTGAGGACTCTGCTGCTCATGGCCTCTCTGAGGGTACCTGGCTTCAGTGTGCAGTGACAGTTCAAACATAAAGATGAGTTTCAGCAGTTCCAACTCTACCTCTTCCACTGTTCATGACCAGATAATCCCACAGGTGGCTGCACTCCTCAACTCTCCCCGTTGACCTTCATTTGGCATGCCCAGACACTTACAGATCCTTTCAAAGCAATCACTATAAATCCATCCCAATGGGAAAAAGGAGGAATAAATCATGTAGCTTCATCTCTTCCCATTCAAATATTCATTTCCATTATATATAGATAATGAGATACCAGAGACTTCTTTCCTCTTCTCACTGTGCACACTGTCCTGTCAGAATTAATGCTGCTCCAGCTCTTCATTGATTGCATTGAATCTAAAGATCAACATTGCTCCTTTTAGTCTCCACTCTCCAGGGTGAAGACCTGAATACAGAAAATGAAAGAATCACTAGTCATAACATTAGAATGGGATTAATTTCACCTGTACTTAAAGTACTGAGAAATCTTTTGTAATGCTGGGAGTGAAATTTCTGGTCCTGATGAGACACTGGGCAAAAGCAGAGCTCGAAATATTCAGCCTGCTTCAGTGTCTTGAGACTGAACACTCTACTATGCAAAGTAATACTGGGCTAAAGCAAAGTTAAAAAAAAAATTAAAAGAAAAACTAGGAAAAAGAAAAAAGCCCTGTTCTTTGAAACCCAATGAACAGCATTGTAAGCAGCCTTCAAATTTCCAGGCAGTGTCAAGAGTTGAGCCAGTGTACAGCACAACTGAGCTCACCCTAATCACCAGTCCCATCTTAGCACCCCTGAGGAGTAACAGATTTTGAAATCTTCAAAATATTTGACCCATGTGGAACAAATGGAATTGAAAGTCAACCCCTGAACAGAGGGGAAAAAAAAAAAAAAACCCAAACAAACAAAAAAAAAAACAAAAAACCAACCATCACCACAAACCCCTAAAAAGTGACATGTGAGGTTATTGAGGCAGTCTCTTACTTCAGGGAAAACAGACAGAGAGAAAATAGATCAGGTCAAATATTGTACACCTGGAAATCTCTCACGATATCATGACTGTGTGCAGTCTATTCAGATCCAGTCATGTGGCAGTGGGCAGTTTGTCTGTTTAACATCCTCTAATCCCAATTTTTATTCTGCCTCCACCCCCTTTACCCTGCAGGTTCTTAACAGCAGTGGTTTTACCTTTTTCAAAACGCAGCCTTCTCCCATCTCATGCTCCCTGCTTCAAAGCCTTACCTGGCTTCCAGCCACAATATTCCACTAGTAACAGTGAGAGGTGGGTGAAACGCCTTCCTGGTGTCTTTTCTGAAGCAGGAGATGTTAAATTGTGCTTTCAAGAACTGTGTGTATTGCTAAAGGGTTACAGAAGCACCAGCCCAGAGGAAGCTGAAATGGGATAGTCAGGTGCAGAACTAAATTCATTTTAAAGAGGCTGAGCAAGTATTTCAGGGAAGAGTTTTATGAATTTGCACAGTCTACAAAGGCTGTGAAGATTTGCAGTGAAATTCAGTTTGAAAATAATGAACAGAAATACCATCCCTACCTAAAGTGTTCTCCAAAAGCCCCTTACCCAACACTTGTTCCAGGCTTCTAACTTGTCTCCTGATTGCTGCAGAAAACATCCTTTATAAAAACCACATAAATTAACAAAATCCATGACCTGCAGAGATGAGGGATTACATTTTTTTTAAGCCTTGCAACCCTCCACATTCAGTATATGAAAAAATAACGTTGCTAGCAATGACTCTGCTGCTGCTCATGGAAAACATCTTTCCTGATCACTGACATGGCAGATCTGCAGCTGACATCTGCTCAGCAGTTTGAGATTGCTTTGCTGACACATAAAATTGAGTTTCACTGTGAAATCAAGATGATATCACTGGCTATTATTATAAGTTGTTAAAGCCCATGGTAATATTTTTCTGTCTTTTTCAATCAAACTGTTATCTTTTTGCTCTACTCTCTCCCTCCCAGTCACTAGCTCTGATTTTATCTTCTCCACAAAACACTCATAGAAAAAGTATTTCCGTTGTGTTTTTAAACTGCCATTGCTTTTAATAAAACTAATTAACATCTTGAAGTGAATCAGTTCCCTGGGTCTCCTTAGATTTCAAATTAAGCTGACCTATGCACAACAGGGTCTTCACTTAGATTGAACGTGCTCATTAGTACCTCCTAATAAATGAGACTACTGGGTGGTGCTGCTCATCCCACCTCCCAGAAACTGCTGCAGGAGGGGAGGGTGAAATTGGGACAACTATTTGATTTAAGCATGGCCCATACCTGTGCTCTTTTTCACGATTCAGCTACAATTAAAAAACTGAGAAAAAACTGAGGAAAAATAATTGAGTGGCTCAGAGCTCCAGGAAGTTCCTGTAAAAAACTGGGCTGAACTAGAGAGGGCTCATGAGGAACAAGGAGCCCCCCTGCACCCCTGAGCCCCAAGGACACACAGGCCTTGAGGAAGCTGGGTTTTACCCTCAAAGCTGAGGTGTCACAGGCCAATATCTCTGATGGAGCAAAGAAGCAGCTGAGAGGAGAGTTGTTCTTCCATCACACCTGCTCCAGGCCCTGTGTAGCCCATCATCGTCACACTGAAACTCAAGGGGAGCAAGCTGAGCTGCCCGTCAGTCTACAAAGCCAGAATTCAAACCTTTCAGACATCCCCAAAAAGAGAGGAGAAGTTGATGAGGCAAGATTCCCCATCCTTAGCTGTTCTTCAGCACAGTCACTACAGTCAGAGTTCAGTAAAGAAGGTGCCCCAGCACAGCATTTCCAAAGGTGATAATATTTTGCTTCCCCTGATAACCCTGAGGTTACTTGGCAAATTAATACAACATTATTAACATTAGAAACACTCAAAGCATTCCCAGGTGAGGCAGGGGTGTGGGGACCCCTCAGGCTTCAGCAGAGAGATTTGCTGGGTGGGCTTTGGCAATGGAAAGGTAAAGGTTGGACCTGGCCCAACAACACAGTGAACCCAAGGACAGACTCATCACTTGCCTGTGCTGTAAGACATTTGTGTGGATCCAGAGAAAGCACTAGCACGGCTAACACTTAGGGTGTGTTCAGAAGAGGAACAGGGAACATTTCTGAATACTTTTAAAAGTAAAGAATAAAATAAACAAACAAAAGCCCGACTCAAAACCAAAACAAACCAAACAAACCTAACCCCAAAAAAAAACCCTGAAAACCCTGTTAGCTTCTTTCATTCCTTGTTAGCCTTTTTACTACTCCCTCTGTTTGGGTCTAAAAGCTGTTCACAGCTGGATTTCTTGTTTCTACAGGCTGTCCAGCTCAAAGAAGACCCCTACAAAAAGATCTCATCTGTAAACCCTCATTTGATGAAAAAGAATATCTGTCTTTCCTGTCTAAATGCCAGGAGCAGCACTTCTTCCTCCTGAGAGCTCCACATACAATCCTGATTAAATTAAACCAGAAAAATGCTCCCTCGTTCCTTTTTAAAGTAACAGATTACCCATAATCCCCTCCCAAAGAATTCAAATTTTCTTTCCCTCAGAAAAAGGCTCAGTAAAGTCACATCTGAAAAGAGACCACTTACAGATCTGCCATTCAGGATTAGAAAGTAAATTAAAGTAAACTCCTGGTAAAATTGTTTCCTCTCATTCCCCAGTGGTGAAAACAACGCCTGCAACCAGATGGGGACCCAGTTGCAAAACTACATTTCCCAAGTTGCCACTGGTTCCCAGATCAAATTTCCACACCAAATTTTCTTCTGTAAGAGGCTTTGTGGCCAACTAAAGCTGTTTACAGATGATTTGGGAGGGTGGTGATGCCATTTTTGTAGGTTGTTATTATTCCTTAGGTGAGCAAAAGATCACTAAGCTAAAGAGTTGCAGCTTTTTTCTTGAGTTGATAACTTAGTACCTATTTCTTGAGTTGATAATTGAGCCTTTTATTCTCATCATTTCTAATTCTCTTTTGCAAGAAGGTAATATTAAGTTAAAGCTTTAGGTTAACATGAGCAAAATTTTCAATTGTTCAGTAAAAGAGAGTTTGAAGTGCAGCAAAATGCACAGTTAGGCTTTGGTATGAAGGAGTCAAGCAGCAAAACTTGCATTCCAAGGAGAAAAATCTCCGAGCTGTTTACAAACAAGGGTGTGTGCCTCTCTTGCCTCAGGCTGCTGATCAAATTATGGTCTGGGTTCGCTGAGGATTCCGAGGCTGTGCATTTGTCAGGGTCCACTTGTAAATAGTTAGCATTTGAAAAAACCTTGCAGATTCATTAAGTTCTCTAATAAAAGGAGGAAGAAAGTGAAACTAAATAGAAGAAGTCCTAATTAACATCACAATATTTTCTTTTCCATAAGGTATGCAAAGGAGCTTGTTTGTTTTCCAGTCCCAGTAATGTTTACATTATGCCCACTATATTTATTTTTTTTTTCCTCCAGGAGAGTGAACATGAAGATTTTTTTCTGAATAATGCCTGAGTCCTATATGTTTGAATTTAGTGCATAAAAGGGGGGGAGAAAAGGCATTTAAAGACTTTGGAACTAGGCTTATGCTTTCAAAGATACTTTGGTGCTCACAGAATCAAATATTAATATGCTGAGATTTAGGTCCTAAATATTGAGGCAGATAATATCTTGAAATCATACTGCTTAGCTTGCTGGCTTAAAGTGCAAAAGTCTCTTTTTGTACCAGAGAGAGAGATTTATTCTTACAATTGATTAGAAAAAATGTAAGCACACAATTAGAGTTCATTTTCACCGAAGGCTTCAGAACAGCAATCTACCTCCTATGTTCCTTATTGTTTAACAAGGCACCTGCTGGGAGTTTTTATGTGTGGAGGTTAGGTATATTTAGAAGTATATTCTGATTTAAATACATGTTATTTTGATGTGACCTACTCAATTATAAATGCAGAACTCTGATATAAAAACACAGCTCCTCCTAGAGAACTAATATCTAGGCTTTAATTTAACTATTAAGCACTTCCAAATATACACACTAAATTAAAGCATTAGGGAAACCTCTTGTAGAGTGCAAACAAGGATCCTCCTCATTTCTCACCCCAAATGCCCCTTCCTGTCTTTGAAACTTAGTTCTCCACGTAACAAAACAAGTTTTTTAGTGCTGCTGGGTTTATGGATCCAAAGGGCACTAATTGCCAGGATGTTTAAACATTCCTCTGCACTGCTGGAGGATGCTGTTGCCTCTAAACCCCATTTGTCCTGTGCTTCTGTAGAAGTGGGGGCTCCAAGAGGGTCTCCAAGAAGTGGCAGCCACAGAGCAGAGCAGCAGGGGTTTGTGTGCTCGTGGAGCCAGAGCAGGGCACGGGCATATGCTGTCAGAAATGAGCGCTAATTGCCCTGGCACCGGCAGGCCAATAAAGCTGATTGGTTTTTAATTCCTTGGCGCTGGGATTCCAGCTGCAGGCAGCACAAACACAGCCACATTTTGCAGGTATTGCCGGAGCTGCTCAGCTGTGCTGGTGGCTCAGTCTCACACAGAGGTTTCTGCTGGAGCTGCCCAGGTCACTCCGCTCTCTGTCCTTACCTTGATCCTTTTTGGTTTACATAAAAACAGAGGCCAGACAAAATTAAGGGAATAAAAAGCAGTTCTATTTGTTGAAGGGCCTTCAGGTATATTTAGGGCACACGTAGGGCTACACCCAGAAATGGATGATAGGTCGTGGGTTTTCATACTTTTATAAGAAGTTTGGTCCATAGTTTGTAAGTTCCAGATTTGAAGATTTGGGATTAATCTTCCAATTACAGCTTCAGGTAATGAAGTAATTTACCCCCCAAGCTTGCTCCACACCAGCTCCCTTTTGTTTACATTTCTCGGGGTCTGAGACAGTGAGGTGTCCTGAATTCCCAGGCCTGGAGAGGAATTGTTTTCTCTGACCAAAATAGGAAAGCAGTAGCTAGCCCTCCATATGGACTTTGGAGCTATACACTAAAGAATTGCAGGGTTACAAATATATGAAAAATGTAAAAGCTAAAATCCTAAGGCGTCAACCTCCCTGCCAGCTCCCGGCCATCCTGGCATGCTGCTGATTTCTCAGGGATTTGGGCTCTTGTGGACAGCAGCACAGAAAATTTGGCCTCATTTCTTCTTTTCTGCCTCTCTCAGGCTTTGCTTATCCCTCCAGCTTATGGTGTTTCCAACCAAGTTTTTGTTGCAGTAGTTGGTGGGTAAAATTTATGGTGAAATACATCTGTATTGTCAGTATCATCATGTATCTACAATTAACACCTGCTTGCAAGGGTTTGCTTAACTCTGAGTTATTATAAAATCGACTTACTCTGAATTTGATTAACTGTGGTAAAAGAGTTGTAGAGTAATTTTAAGGCATTTGGAAATATTTCCAGGAAACTAAAAGTGACCTGTTCAGCTGCATATTGAACCTTGATGGGTGTTATAAAAAATTAAACACCATTTATTAACTGGGGATTTTCTTTCTCTCCCCTTTCCTTTCCTTTCTCCAATCTGCTGACTTAGGCAACTGATGTCATTTACATTTCTCAGTTCGAGAAATACAAATTATGATTATTTGTATTTTTTGAACAGAGTTTATAACCCAGGAGTGGGTAGCTGGATGTACAACGAGCAGAAAGAGCCAGGAGCTGTCATGACCAGGTAGATCCACCAGCTGAGCAGGTCTGGCTCTGCCAGTTCTGAGTGTTTGACTCACTTGTCTAATCCAGGAATGTGGATTTTGCTTTTTCTTGAGATGTATTTCTACTCAGTGAACTTGTATCTCAAGAATGTCTCTGGTGTTTTAAAGTGGTGACCTTCAGCCTTTGCTGGCTTAAGTGGAAGTCTGCTGAAAGCTTCCTGAAGTGTACAGGGACTGCTGTAGTGTGACTTGAGGCCCAGGGGACAATGGACATGATCCTACTCATTCACTGCTGGCATGCCTTCAGAATCCCAGCAGGGACTCCAAAGAGTCACCAGAGTAGGTACAAACACAGGAGAGATATAATACTAATACTGTAGGAGAGTTATTTAGGGTGCTTGGGATTTGGAAGGCATTGGCAGCTATAAAATCAAATCACACAAGGAATGTGGGATCTTGTGAGCCTCTTTTGGTCATTTCCAGGTGACCACAAAAATTTTCCAATCTCTTTCCCCATCTTCTCTCACTGGCCAGAGATGGTGCCCCACAGTGTAGGTTTGAGAAGCAGTAAGTGGTATTTTCCCTAAAAACATGTTGCTTTTCATGGGAAGTTGAAGGTTTACTGTGTTAGCCAGAAAGCAACTTCTATTGAAGCAAAACCCAAAGAAATTCTAGGCTGTGGCAGCTGCATGTGTGTTTTTGTGTAACTGAAGTGAAAAATCAAATGAGCAGATGTTCTGACCTGCTGCAATCTGCATGAACTGCAAACTGAATTGCCTGAGCATCACAGGAATATCTGAAACCTGTGTAGGATGGAAGTGAGGTGAGGCCTCAGCAGCTGTAAAAGCTCTGTTTTGGCATTTGACCATCTTCTAAACATAAACAGTAAAATAACTCATCCATCTCCAGGCTGTGTGAGTTAGCCTCAACTTAAGCCTTGTAGGTTTAAATTGGCTTTATAGCCAAATACACTCAGACTGAGGTCAGACAAGGTACTGGCAGGTTATGCAGGCAGGCTGAATCTTTTATTTTTATAAAACTCACTGGAATCCATTTACAACAACACATGCCATGGAGTGCATCTGCCTGATCGTTCACCACTGATAATAGAGCTGGAGATAGCTCAGTGAGCCTCTTCATCATGGATTTCTATTTTCTTTTATAGTCTTAAATATTCTCACTGCCTTTATCTTAGAAAACATATTGCACTTTAGGTTCTATTTCACTGGTTTTTGAACACTGCTATTTTTAAGGGGCTATTACTTTTCCCCTTTGCTAAGTTCAGCATCTTATTCCTCAACAAAAAAAGTATAACTAAATATACTAAACCCTTTTTTTTTTTTTTTGCTTTGTCATTCATATGACTTTGGAAAGCAGCAAGCTGCAGATACTTTTGAGTTTTGGAGTTTGTTGTGTGAACCTGCAGTGAAAATCAACCACTTTCCTGTATTTGATTATATGATTTTGTTTTCTTGCATTGCTTACCCAGAAAAAGACACTTAAACATTTGCAGTCAGTAAATGTTGGCAAGCAGATACTGTGCTGTGATTTTCCCTACTTTTCAATTTTTTTTTTTGGCATTACTTGGTAAGGGCATTCTTCTCTTACAGAGTGCATTAAATTGGGATATAACTTCTGTTTCCCTCTGCAGAAATCCTATTCTAAACCTATTAATTTTGGGTACATCCTTATACACACCAGATATTGTTCCTGTATCTTTATTTCATCACTAAGATTGGTCCATTTGATGAATTTATCTTCAGAGAAGCTGAAAAATAAGATTACAGGGGCTCGATTCAGTTTGACAAGCAGCAGCAGATTTGCATTTGCCTTGCTCTGATGTGCTGCTTTTCCCCACTCAGTAGTAGAACCACTCCTGAGCAAACCTCCCCCTGCTTTCTTTCACAGTCTGAGACAAACAGATGTTTGGCGAGATGTTTAGCATCTGAAATGATCAGTCTGCTCAGATCCTGGCATTTATTTACTTTATATTACTTGTGGGTTTGGGGGTTGGTTTGTTTTTGTTTTTTTCCAGTTGTGTTATGAAGAGAAAAACTTCCGAGTCCCATTGTGAGTTTCTCATCCTCAAGCTGCAGGTCCTGCCCAACAATAGGGCAGTGAACAATGGCCCATCAGAGCTTCAGGAAGCAATTCAGGATTTGAATTGGGTAATGAAGAGCAAATGTACTCTCCTCACCACAACCAAATGGAAGATGCTCTAAGATTTTATGACAAATCTGCAACAGTCCAGCTGCAAGAGAAATTGGAAGTCTTGTGGAAGAGCAGAAATAGAAAGCCTTCATTCATCAGCAGTGTCTCTTTGATGGCTTCTTTCTTTCTTTTTTTTTTTTTTCAGATGTAGTCAGATAAATGGATATATTCCACATGCCATGGTCAATGGTGCACATTTTCCTTTCCTTCTTACACCAGAATCATCGTGTTTGTGTAGGTGAGCACTGGTCTCTGTCACACCAAATCCAGGAACATGGGCTTCTTCTTTTCTTTCTTTTTTTTAGACCTCTTTATAAGATACACATCATATTTTGGTATTTGCAGAGTGAACAGTGTTTCTGGTTCAGACACTTGAGTTGCAGAGGCAGATTTCTCATCTTGCTTTGGCTTGGCATGCTGCAGTAGGTCTGTAATTTATTAAAGTTAGCATTATTAGTCTTTACTGCTGGGGAACGTCCACATTGGTTAGGCCTGGGGGTGAAATCAATGCCATGCAGAACACTAACCCTCATTATTCTAATTCTGCAGCTAAACTGATGGGATATTTAAAAGTGTGATGGATAAGCTGGAAAGCAAACCAAGGAGCAAGATCCCTCTGGTCTGTGAAAGGACTGGATAAAGGAAATGAGAATATGGCTGGAATATAGCAGCTAAAATAGTCCAGTAGTGATTGGTGTTTATGTGTATACCTGGCATAGATAATTAACTCATTCAGAACCATTTGATAGATAAAGGACAGAATAATCAACAGGAAAATGCATGATCTGACATCTGAGGAACTGATTATGTGTCTGTGAAATGACTGATGGCTTGTTTGGACCTGCTGGCTGGAATCTGGTGATGTCTTGGCCTAATTCACTGCTGAACATCTGAACTCATTTCTCACTGAACTAATTCACCTAGCTGGTAAATTTGGACTTGAGCTGTGGCTGTTGGTGGGAACGGACCCAGGGAAACAAGGGCTGATGGATGAATGCTGGGGAGTGCTTTGCATGAATATTGGCTAAGGGGTAAAGGACTAATTATGGGAACAGGAGGAGCAGTGAAAGGTTCTTGGGAAAGTTTGGGGAGGTGCAGCTGAAAAGCAAATTTGATCAAATCCTGGGTTGTTCTGCCCTGTAGTTCTGTGGTAGAGACAAAGAGTCATGCTTGAAGCACATTTGGGAAATTTATGATTACTTTTCAGTCAGAGTTATAAAAGTTGAGGAATGCAGATACATTTAAGTTTCTCAAGGAATTAATGAGGCTGCTAGAATATCAGCCATTGTATTTTTCTGGGTGGTGGGGAGAGAAAAATAATCTGTATGATCTTCCATTATAGTTTCTGGTAGAAAGGTGTTTTTTTCAGCATAGGCAGAGAGAAAAAACACTCTTTGGTTTTGGATAACAAAACAATTACTTCCCTTTCTGCTGCAAATCCTTCTGGTTTGAGGGAACAATATTTCCTAGAATGAAAGTAACAATGCTGGTTTGAAAAGTACATTATAAGCCACAATAGCTTTCCCACTGCATTCTGGTTTATGTCTGTGCTATTGTATTTTAGTGTTTCTCTGAAATGAGCAAGCTGTGTCTTTTCCTTGTTGCAGTTTCCCAACGAGTGTATTGTGCCAGGTCACTAAATACAGCATATTTACAACTATTACTAACAAATCAAATTAGATTCTTTGGTTCTTGGTTTAATCAAGCCCTTCATATATTTTTTAAAAAAAGCAGGAATAGATCTCAATTACATAACTATTCTCCCCTAGAATTCTATGAAAAAGCTCCTTTTTTTGAAACCTTGATAGGAAAAAATATAGCAATACTGTTCTGAGCTTCTGTATAAGCTCCTTCTTGTTGTTCCTTGCTGTCACTCCCTATGGTTCATACATTTTTAGTAGTGGAACAAGAATATAAATCTCTAAATATGTGCTTTATTAGTATAGACAAATAAATAAATGAATTGCCCTAAAAATTGAAAGTGCCCCTTGGGATTCACTGAGCCATTCACAACCTGAGCTTGGCAGGCAATGATTTACCAGGCCATCTATAACTTTTATTTGAAAAACAAGGACAATTAAAAATAGTATGAGGCATTTTGGTCATGAATAATTCTGACCAGGATTGTAACTAGAATTTTATTTCAATGCCTAAATGAAATATCTCCCTGCATATCCAGTGAGTTTCATTATAGCTTCAGTTTTATTACCTCACTTTGGGAGATTTAATCCTTTTCTTGGAAATGCATTACTCTTCAGAAAGTACAAATAAAAATGAAATACAGCAATTTTTTTTGTTGGGGGTAAGGGGAGAAAAATAACAGGAGTGAAGGAATCAACTTTTATACTTAAGATGACTAAATTTTTATGGTATCATTTTATTGAGGTGCTGTTAGTATTGCAACAGCTTTTTGAAAACTCAGGAAGGGCAAAGTTTAGAGGCTTTTGTAGAGGCTGCAGACCTGGTGCTGTGGTACCCTCTTGTAGAAAGGTAAAAAAATAATAAAGAAAGGCTTCATAAAATCAAGCTTTCCCTCCTGGAACCAGTGGCTGGCCTTGTCAAAGCTAACACTTTGCAAGTTCTCATGTGAAGCAAATCTGATGGGAGCAGATTGTTAACATAACAATCTATTCCTGGGTAAAAACACCTTGCACCTGTACAAACTGGTTTTACACCTTAGATAGAAGCATGAAAACTATCTCTCACAAACATCTGTCCCTGCATGTAGACAATGAGAGTTTGAGGGACCAATCAATACAGGATAACAACTTGTGACTAACCAATAAAAGTAATTGGCAAGAAACTACTGACCAAAGGGAGTCCCACACGAGGTCTGTAAAACTGCATAAAAAGGAGTGATTGAATAAAGGATGGGTTTTTTCCACCATGAAGAAGATGGAGTCTGTGTGATTTATTCCTAGTACCCCTTTCCCACGTCAGCAGCATTAGCAGCAGCTGTGGTGGGACCCTTGGGGGGGTCCAGGTGACCTGGATGCACAGCAGAGGAATTTTCTGCGGTCAAAAGAAAAGGGACAGACTGAATTCCTTCTTCCCAACCCAAGTCCCAGCACCTCACCTCAGCCACTCCCCTGTGTGCTTTGAAGCCTCTTTGGATAAAGACCAAGAGCTGCTGGGATGAGGGAAAAGAGAGAATTGCAGAAGTTCCTTCCAGGGACTCTGCAGCAATGGGGTAGCCCAGGGGGTTCCTCTTTTGTCCCCAGGTGCTGTGGAGGGGCTGAGCCCCTCCTGGAGCAGGGAGCAGGGCACTGAGACCCCAGGGCAGGGATGTTGCCCTGATTTTTTAAGCTTTTTCTAAGCCTTCTGATGTTTACATTCTTGTAGCAAACTTTCTCACACACTTTCTGTAAACAGCTTATTGCTTTGCATTCTTTTATGGAGGAGGAGAAATTTGATGGACTGTTGGTTTGTCCAGTGTCATTGGAGAGGTGGCACTTTCACCCTCCAATCCACTGTCACCTTTGGAAATCTATAGATGTTGGAGACAGAAAATAAACTTTCTTTTTCTACCTTGAGAACAGCAGTGTGTTTGTGTCGTGTCCTATAGTGACACAGGGGGGTCTGGTGCAGCTCCAGGGCTTTGGGATGGAAAAGAGCTGCCCAGGAAGAGAAGTCTTGCTGCAGGGGAGTGTAATAGATCCAGCATTTTCCTTCATGTGAAAGTCACCGTTCAAATAATTCAATAATTTTTGAGTTTGGGTTAACCTGACAAGTGTTTCTCTTCACTCTTCCTTCCCTTTCTTGCTCCAGTTTTCATCAGTGTCTTGGCACTTATAAATCCAACCTATTTTGTGTGTGGAGAGTAAAAAGATTAATGCTGCTGAATAGGTTTATCTTTTTAACAGTGCTGTCACAGGCTGAAGCATGTTACCCACAGTCTAAAACAAAATTGCATCGTAGATATTTTCTGTCTGAAAATGAATTTGCTCTTTTGAAATATAGATGGAAATAAAACTATTGTGTTGGTAGTTAAAGATATATTTTTGAACCCATTTTATTGCATTTGTGCAAACAAATGCAGCATGAGTCTTAAAATGTTACTCAAGAAGAGGAAAAGGGAAAGAGAAGAAAGAAAGAAAAATTAAAACCAAAGGTAAGGATTAAGATAGAAACAAAAAACAGGAGAGTGAAAAATTCTGGCAATTAAACCCAGTGGTAGAATTTAGAGCCTAAAGGCACAAGGTAAGAATTTAAAAATTATTGGTGCTCAGCTGCTCTGTTTTGCTTTTTGAAGTCAAACAATTGACATGGAAAATGATGGGCAAAGTAAATTGATTTGTCTTCACACTAATGATGGAACTCATATGATAGATCCCTCTGAGAATAAAAAAAAAATAAGAGGATTCTGAATATGAAGTATTAGAAAAACTTTGCTTCTTGTAGTACCTGTAGAAAGTTATAGGAATGGGATAGATTATAACTTCTTATATATGTGGCAAATATTTGACTGAGATTGAGGCTGGAGTATCAAGGAAAAAAGAGTTTAATCTATTAATTGTTTTTATTTAAAAATTAAAACACCTAGAGGGGAATATAACGTCTCAATCTGCAGAGGAATTTCCAAGAGAGGTACTCTGTAGTTAAACTCACAGGAAATGAGAAGTCAGTGGAAATTGCACATGAAGAACATGAATGGAAAAAGATGGTGCAAGTCCAAGTGAAGGAAATTAGATAATGCTAAAGGAAGCAGAACCACCTTACATCATCCCTGTGTGTTCTGTAAATGTAGTGCCTGCAGAAATATCTTGAACACCCCAGACAGAATTTCTCTTGAAAAGAGTGCCCTGAGCACTGGCTGTGCCCCAGCTCAGAGCTGATGCAGAGAGTGGGGACAGGCACAAGGCAATGTCACACACTGCCTGTCACAGACCCCAGCACGTGCTATGGGTTCTGTGCATAAAACAAGGGAAGATTTATCCCAGAAACCTTCTCCTTCCAGCTCTCTGTGTCTGACTTCCCGCAGTAGATCCCACTCCTCAAGATCTTCTCCTTCCTTATTTAAATTGTTTGGTGGTTGTTTCTGCACCATGCAGAAGCTGACCTTCAGCACACCCTGACCTTCCCTGTGGTGTTTGTAACTCATGTAAATGTTTCTGAAATGTTTTCTCTCAGCCTCCTGTGGAAGAAGCAGGGCTCAGGGAGACAGCCCAGGGAGAAGATGCTGCTCGCCAAAGCTCAGGCTGACACAAACTGAAGGTCCCAAGAGGTGTGAAGAAGCTGGAGAGCAGCACAGAGATGGTGAGAGCAAACTGGGTGTGGGGAAGAGACTTTCCAAGAGCCAGATAACTGCACAAAACATTGACAGTGAATAAGAAATTCAAAGTTTTCTGGTGACAAGGGAAAACCCTTTCACCCTAATTGAAGGATGAGCAGCTTTTCACGTCTGTAGCTTCCTGCTCTCATGCAGACACTGCTCTATCTTATTAATACTGACAGCAGAAACCTTAACCCTGTGTTTCCAACCTTGGACTCTCTTGGCCTTACAGGATGGGAGGTCAGCGAGGCAATAAAACTGCTGTTTAAAACATTGTTTAACACATTGTCATAAGTACAAAACCAGCACTTTTTACCCTTAGCATTGAGTGCTAAGCTGCCAATTGATGTTAGAGACAAGTCACAGATCTCATATTAAAAGGTGAGGCAAATGTCCTGTAAAGCCAACCCTATTCCCCAGTGAAAAGAGCAAGACTTTAGAAGGTTTCACCAGGGCAATCCAACTCCAGGCTGCTGCTTAGGATGTACTTTGGGAAAACCTTTCCTGATGTTTTAGTGTGAGCCAACAGGGATTGTAGCTGATGCTCAAAATCCCCTTTTGTACCAATGGATATAGAAACTGAAACCTGTTTTCTTGAGCTTGACCTCAGAAAACTACCCAAGGAAAAAGGCCTTAAAAGTTTTCCCCAGTCCAAGGTATATTGTAGACCTCTTCTTTCAGAAGAATTGCTTGCACATTTCTAAAAGGTGTCACCCAGCCCAGGGAGTGTTTAGCAACAATATCTCCTCACTACACACAAAGCTATTTTGCCTCCCAGCTGCCTGGTCTCAGTTACAGCTGTCGGGGCACAGATGGCTTCCTCACATCCTGATCTGAGCCTTTCTTTGATTATCTAACCCACTGTAACTCCCTTTTTCCCCCAGCTATTTCTCAGGCTGACAGTGAGCCCTGGCAGCCGGGGCTCGGTGGCAGCACTGAAGCCAAATCCTGTCCCTGCACGTCCCAGCTGCAGCTGGGGCCACCACAGGTAGGGCCAGCAGCTGGGACAGGCAAAGCAAACCTCGCATATGGCCTGGGCTGCAGGTACAAGCTTCATTTCTCGTCCATTTTTGCTCCTTGGCAGGATCCCCTGACTGATGCCAAACCCCCAGGCCAGTTCAAGATCGCCCACCGGTCCCGTTGTGAAGAGGTAAATACAATTTGTCAAAAATACAAGCACATGAGGTTTCAGAGAGCTCCAGGAGAGCAGGTTTGTGTAGACAAAGCTTGGGAGATCAGCCAGTGATGCCATCTGCTCTGGGGAGGTGCAGTGCCAGCTGCTGTGCTCATGCTCTGCTGAGAATCCCCTCTCACAGCACCCAGCCCTGCCCTCTGCCCACAGCCTGGCACCCAAACCCAGCCTGCCAGCCCTGCTGCTCTGAACACCACAGCAGGGAAAGTTCTCCTCTGGTGCTGTGCTTAAGGTCTGCAGAAAGCTTTGACTTGTCAAAACCAGCAGAAATGCAAAATATTTCTGTTATCGTGCACAGGAGGCCAAGTTCTGATAGAGAAGAATCTTCTGCTTAAGAAATTTTATTCAGCTTTATAAAGCACACTTGGAGACAAGTGTAATAAAACCTCAGAGTCCTAATACAAGATCTAACAGTGCCCCTAACCGGATTTATTTATTTATTTGTTTGTTTATAAAAACGAGGAAGAAGATCTTAATCTGCTTAAAGGGCAGAGCAGTCAGCTATCCATTATGTAAGTAATATATGCATGTAATCTCCTTCTGTCTCCCTTTTCTTTTTATTTTTAAAAAATAATATCTTTTTCTTTCTTTTTGCAATCGATTCTGCCGACTTGCTGAGGCACAGGTCTCTATTCACAAAGCAGGTCCAAATAACAAAAATCCTGCTTCCAGATCCATAACTCTTTTCCCTGAAGTGCTTAGATATTGGTTCCAGAAGCAGAAAATTAAATAAAAATAATGGTAGAAAAGTAACCGGGGTGATTTAGGAAAAAAATGTCCACTGAATATTCAATAATAATAATGATAATAATAATATAATAATAATAATAATCATCATCATAATATAATTAATAATTAACAGAACAAAAATAAAGGTATTGATAATTTATTCTCCTGTCTCTCTCTGCTCCAAACCTGGGAATGTATTTTTCAGCTCCATCATGCAAGTATTTCCTCTATGGAGAAGTCCAAAAGATTGCAAGTGGAGAATTAAATAGTTTTCCATCAGCTGCTAGAATCTACTACAAACTTTTGTAGGAATGTTGGTGGAGTTTATTTATCAAAAGTCTTAACAAGCTGGAGCTAAAGCTGAGGCTGCTTTTCAGGGTGGGGTTTTGGGATTTGCCCGGCTCTGTCCCGTTTTTTCAGCAGGGCTGGGAGGCAGCTGAAGGTGCTGGGAGAGCTCCAGGCGCTTCAGCCCCGATCCCGGGATGGATCTGAGAATTCCTCAGCGCCACCTGCTGCCCCTGGGAAAGGAGCAGCCGGGAATCGTTTTAGTTCATTTATTGGGGATTTTTTTGTGGTGGTGTTGTTGTAGTTGTAGTTGTTGAATAAGTAGTAGTAATAGTAATAATAATAGTAATAATAATAATAATGATAACAATAATAATAAATTGTATGTATAATAAAATTATAATATAAATTAATTATTGTTGTTTTTGTTATTATTCTTATTTTCAATTACTGCAAAGGAAGTGATTCCTGGGGAACACAGGAGCAAACCTGCCAGGCAGCAAAGCAGCGGGGTCTGACTTCCCAGCCCTGGGATATGGATTTGTCAGCACAGCAGTGACACCTGGACACTGATGTTATTCCCAAGCACACAACACAGAGGGTTTCAATGGAGCCCCAGCAGCCAAGGGCCATCACAGGTATTACAGACCCACTGCTCCACCAGTCCCGGCTGGGAGCTGTTTGCAGGAAGCAAGTAGAAATGGAAACTTTGTTTACTTTTCATCCACTGAAATCAGAAAACTGGAGAATTGGGAAGAGGGCAGAGCTGACAGACTTTGGGAAGGTACAATGCCAATAGCTGGGTAACACAGGCATTATTTAATCTGAGATTCCCAGCTGGATAGGTATCCCAAACATCCCTGCCTGCCTATCATCATTGTATCCTGGGAATATACAGCAAACAACAGAACAACTTATCATGTTGTTTCCCTTGTAATAATCTCAGTAATTTACTGGGGCTGGATATTAAAATGTCTTTCCCTACTGCCAGGCATTTGCATACATCCATCAGCCAGCTTGTATACGTGGGATGGGAGATGATTTAATGCTGCCAAGGAGGCTTAAGATGTGGATAAATGTTTTTGTAAGGGTTGTTAATATTGTCATGCCAAGATTTAGGAGGCCAAAGACTTGTCCTAGGCATAATGACTGGCTGGAGCAATCCTGGAAACATCCCTGTCTAGGGAAGTTGTATTTAAGAAAGATTTTAGAAAACAGTATCTAATCACAATATCTAGCAGAATAGAATGTCACTCTAATCATTTTAATCCAAATACAAATCAAGTTTATTGAGTGAATTTTCTCAATACATCTGCAGTTTGAGCCTCCAAATATTACAAAGCTGAATATTTGCACATCTGATCTGCCTGGACACTGGCCCAAATTAGCTTTGTGCATGCCCTGGAGCAGCTGATCTGCATACAGGATGGCAAAAGGGAATAGAGGAGTAGGAGGGTACATACCTGGGGCTAGGACAGACATAAATTCAATAAGCATGGACAGTCTGTGGAAGTGGAAAACAAGTAGATTAATATTAATTACTGGCAATGATTTACATTTTGTGAAGAAATTACTTTTGCTGATATGGAGTTTCTCAACTGCCATTTGAATACTCCTGGCTTCTTTGGGGGGAAAAGAGAAATGCAAAATCTTGGTAGATTAAAAAATGTCATTAACTTACCAGTGTACTCCCTCATGAAGAATATTTTTACTGATATATGCCCTGAAGATTTAGGAAATCAACTGAAATCACACTCTCAGAGTTCTTTGCAGTCCCTGTGTGTTCATCTCTTCCTGATGTCCCACATCTGCTCGATCCTCCTTTGCAGCCAGGCACAAGCACCCAAATCCAGCTGAACCCAAACACCTGAATTTAGCCAAGACCTCGGGTGTTTTCCTGGGCTGTCAGCACCTCAGGGCTGAGAGAGAGGCAGCATCTCACTCCTCGGGCACGATGCACTTGTTACAGGGATGTTTAGTGCTTTGGAAATGCAAACAAGCTCTGGTGATCTGACGTGCATGGCTGCTGTAAATGTGCTTTGCCAAGCCAGAGTTCTAGTTGTTTGTCTGGGGGATCCACAGCAGGTCCATGTTAATTAATTCAGTATTACACGACAGAACAAGAACAAGAGGGATATCTGCAATTCTCTACTGCACCCCACAAGAATTTCCCAGAAGAAATAACTACTGCCTTTACTGAACTGATTCTTATGCTAGTAACTAACAGAAAGAATGTAAAGGAATCTGAGCCTCCTTATCAATGCATTTAACATTATAAGCAGGTACCTTTTCAATAAAATATTTACTTTTCCTACCTCTGCATGGAGAGGTATTTTGAATTAGAATAAGAGCCTGGTATTTAAGGCACCTGTGCAGGTTCATTTGCAGCATGAGAAGTGCAGACACTCTGTGTGCTAGAGCTCAGCTGGGGCCATGGGGACCCACATTCTTTGCTTCTCCCTGTTAATCACTTGCCTTCTCTTCTCCAGGGATTTGCCCAGACGTGTCAGGATTTCATTTCTTAACAAAGAGGAAGAGATTGTTTAGCTCATAGAAGTGCAGAAACCAGACTCTTGCTGTGGAGGCTGGAGTTTCTGTTGGGATTAAAGGATCTTGGCCAATTCACCCCTAAAGATCTACTCTATTGCCTCTTGCTGCTGTATGATTTTTGTCAGGAAGGATTCATGTTTCCAGTTGGCTTTGGCTTTGTGGATGTCTGTCGAACTAAAATTATTTTAACATGTCACTTTATCCACAGTCCAGTGTGACTCAATTTTCATTTCAAATACAGCTCGGATCTGACTAACCTTTTGCTTCTTCAACATTTTCAAGAAACTGTAAATTCCACTATTTAATTAATGGGTCAAAGAGGCTGAGCTGCCTTCATGCAAAATAGAACCTTACAGTGATTAATTAAAATTGCTCTCACTGTTCCAGCTTGGTAGATGGACTTGACCATGGCATATTCTGCTGCAGAGTGCAAAACAAATTGTGCTAAACTTACAGAAGCAAAGGGAAATGTGATTATTACAAATGGGGAAACAATTTTTGCAGTATGCAGAGACTGATTTTAAAAGGACACTTTCAAGAGTTATGATGAACTTCAATTTGGTCATCCTTAATGTTCATTCCCTTATGCTATGCTGGCAGAAGTCTCTGGGTTCAGAGAGCTTTTACACACCATTTTACCCTTTTAAAAAGAGGAGGAACAAAAATATTATTTACAAGAATTCTGCAGAGCAACGGTGCATGGTGCAGTCTCCTCTGGTTCTTATAAAAGCAGCCAAGTAATTTCCAGAATAACATGTTTTGAGTATGCAGAAGGCAGCAAACAAATGAAACAATATTTATCTGAGATGCTATCTGACATATTAGGGAGAATTCTTTTGATTTGTTGAAGAGACAAAAGTCTTTCATTGGTTGCTTACTTCATACCTCTTTTATGAACCTCCCAGCTGTGGCAGGACTGGAAAGAATATTGAAAACCTGAATTTGAGGAAGGACATGCTGATCTCTACTTGCTTGTCTGCTCGGTCAGGTAATATGTGTTTTTTTTTTCTTCTTGATACAAATTTCAGCTTTTATGGGGTGATAGTTTTGCAATTACAATCACAGTTTGGCTCATCTGTGTGTAAAGGACTTCAGGTTTTGCTTTGGTTCTCTCTCTGTGTCACAGCCATCATATACCAGTGCCTGAAGGAGCATAAATCTAAATGCATTATCTGTTTTGCTATCAAGATAAATTATCTCTTTTCTATCAAGATGTTCAGTTTACAACTGGGAGACATAAGGCCAAAACCTCAACAGATGCTTGGATGGAGAAATGAAGCTGGAATGTTGTCCTGGTGATGTGGGTCTGGAAGGGACCTGAGGGGCTCCTTCCCTGGGAATATCCCTGTGGTTCCCAGGCTCAGCACTCCTGCCAGGCAGTGGACAGAAAGCACAAGATGCTGAAGAGGTGCTGATGCTGTCCTTCATTTCTGGGTGCCTTGTGCAGCTCCTCATGTGGGACTGCAGCCAGCGAGGTGTATCACATGCTTTCTCCTGGTTAGTAGATGGGAAGTTCAGATGTTTCCACAGGTCTGGGATTGCACTTGTGATGGTTCTGTGCTGGTGTGGCAAGGAAATGTCAACATAGCAGGTAGGAATGAGGGCAGCCAGCAAAATGGAATATTTTGAGTTATTCACAGTTGAACAGACCTCTTATTTATTGTGTGGTTTAGTCTCTTGTGCCTTTCTTTCAGTAAAATGCATTCATTTCATTCTTCAAAAACCTTCTCTAGCTCCCAATGAGAAGATTCCTCAGGAGAAACAGCAGGTGAAGTTCTGACAGGGGATAATAGAAGTAATTTCCTTTGTGCATTTCAGAAACCTCAACTTAACCTGTTTTCCTTCCTTCGTGCACACTCTCACGCCCCGTGGCTCGTGGATCCACCCCTCGGTTAAAAGTTGAAATGCTGATCAGCAGGAGTTGACTTTAATCACCACACAAAGGCCACTGACAAACAGCTTCCCCAGTATGGATCCTGTACATGCTTTTACCTTTCCACACTGCATTTACATTTGGAATTAACCCCACAAACCCCCCACTAATGTAAAATCCAGGCTGCAGTAGCACTGCCATCTGCTAAAAGATCAACAGTGCAACCCGAGGCATCAATGACAGCAGAAGGAGGCATTGGGTTTGTGGATTGAATCCTCCTGCTGTGCCCAAATTCTGTTTATTCCCCTTTGCTGCTGGATGCAGGGGTGCTGAGGGCAGCAGTGGGTGCTGTCCTGGCTGGGTGCTGCCCTCAGCACCACACGCACAAAGCCTGGGGGCTGGTTCCCTGCAGCAGCCAGCAGCGATTTCCATGACAACCAGCAAGCTGATTACTCAATTACAGCCTTCCTTTTCAAAAGTGACATCAAGCCAAGGGGACAACACATCCTCAGCTTCCCATGGTGCTTGATTTTCAAAGCACTGAGCTATGTTTAACTTTTTAATATACCTTGTGATTATGTTTGCCAACCTAGTTCTGGATCTCTCTTTTTTAAAATTGTTATTACCTTCATCATTATTTTGCTCCCATTGTTCTTTGGAATGACAAGAAAGTGAAAAGCTACTTAAAACACGTTTTTTCTTGTTGCAGGAAGCATGCAGATCCAACCAACACCCAGTGAAAAGCCTTATTGGCATGGGGGGACTGTGACAGATGCACTTTTAGGGGAGTGCTGGAGCCATGATCTATTTTGCAAAATGTGCCAAACTTGTTACAAGAAACCTCAGCAGAGCTACCCATGCTGCAGTCTCTGAAACTGAGTTTTCTCTTCATGCTGTGTGGGCTTTTCATACCTAATGTGCTCCTGTAGGTACCAGCATGCTGTTCTCAGAGCTGATGCATTTTTCATTCTTATGCACGAGCAGAGATTACAGGATATTTTTCTGCAGCTGAAGAAAGGGGAAAAGCTGAGCATACACTTGTAATACTGCCTTTCATTGCTTTGTTTAGATCAGTTCAGATTTATAACATCAGCTGTGCACAGACTGAGGAATTGCTTTCTTTTTTATAGGGATACAACTGCTGTTATAGCTCCTTGAGGGGCTGGTCAAGATCTTCCCCATGGTGGACAAGAGAGAGCTGTCCAGTGGCAAACCTCCTTTACCAAGCAGAATGGAAGAGCCAAGGGAGGAAAATAGAAGCACAGAAATAGAAAGTTGCTTTGCTGATGGCCTTGCCTGGATTCATTGGATCATAGAATAGTTTACATTGAAAAGGACACCCACAGGTTATCTCATCAAGCCCTCACTCAAAACAGGGCCAAGTTCAAGGTTAGATCTACTTTCAAAGTTAATAGGTTTTTTCCAGCCAGGGAAAAGGACAGCTCAGGGCCTTTCATAGCCAGCTCTGGAGGATTTCCATGGGCAGAAATAGCCCAGGCTCTCTGGGCTGCTGTTCCAAGGTGTAACACCCTCTCTGCTCTCAGTCTGCTCTGTCTCACTGTCTCCTAGGGATGGTCAACCAGGATTCTGGGTGAGATGAACAGAAGCCTCCATTTTTATTTATTCTCTCTAGGTTTTATTTTATTTATGTATTTTTACATTTTCAAGAACCTGGAGTTTAGACAGTTTAATAGACTGGAAAAATAATTGAGAGAATGATCCAAATATCTTTTCCCCCCTCTAGGGACACACAAGCCATTTCACTGGAAATAAAGAAAGTGGAGAAGTTTGCACTCTTTTCATTAGTGCTTTGGTTTTGTGGTAACCATTGTAAAGGCAGAGCTCAAGGAGAAGGAGTGACACCTGTGACAGCCCTGGAGTGCCGTGGGACTTGTGTCAGGTAAAGCAGACACAAATGCAGGAGACTGAGCAGCTTTGCAGAGCGATGTCAGTGCAGCTTGAGGAGAGTGCTTGAACCTCCCAAACGTGAGCTGTGGCTGCATGGAGGGGTCAGAAAAGAGAAACAGCAGCACTGGAGACAAACATGGGTCAGCAGCTGTCACTCAGCACAGCACTGAGCTTCACAAGACCCCAAAATAACTGAGACAGACCTCAGTGTTTAATTTGGTTTTAACTTTCCATCCTCCTTCAAACCCCACCTCACATTTCTTGATCCATGAGCTCAAACACATCCAGAGGTCATTAAAACCCTCTCCTTGGTCTGCTACAGATACTCTGCATTTCAGCCAGTCTCTACACCTCAGGATGTCTATTAGAGGCTGGATTGGGGTCTGGAGTCAGGCTGGGCTCTCCTGATTTATTAAATTGAGCAGTCCTTGTGTCAGCCACACTCAGGTGCTGAATTTCATTCCAGTCTGTTGGGTAGTGAAAGAACAAATCCTTTGGCATTTTTATTGAAATATGTTCAGTGCACTTTCAGACACTCACTGAAATTAAGATTTTTCTTTACCATGTAATTTATGATAAAGGGAACAGAGCCAATGACTAATTTATTTTACCAAATAAGTCTTTAGTCTTTCCATTTATGTGCATGCAATATATGTTATCATTTCTATTTTAGAAGGGTGTGATTATTCTGTAGTGCTTTCCAGCATTTATATCATCTTTGTTCTTCTCCAGGTGAAGAAAACACAGAACATCCACTTGCAGAATTCCTGTACCTCCAATTTCCCATGATTTTCCCTAATTTAGGTGATATCAAAACAAAGTTTAATCAGATCCCTGAAAATGGGAAGCCAGAAAATGCAGCCCTGTTTGGGGGTGTTGAGTTTCATTTTACAGCCTCATTACAGCTATTAATTTGTTCTGTTTTGGGAGACTTTACTTGCTCTTGTTGAAAGTTAAAACATTATTTTCAGCAAAGGCCCTCTATAAATCTGGCACAGCAATCCTGTCAGAGACCCTGGCAGATACCAGTGCTGTGACCTGTGTGATGCCCTGTGGGTCAGTTCCCCAAGCTGTGCAGATCAGCTGTCACTCAGAACCTCTTCCTCAGGGCCTCGGTAATTTCTGAAGCAAATGAAGAATCAACATCAGCCACTCCTAATTATCAGACTTTTCTCCTGGGATATCACAGAAAGGGTAGAAGAGAGAAAAGAGGGATCATCCTGCCCTGTTCAGCAGGAGCCTCAAAGAATCCATTCATTCGTTTAGAGACCTACAAGTGAGTGAGCCCCCATCGTGCTGGGGGATGCACAGACACAGAATCTGCAATTAAAACTTCAAGAAAACATCAACAGGCAGTTACTTAAAGACATCCAGACCCCTAGAATTGGATGGACCTAAGCCAGCAAAAGAAGTTTGTGCCTCCAGCAAGCATTAGGGTGGTGTTGCAATCAGTCTTGTCTTCCCAGTGGTTTTATTCCATATTTTGTTACATTTTGAGAATACAAATAAAGATGGAGCAAAGGTGAGAGTTCTGCTTCTCTATCCAATACAGTGTTTTATATAGAAAGCTGAGCAAGAGCACTTAATCAAACTGTGTCAACACTTCTGATGGCTTGAGACGGCACCACTAATGCCTGGACATCCATCATGCCTCAGTAACAGCCAGGTACCCCAAGGAATAATTCAGGGGCCTTCTCCCAGGATATTGCTCAGTGTAAAGTCAGTCTTTTAACTGTTTTTCCAATGGGAATATTGCTTATGACAGTTTCATACAGCTGTAGTATTGCTGCTATTTATCTTCAAACCCCTCTGATGGTGCTGTGTCCTCATGTTGCCCTTTCATGCATTGAATTCTTGGTCTCTACTTCCACACTGTAGAACAGAGAGGGACGAGAAGGTCAAATCCACGACCCTGGGGAGAATATCTTCACAAGCAGTGTTTGGAAACTGAGATGAGATGTTTTGGATGATGTCTTTGCTACCCTGTACATATTTTCCACAGTGCTAGGCTGCCTACCATAGAGTGATCTGGATCCCAGACAATCTAATATCCTGCTCAGAGTGTCAGCAGAGTGCCTTTGGCAGGACATTTGGGTTTAGCTCACCAGGTGTTCAAGTACCTGGGCATGTAAGGGATTTTTTTTAGCTGTAGAAGCAGGCTGAGTTTGTGAAGGTGTAAGTGCAGAGGTTGTTAAATCTCTTTAACTGATGTCAGTGTCTGGGCAGAGTGCTCAGCATCTGCTGTAAAACGTGCTTTTCAACAGTCTACCAATGTTTGGGGAACAAGGGGCTTATTTTCGTTCCTTTTGCCATGTTTATATAGCCTTTGCAACAACTTACACAAGCATAAGATTCCTTCCAGTGCTGAAATATGTTCTCCACATTTGACAAAGTGTTCAGTGTTTTCTCCCTGTTTCTAGATGGTTCATCTCAAAGGAAGGCTGATTTTCCAGTGATTTACTTCCAGCTTTTGAGAGTGTATTTTTCTGTCTATAGAGGTACTTCAGAGAGAAGTGAGGAAAAAAGGATTTTTAATGAAATAAATATACAATAAATATACCAGAACAATGCATTTTACAGCAATGTCCCCTGCCTTTCACTGGGAATATAATCATATGATAACATAACAATAAGATACAGAATTTGAGATCTGCCTTTACAAAACCGTGAGGAATTGGGTTGTTCCAGAAAACCTCATGATGAACTGACACGAGATTCCTTCCTTGTGGTTCTTTCTGCTACTGATTTTTCACAGATTCTCCTTGGTGGGCTCTACTAGAAATGCTCTTTCTTTTCAGTCTGAGGAGAAGCAGAAAAAAAGATGATTATAAATAAAGGGGGAGGGGAAAATAAGAAAATATTTAATCATCCTTAATGATAACTTCATTATCTCTTCTCATTACAGTAATTGCTGGTTTAAGTAACGATTTTCCCATTGTGCAAGCTCTGGAGAGGCTGGGAATTTAATAAACAGTTAGAATAATACCACACAATGAAGGCAAAAGGTGAAATTGCTGCTTGGATGCATCTCTTTCAGCTGAACAGTGCAGGATCAAGGGGTCACTCAGCAGAGATAATTGTTAATGTGGCTCCGAGGGGCAGCCAGGCAGACAAACATCCCTGTGTTCTATTGGGCTGCCATTTGATTACAACTCCAGTCCCTGATTACACTTCAGAAATTATTAATTTATTAATACTTAGGCACTCACCAAAATGGACAATGAGGAGAGGACACCAAAATGAGGCCATTGCATTCACCTGCAGGTGACCTTTGAACCAGGAGGATTTTGTGGCTCTGTTGTGGTCCCATTTAGGGTTATTTCATTAATATCAGTACAGCAGGATGAGCTCAGGGCCCAGGTGTTGCACAGGGAATCAAATAACAGGAGTTAGTGCTGGCTCTGCAAAAGATTTGCTCTCACTGGAAAGCACTTAATCTCTCCCTCCTTTCATTCATCATCTCTAAAGTGATGGCAAAATGTTGTTTTCTACAAATCCACCTGGGCAGAGCTTCTTGCAGCACAGAATCCATACACAAGACAGATTTTAGGCTGAGAAGAACCTTCTGAAACTTTCAAATTCAGCAGCCAGTAATAATGCAGCTGTTGTTAAGATGTGAGGACCTGGAGATCTATTGTAACAGTATTGATTTACAGTTTTGAGACCAGGGAGTGAGAGCAAGCCTGAAACAGCCTCAAAACATAGACACCAATTTAATTTCAGCAGCAACTGGCCGGCAAGAAGAATGTCTTTACCAAACAATTTGTTTAAACCAAACAACTTTCAAACCTTTTTTTTTTTTTTGGTGTTTTTGTGGATTCCTGAATGCATGAAAACAAGCTAAGATGGATCATCAGATCATCGAGAACAAGTATTCCATTACATTTCCCTTGCTTTTGCTTCTCTATATAAATGTCATCACATAGCATTTATTTCCTTATTTTGTACTATCTTTTAGTAACCAACATTTGAAGTTTTAAATGTCTCTTAGCTCTTTTTAATGTATCAAAAATGTGAACTTCCATCACAGTATCTCTGAAAGATGTGGGTGGAGAATTTTCTGTCCCAAAGACACCTAGCCCCAAATTGTTCTGTGTGATCACAATCAAAACCTTGTTAGAAATAGCACAAATAGCTTATCTTATCCCTTTTTCTGAACTCGCTCAAAGAATCATGGCTATTTTACATAAATTATAGTTTAATATTAAAAAGCAATGCACTGAGGTTTAGATATTGCTCCCCCAGCTGGAAAAGTACATTTAATTTGCAGTGGGTAAAGGTCTGCTCACAATTAAATACTGAAACATTCATTAGGATGCTCTGGCTAGCATATAATTCTACCCAGTCATGTTGAAAGAGCATCACTGTTATCAAGAGACAGATGCAGTCATCCCTTCTGTGTGGGGAGTGTTCAAAAGAGACCCTTGATTAAATGGTGACTCACGAGGAGCACTTGGGGAGAAATCTTGAGGGTGACACAATCACCATGAAAGTTTGGGTGCATAACAACAGGGTAGGCACAAAGCATCCTCCTCTCCAGCAGAGCTGGATCCAAGGTGGAGCTTTATTTGTGGCCTGGAACTGCAAGGCAGGATCTTGGCAGGTTCCATGGATGGCACACGGTGAGGAAAATATTTTAAATTCATTTTATGCTTTTACCTCTTCTTTTATCTCCAAGCCTCGGAGCTTGCATTGTCTACAGTAAGGTGACTTCAGGACAAGTGATAAGTAATTAGGCTCTTTGGATACTAAAACCTGATTTATTACTGGCCTTTCTGTGTACTGCAGGGCAATGTGTGGGTGTGCCAGAACATCCCAGGGAGCTGGGAGCTAAATCTCAGTAATACAGAGTGGGGACACATCTGTGAGTGATAACACACACCTCTACCATCAGCAGCACCCCTCAGCCTAGGGCTGGGGACAGCGTGTTATCCAGGGAATGAATCCTTCAGAGGCAGGTGTGGCTGGAGATGAGCCTGGAGGGGGAGATCTCACAGTGAAACCTCTCCTGTTTAAAACAAAGGCTCTTTGCTCCAGGAATGATGACCAGGGCAGTCTCTTTCCTTCTAACACATTACGCTCAGTCTAGGAGTTTGTGCTGCTGCTTTCTGCCTGCAGGTTTTCCAGCTTCTACTGCTCCAACTCAAATTCCCTTTTCAGCTGTGACTCATAAGCACTTTGCAGTGATTTCATAGCACAGACCCTTAAAAAGATTAAAATCTCTGGAAAATCACCACCTAAAGTTGAATGAAGCTTACAGCCACAACCCTAGAGAGGGGATTACCCAGTAGTGTCTTCAGCTAGAAAGGTTCTGTGACTGTGGGTATTTTTGATAGTTTATCTTGTGGGCAGAAATTCAGGTATACACTTGCTAGAAACTGGCAGTGTGAACTTCTTTGAGGGATACTGATGTTCTTACTTAAGAAAACTGTGTAGAAAATTAAAGCAAAAGTAATTTTCAGCACAGGATAAGAAACAATGAGGAATAAATCCAATTTGGTGACAACTGGTTGTTGAGTAGCTGAATGAGATCACAGCAGGTCTGTGCTTTATGGCCCTCTGGAAAGTTACTCAGCCCAGTACCAACCACTCTGAATGAGGAGGAGATCTCATCTCAGTATGGGGAGGTTCTGTGAGCTGGATCCTTCTCCCTTAGAACACAGGAACTGACTCTTGTGCCATTTATGACATCATTCCTGTGGTTTTGGGAGGGTGCAAAGCCCATGGCAATGGAAAAGTAAAGGCTCTCCCCAGCACTGAGTGCAGAAGACAAGAAATTGTGTTATATTATTATATTATTTTATATTATTATATATTATATATGATCTATTATATATTATAATAGATTATTATCTCTTATATATTAATATAGAATATTCATATTCTATTGTGTTATATTATTATATATGTGAGGGCATGGCACAAGAGATGCCAGTTTTCAATGTTCAGTCTTGCTTTTGAAGCAACATGGATTATGCATTCTTCTTTTCCAGGACCCCAGGTGGGTTTGCTTTTGTGATATTGCTCTGGTCATACACCTTCACCAGTCCTCCCACACCTGGCCCAGAGGAATTTATAATGGGGGTGAAAAAAGGCTTGAAATTGTAATATACACTTCTAACTTTGAGCAGTGAGATCCTTTGGATTGGCTTGGGAAAACTCATCTCAGTGCCAAACCCAGGAGGATCCATTCAGCCCCATTTGTTTCTTTCCCTCCTAGTGAACCCTGCAGACAAGCACTCAGCAATTAGTGTGATTTTGTGCCCTAATTACACCATATTATTGTTATCTTTATGAAAAATAGACCTGCTGCAAGTCTAGAATCAGAATTCCTCCTACACTTCTCCTTAAGCTGCTTTCCCTGCAGGCACACTCTCGCTTTCCCTGTCTCTCTGCTTTGCTGGTAGCTTTGTTTTAGACAGGAATATTTTTCTCACAGACACTACTGAATTAAACCCTCTGCTTTTTGTGTCCTGTACTGAAAAGGAGAAATCTTCAGCAAAAATAGAGAGAAGCTGAGTGTGAGAGGACAGGTGCAAATATTCCTGATAAATTTACAGAATAAAAGGCAGGGAGGGGAGGAGGAAAAGATTTGCTGCTTTGCCAAGGGTGCTCTTTGGAGAAGATTGTGCCTGTGAGCCACATTGGCATGGTGTGGATGTAAAAGCTACCAGCATGGGAGAGGCAGAGGTAAAGGGACCTGTGTGTACTGGAATCTCTGGGGAAAAGGGGGGATTACTTAATTCTGGAATTAGGAGATTAACTGGGCCTTAAATTTTTAAGAATGTGAAGGTTTTAGTAGGAACAGAAATGCACTCCCTGATCAATGTCCATGTCTGGGGCTGCTCCTGTTCATAGATCCCATGGGAAGCTCTCACCTACAACAGGCAGGTAGAGAGCTGATGTCTCCACGTGCCACAAACCCAACACCTCCAGGAGGTTTCAGGCTTGGTGCCCATTTCCCACAGCACACGCCTTGGCCCTAGCCAGGAATCTCTGATGTGCCTCCTCTGTGTCCAAGCTATGGCACAAATGGAAAAAATCTTCTCATTCTCTCTGCAGGGAGTTTCTGGGTGGAATTGAGGATGTCCAAGGAATCCAGACACCCTGGCATGGCTGTGCAGGATGGGCTAAGTCAGAGCATGTCTGGGTTCTCTGCCTGGCAGAGCAGCTGTACCTGACTTTTTGGACCAGCAGCAGAACTGCTGAGCTACTGTGTGCATTGGCTCACCTCTGAGCTTGGCAGCTCCCTGCATGTTAATAATTCTGGATTTGCAGTTGGATACAACTGTTCATTGCCTAAGATTATTTTATTCCACTCTCCAGATCCTGTTGTGACTTCTCAGTATTTGAGGGGTGCTGCCTCTCTGTGTGCCCCCCTGAGACCCTGTGCTGCACACGTGTGAGTGACCCTTCCTGCTCAGTGCCTGCAAGCCCAAACACAGCTGAACCCCTCAGAACCAGTGCTCCTGCCTTTGTCTTGAAGTGTGCTTTGGTCTTGCAGAGCAGTTTGTGAATTCAGTGTCTTGTCCACTATTTTCAATCTGCTTTAACTGATGTAATCACAGAAGTGGTTGGGGCAAGGAACCATCTTTTCTGAATTGTGGTGTAGTGCTAAAGGCTTTGATTCTCCAAAGAGCTGCTGGAGTAGAAAGGACAAACCAATGACAACTTCTGCCAACAAGAGAAGTTGAGCTGTGAGACAATGATACATTCTTAAAAATTGACTTTTACAGGGATTTGCTTCTGCATCCAGGCTGTCAGCAGTAGCTGGGCTGCAAAGTTAATCTGTAAAGTTAATTCAGGTACATCTGGGTGGGTTGGTGATCAGTTCTTGCATCTGCAAACTACTGCAGAACGGCTGCTGGTTTTGGAGGAATACAGCCAAGAGATTGGGAAGGTTTTGCCATTTTATCAGCCAAAATTCTGGTGTAACAATAGCTCTGTGCCTTTGCAAAACATATGTTAGGAAAGTTACTGACTTTGCTTTCATATTTGCCCCTTGTAATTAGTTTCCTCAATGGAAGCAAAAACCTGAGAATAAACAACCTTTCCCAAAGGGATATCTGGGTACTTTTCAATACTATTCCAGAGGGAAGCTGAGTAGAAATGTTGTATTTTCTTTTCCAGATTTCAAATGCCCATCAAGCCTTTGAAAAGTGCATTATTTAGCTCGTTATTAATAATCCGACTGTTAGCTTGGATTGCTAAAACGAATGTGCAGAAAAATAATGTGTGTACTCCACTTCCTCAATGTTTGGACTCATCCAAGCATTTAAGAGCTGTCAAACAAAATACACTCTATTCAAGGGAATATACACTCATTGAAAGATTAAATTAGGTACTGCAGCAAAGCCCCCCCGTTGCAGTGGAGAGGCATTTCATACTAACAAACAACTACAGCGCTATTATAACGAGACCTAGAGGCATGTGATTTCAACTCACTGCACATCTTTGCTCTCTGGGTGCCTGTAATTTTTTTTTTCCTAGGCTGATGAAAGAGCAAATAGTGGTTGACATGGACAGAGTTGTTCCCTTAAACATTTTTAAAAGATTTTGTAGTATTTCAAAGACTGTAGTATTTCAGAGTGGTTTCCCTGACCCATACCTGTGGTTTCCTTTCCATCTACTTCTTCTGAAGCACTGAGAAGTTGATATGTCTCAGGGCCTGCAAACTTTTGTGCCCAAGAAGTGATCTCTCCCTGTGCTTCCTGACATGCTCCCCAGTTTTCACTCGGCTTTTTCATGTCTTTGTGTTTTCTCAGCAGGCAGCAATGCCTAGATAACCTGTGCCATCTGACTTCTTGAGCTAAAATCTGTGTCTCACCTCCTTTGAGACTTGGACACAATCCCTGCTTTTTTCTCCTTATAAAATGGGAAATAACTTCTCTTTACCCTTTAAAATATGGTGTCTTTAAAGGAATATTACCTCCTTTCTTGCTTGTATTTCAGATCATAAACCAAAGTTCCCAGAAAAGCCAAAAGGAAAAAAAAGTTCCAGTTTATGGCCAGCCACAACCATGCTTTCCAAGATGTGAATCTAACATGGCACTGTTCACACTTGCCTAATATCCACAGCTTTGTTTTCCAGCTCTGGCTGAGCCCACAGTAGTTACCCCTCTTAAAATGTGGGGCCTAGAAAAAGAAATAAATGCTGCTGTAAAGGATGAGACAGCTTGTAAAAAAGATGGTATATTCAGCAATTCAGCCACTGAGCACCAGCTAAACGAATATTCATGTGGATGCAAAGATGTCCTGACATGGGTTTGTGTACTTTTGCCATCCTAAATACTCTACAAATGTCTCTTTGGAAAGTATCAAAGATGCTTTATAGTTCCAGACAGGTTATGAAGATGATTCTTTACCCAGTTGCATATAGTGACTTATGTGGAAATGGAGGAGGTTGAATAACAAAGGCTAAATAATTTATTCAAGGAATCTCTTGGGTTTTTTCTTGCAGCCCTTGTTAGATGGATGTCTGTGCACACAGGGATCCTTGTGCCTGGCTGTTGTCGTGCAGTGAGAATCCAATGATGACATTTCAGAGCTCGATTGCTATTGATTCCAGGTCACTTAGGCCATTGGAAAACTTCCACTTCCCCCCAGTGAAACTGAGACCAAAGAGATGCATTTCAAGGTAGAATATGCATCCCATATGCAGAACACAGAGAGACCTGTGAACGTCCCAGGGCTGAAACTGCATTTACCAAGTATCAGTTTAGAGTCAGAAGTGATGGTGGGGATTAAACTCCTGTTCTGGGCTATATCCTCGTTGTAAAAATACAGATTTTCTTCAGGAAACAGCCTTCAGGAATGCTGTATGTGCATCTGTTCCATGGGCAAAACATTTGTCCTGTAGCACTGTACAGGTGAGAGAAGCTCTCAGAAGGCAGGGGCTGTATTTCATGTACTGAGTCCAAAATACTTTTGGGCAGCACATTCCTACCCTGGCAGAAGGCTGGGTGCTGGCAGCAGCTATATGTGCCTTAGTGTTTGTCTGCATCAGGCTCTGACACAGGAGCAGCCAGTGTAAATGAGAGATGAACAAAATTAGTCTCTGTCAAGAATTCCCATCCCATCCATGTCAACAGCCAACTATATTATTTTAGGGATTCCCCTTTCTCTCTGGGATGAACAGGGTAATATTTCATAAATCAAGGCTTGGTTATCTAGTGAAATGCTTGTTTCTAACCCCACCATGCTGAGGCTGCCAGGCTGTGACTGAAATGGCACACAAATTATGCCAGAGCAGCCGAGCTGCTGCAATCCCTGACGGTGGAGCCCTCAGAAATCCCTGATGGAAGTTTGTGCCAGCCTGAAATACAGGGAAAGAGCCTGGTCCCTGAGGAGGATCAACCCCCAGAGCATGTTCAGTCTGTGCTCTGCGTGGATTTGGACAGGGTGACCTTGTTTACCTTTCCTCTGCAGTGGACTGAGCTCCTCTGATAGAAGCCAGCCCAATCTGCAGCACCGCCAAAGCTTCTCTGTAACATTAGAAACAAAAGAGACGAGCCAGCCACAGCCTGTAGCCGCCTAATTGAAAGTTTCTGCGGCTGTCAGTGAGGCTGTGCTACCCCGGCTCTCTGGCGAAAGCAGCACATTCGGAGTTTTCCCCAATTATAGCTCCCGCAGCACCAGCAGCAGCTCCTGCAGCCGGGCTCGGTCCTCCCACACTCCCGCTCCTCGCTGGGTCGGTGCCTCGCCATGGAGTTGCCTGGCAACAAGACTCTGCATCTTTGGGAGACAAAAGCCATTATTTCTGTCACACAGATGTGCTAATGTGGTTATTGACTGGAGCGGGGCACCAACACAAGACAGGTCAGGTTCCTGATACTTGAAAATTTCCAGGCAAGAGGATTTTAAGGGAGAAAGGTAGAGAAGCTGAGAGAAAGGCATCAAGGTGGAGGGAGGAGGCAGGGAATTGCCAGGTACAGTGTGAGATAAGGTAAAGCTGCTCATAGTTTTTCTGGTAAAACAGTTCAATCAAAAAAAAAAAAAAAAAAAGAAAGAAAATCAACAAAAAGAGTGGTTTGGTGTGTTTTAACTGATGAACTTGTACTGAGTCTCTCCTGGGCTCCTGCAGATGGTTTGGTAGCTGCACAGTGACCCCAGTGCTTGGGAGCACTGATTCTGCTGCTCTGGAAAAGCTGGTGATACAACAACGGGGTGAAGAGAAGCTTCCAGGACCTTGCAGATGCTCAGCAAGTTCCAACCTCCCTGGTAAACACTGCTTGACAGAGAAATGTGCATTTCACCAGCTTCATGCTAATTTGGATCAAAACCAAATGGTGAAAAGAAAGATGAACTTTTTTTCCCCCTCCCACCTTTCTTTCAATGTTTATAAGTCACTTTTTAAGTAGAACCAACCAAGAATCTCCACTGTGAAAAGCCCGCAGTCCTTCCTCTGGGATTCTATTAAGCTGGTTTGTATAATTCAGCTCTGTGCAGGTCTGTGGGAAGAGCTGTGGCTTCTCCTGGCTGAGGTGTGGGATGCTGGATGCAGTCCCTGTCCCTGGTCTGCTGCTCCATGGAGCTCCAGCCCCTCTGGCACTGAGCAAAGCTGCTCCATGGCACAGTTTGGCCACTCCCAGGTGTAAAAGTGCTGCTCATACCTGCCCTGCTGATGCTGCCCCTGCTTCTCTGGGTGGGGAGGTGTTTTGGCCTGTGCAAAGTCTGAGAACAAATTATTGTTCATGGCTTTGCACATATTTGCACTCAAGTTAGCTTACATTGGGCTGGGGTTGCTTGTCCTAAAAATGAGTGGCCTAGGGCTGAGGCCAATGCATGAAATACAGGGTTTTATTTAAACTTCTATGTGAACCAGTTTTGTTTTTCTCAACTAAAGTGTTTCCACAAAAATCCATGAGACAAAATGGATTAATTTATTGATGCAGAAGTCCCAACCCTGTAGCTGCACATTCACAGTGAGCTGTGCTGTTGACTGTCTAGCAAAGTCTGTTGTAGGCTACACACAGCTGAGGCTGACCCTGTTCATTGCCTGGATTTCTCTCATCATTAGCCCTTTTTAAATGAGCAGGTAATTGAATGCAACCAAAGTACCCGAACAAGTATCAATGCAAGAGCAGGGCTGGTCAAAACTGAAAAAAGTCATTATTCCCATCATGTTTGTGCTATTTTGGTGGGTCAGGAGCCTTGCAGTGACGCCGCTGGTTTTGTTGCAGTTTCTCCTGCTTGCTGTTTTTCTAGCATAAGTTGTGCTGCTCAGAGTAATGAGGCATGACAGGCACCAAAGGAATTGGCCTCTTGGGGAAAAGGATGGCCCAGCAAAATGGAATTCTAATGACCACAGCATGAAATGCACTTTTCTGCTCTCTTGAAATGTGAATTAACAGGAGGGAGGTCAAGGCAGGAGTAACAAATGTCCCCCAATCCCTACCTGAGACTTAAGTCACGCCTAGAGCAAAATGCTGATTGAGCGTGTGAAGTGTCTGTGTTAGGGCAATTATTTCTGTTCCTCTTTTCCAGAGAAATCGTCTCAAATGTGTGAGAAATAGAGACAGGTGAAAAAGTCTTTCTGGGGGGGAAAAAAGTAGATTCCAGTATTTGTTTCATTTCCAGAACGAAATTAAGATTAGACCTTTAAAAGAGCCAGTGAAAAACAAAATAAGGAGACCAAAATGTAGTAGATTTCTGGGCTACTCTCTTTGGCTCTTATTGTGTTTTGGCTTCCATTTCAGTGTGGAATGACTTGAAAGGTGAAAATCTTTTCACTTTTCTGGGGAAAAAGAAAACCTACAAAATTCTTTGCCTTGTCTTGAGCTGAGATATTTTTTCCTGAATTTTCAGATGGGCCATCCAACCAAGTGAAGTTGGGAGAGTAAACATACAATTTATCCAGCTGAAAGGTAAGTTTAAAACGACCTCTTAAGCTCTGCATATGTATGAGATACATAAATATATATATATATATATCATAAATATATATATATATATATGTATGTATATATGTATATATATATAAAAATAAAAGAGTGCAGTAGTTGAATGGAAATGAGGTATTTCTTAGTGTTACATCCTGAAAAGTACCCTGTATGGATGTCTCCAAATCTTAGAGAAAGGCAAAAAAAAGGAATGTTTCTGTAGCTAAATTTCTATTCAGGAGAAGGGTTTGGTTTTAATTTTTGCTTTTCCCGCATAGCTGTAACTATGGCTTGAGTGCTAGGATGTGAAATAATGTTCAGATATTGGGATTTTCAGTGGTGTGTGTCTCCTGGAGTGGTAGGTGAAGTGGAAAAATAATAGAGGAGCTCAGTTAAAAATAAAAGAAAGTGGATTTTTTGATAAGTTAGAAATTGAAGGTTGGAGCCCTAAGAGGGAAGTCGAAAGCATACCTGCCCTTAATGAAATATTTAAATAGAAGGATTGAACTCAAGACATGCTTCTATCCAGCAGTGAAAGAAGCTGAGAATCCCTGCTGAAGGGCTGCATCTGTTATGAAAATCATCTTCCAGCCATGGCTTCAGTCTCTTTTGCAGGAAATCAATTCCTTGGTGAAGCTACTTCTCACTTACAGTGTAAGATACAATAATAGACTAGGAGAAAAATGCATTTTTGGCACCTTTTGGCTTAACCTACTTGAAAATGAACTTCTCCAGCTTCCAAAATGAGCAAACTTCTCTGCAAGAAGGGTTGCAAGGGGAAGCCAATCTGTTTGTAGAGCAATGGTGAAGTGTGGTAAATTCAGATCTCAAAATTTTTGGTTTGTTATAAGGTTGTCACTCAGGCAAACTTCTCATTCTCCTTAATTCTCCTTCTCATTCTCATAATAACCATGGTGCTTTGATGGGAATTGAGTCCAGGCCTCAGGATTTGTCCATATAGCTTAACAAATCCTTGCAAATATTGATTAAAACTGGAGTGAAGGTAGCAGGAACAGCCAAAGCTGACTGCCTAATGCAGTGATTTATTACACAACACGATGTTTTTCTTTTGGCTGGTGTGCACACAAGCTCCCAATACCAGCCCTGAATTAGAGGAATTATTCTGTTCAGACACTCAACAAATTCTGACTGATGCAAATACTTCTCACTGAAGGAACTGAGTCACAATTTCACAAATAAACCTTTTTCCAGCTTTAATTGCTTAAAAAAAAAAAAAAAAAAAAAAAAAAAAAAAAAAAAAGGAACATTTGAACATTATTTCTACTGGCGCCATCTGGTGATTTCCCGGCAAGGGCTCAGGCTCCCCAGCCAAATGCCACAGGCAGCAGTTCCTCCTCGATGCCTTCCTGTACGTGCATCCCCAGAAGTTTCTGCCAGTCTGAAATACAGGGAGATAATTCCGGCTTTATAACTATCCACTTACTGCAGAGAAATACAAGTGGAATTCGGTTCCGTGTCATTAGTCCTCTCTCTCCCCTACTTATCTCAAGATCTCAGTGCCTCTTCCTAAATCTGATGTATAAAGATCAGCACATGCTTTCCTGAGGGGCTGTTAACACTCCTGGCAATGCGAGCAGGAAAACAGCAGTGAGGAGAATTAATCCACTGCAGTCCATAGCAAGGCAGAGCCCAGCTCCCGGCTTTCCAGACCCATGCTCCTACCACCAGAGCATATTTGCTGTAATAATCTAATCTCTCCCACCATTAATTCTGCACCAGTTTCTCTGGTTTGTTAAAATCAAATGTCAGCCTTGCTGTAAGCAGAATGGACTGAGGCATCCTGTTTTTAAAGGAGCCAGAAGTGTTGTGGCTTCCATTTCATGGAGGCTCTGGGACAGCTGTGCATTTTTAGGTTCCCTCTGCTCTGCTCCAGGCAGAAAGTTCCCCTGCTTCCTCCATACCCAGGGAAGTTTGCAAAGAACTAAACAGAAAAGTTTATAACCTCTCTCCTTTTTACATCAACACCCAGAGAAGTGGACGTTCAGGTAAGGAAGGGAGGCACAAACAGCAGTGACAGGGTAGGGGAGGCTCCTTTACATCCCCTGCAGGCTCACAGAAATCAGGAATGCCATGGAAAAAGGCAAGGATACATGGAACTCACAGCTAGATGTTCTGTCCTTACAGTATGGGAAGAGTTTGGGCTCCCTCACGAATAACAGTGAAAAAGAAGCATTTATCCAAAAGGAAGGAAAAAATGCCCCAGTGAATGGTGACTTCATTATCTCTTGAAATAAATAAAATCTTCCTTACTTGGTCTAACAGAGATGGAGTTGGGTGTAGACACATTGATGTAGGTTTTCCTTTGGGTTTCCTGCTGGGGGAGATTCCCACTGGAGCTGGGACATCCTGTGCACATCAGGTGCTCCATGTTGTCCTGTGCACATGAGGTGCTCCAGGATGTCCCGTGGATCTTCTCTAATTTCATCACAGAGAAGAAAGTCAGAGGGAGGTGATTTTCAACAAGCTCATCAGCATAAAGAGATGCAATGTCTAGACACCTACCTAGGATCAGTACAAAATTCAGGATAAGAAATTCAAGGAGAACTTGGCTCATAATAGAAATGTGGAGTAGCAGAAGTTCTGTGTGGATTTCAAGTGTAATTGAGCACATTTTGCCCTGCTGTGGCAGAAAACTTTCCTTGCAATCTTCTCTTTTCTTTTGCCATGAGCTTCACTCCTACAATTTTTCTTTTTTATTCCACCAAAGAAGAGACATAAAGCACAGCCAGAATGGTTTCAAAATCCCAAGGCTGATGTTATAAGATAAGATCAGCTGGTTTAGCAGTCACATCACAAGTGGTTATTTATTTTTTTAAAGAATACAATGTGCTTGTATTGAATGCTGAAGCTAAGATTCTTCTATCATTTGTAGAAGGCTTTGTCACCAATAAATCTTTATATCATTGGATGGGTGATGGTGGAGCTTCAGTAACCTTTCACAGCACAGTATCGACCACCAAAATAAATTCACCCCAGGCAGCTTCCTATACTCTTAAGAAGCAGAGCTAGTAAATGACAATATAGCTTCTGGTTTTGTGCTTTTTCCCAGCTTTCTTTTGTAATTTAATTAGAAATATTAAATTTTTTAAAAATGGTATAATTTAAGATAACTGGCAGTGTTTTTCAAAAGTGCATGGTAAGCTCCTTTTGGATACAGCACGTAGAAAAATGATGGAAAAGATTCATGTGGGTTCTTTTTTATTTTAATGACATGCAAATCATGGTTCCATTTTAGATACTTGGAAATAAGTTCTACAAGTGCTTGATTATGTTTAATAGGGGCTATGCAAGTCCTATCCGGAGGCTGGAATGCAAGCCATAATATGCAGAAGGAATGGAAAGACTGATATAGAAGCAGAAATTAAGATCTTTAGTGTTTCTGCTTTCTTTGATTTATTTAACCCTACTTATACAAAATGCAGTGCACTTGGGAAGCTTTTTTCTAGACAAGAAACCCTTTTCCTCTTCAGCAGGACAATTCATCTAAACTGGCTTCAACACATTTTGATAAATGCAGCCATTTTCACATACGCACACACACAAAGGGAAATGGAAAAGTACAATGGTATTTAATGCTTTTTAAAAAGTAATTCAATGTTCAGCTACTGCTTCTCTTCTAAAAACATTTGTGACTTCAGGCCATGGCTCACAGGTGTGTGTGTGTACAAGCACAGTCATGTGCAGTCAAGCTCCATGAAACTCTGACAAACATTGTTCAGGACATTTGCAACACTGCATTTTCATGGTGATGATGATGATGATGGTCATCTTCATCATCACAGGGAAATCATTGTTCCAAACTCACAAAAAGGCGTTCTTACACATTGGTTTGGTGAGCAAGTGGGATTTTCAAGGGCAATCCAATCAGGCCTTACCAGGCAAGGGTCATTTACATAAGCATTTAATTACAGCTATATTAACAGCCATCTCTCTGGTCTCTTTTGTCTCTGTTCCACAAAGCAGCTCTAGCAGTGAGTGCTGTGCTGCTGCAGCTGAACCCTTGCTCACGTGTCAGCAGCTCTGCCAGCACCACCCAGAGCAGCAGTGCTGGCATTGTCTTTAGCTCCACATCAGAACAAACCCGAGTGGCAGAACCCTGACTTCCACAGCACAATGGAATTCTTGGATTTTAACCAGCTGTGGGATCAGGATGATCCACCACAGCACAACTTCCCTGTTAAGTGGGTGACATTCCTCCCAAGCCTTCTTTTATGGATGGAAAGACTGGCAGAACTTTAAAAGGTGACAGTGCAAGTCTTTAACATGTCCCTGATGCAGTGTCACCCCAAGGCAAAAGCATCCCTTCAGCTGTTATTCCAGTGTGCTGTTTGGGCAGGGATCTCACTGGTGAGTGCACCTCCACGTAAGCCCAGGGCACACAGTAATTTAGTATTAAAAAGAGAAAACCTTCCTCAGTCCAATTGGTTTTCATTGTTTATGCTCACTTTTGGCCAGTAGCCTC
Source organism: Passer montanus (assembly GCF_014805655.1). Classification (NCBI taxonomy): domain Eukaryota; kingdom Metazoa; phylum Chordata; class Aves; order Passeriformes; family Passeridae; genus Passer; species Passer montanus. The sequence goes on along the minus strand of NW_024362051.1, from coordinate 9,218,468 downwards.
CAAATATTAATTCAAGAGAATGGCTCTTCCCAAAAGGGGTGGGAAGGCCATGAATAAATGCCCATTTGCTGTTTGCAGAGCAAATGGTATTTCCCAAGGAGATCGTTGGGAAGCAGCACAGGGACTCAGTTAATTGGCCCTGTCTTCTGTAATAAAGCTCTCCTAATCTGGAGAGCAGCTCTGGGGGTCACTGCAGTGTCCATCCTCGGTGGTCACAGAGGGGTGTGGGGCAGAGGGGGAGCCCAGCCCCAGCGTTCAGCTCTGCCCTGTGAACACCCCGTCCAATTTCACACGACAGCAGCAGCCTGTACAGCCTGCACAACTGAATGCCTGCCTGAGAAGCTCATTTACATTTTGAATGAACCTGCTGATGCCTTTGGGCAATCTTGATGGTTAATAGCTTAGCAGTAAAACATACCATTCTTTTCTCCCCTCTAAAATAAACAAACAAATACATCTAGGCATCAGAGCATCTCTTCTCTGGGTAGGTGCTTTATCTCTGGTATGAGGGCTGCATTTTAAAGGCATTCCTAGTGCTTTTAAGCACTTCTAAATCCCTAATATACGCAGTGGCACTGGATCTTTTTCTTTCCTCATAAAAAACTAAAGACAGCATCATACACACACCAAAAAAAAAAAAAAAAAAAAAGGAAAAAAAAAAAAGGAAAAAAACTCTTTCACAAACATCTTGGACTCCTTATCGTGATCTCCACAGAGGACAACACCACACTGCCATCCTCTTGCACAGGCAATACAGTTCACTGTCACAGCACTTTCCTTAATGCCTCAGTAATCCCTAGAGCTACTTAAAGTAAATTCCACTGGTAATGGGGAGATGAACTGACTGTTAGCAGGTCTCCCCTCCGTGCACCTCGGTTCTAAACAGGATCATTGTGATGGGGATTTGACTGCAAACACCCATCAGCCACATTAGGTGAGATGAGCAAGCACAGCTTTTTGTGATTAAGCCTTCTCTGGGAGATGCCTTCCTTGATTTACAGTGATTGCCCAGACACTGAGCTGAAGGTATTTCTGTTTGCTGCTCATCCCTGCTGCAGTTTCGTTTTAGATAGCACTCATCCATCTTCCCCTGGCCAAGTTTTCACCCTGTGGCTTCTTTGCTGCATCCTGTTTCTGATTTGCTGCTGTTCCTTTCAAGGACATCTGTGTTGCAGATGAGTCTTAGGACAAATACGCATCAAACTACCTTTACTTCTCAATGTAGTGGCCATGACCAGGAGGGATTGCAGAACTGCTGGGTGAAGATAATAGAAAATTTCACATTTTGCTGTTAGTCCAACACTCACATCAAGCTGGAGAGGAATTATTTTGTGAATAAACTATTATAGATCCACATAAAGCTATGGCTGGTCAGATTATGGCAGCTATACATCTTAAAAAGTGCCTCCAACTCCCTGAGGAAAGATGCAGGTTTAGGAGCATAACACAGATCACCTGTGGGGAGATTGAACCGTACCAGATGATGGAGAGGGAATTAAAGGAAATTGTGATGTTTCCTCTGGGAGCCACAAGAGCAAGTTGTACAGTTGTACATTCTCTCCAGAGAATTAGATGATAAAATCCAGGAAAAGGGGATCCCAGTTTGCCAGATGGGTTACCTATTTCCTTTGCAGGTTCCCCTCGAGGCTGATCCCATCCTTTGAGCCAGCTGTTTGCAAACCTGCTGCCACAAATGCCTCCCTCCAAGCATCTGAGAGCGAAGGAAGCTCTCTGAAAGATGCTGCTCTGAATCCCTTGTGCTGCACTCGTGATTTCCCTGGCGTTTAGCTCTCTGAAAGGCAAATGTCAGCAGAGTGCTTCCCCCAAGAGCCGCTGCAGAAGACTGAGCTGACACCCTCTCAAGCTTGTCCAAAGAGCACATGCAAGCAGGTGCTGTGCCTTATGGCAGAGACAGCTTTGCTGTGTGCTGCTGGAAGCAGGGCCTTTGGTCAGGCTGCCTGACAGGAAACCCAGAGGGAAAATCCTGGCTTGGGTTCCACCAGAGCCTCCCGCAGCAGATGGGTGGAACATTTGAATAAGTCTTCCGGGCAGATGAGCTAAATGTTTTGGACCACATAAGTGCTGATTGGAGAGGCCCTGTGTGTGTCCCCGTGCTAACGAGTCAACTCTGCAAGAGCAAGGAGTGCAAGGTTGCTGTAGTAACAGAGTGAAGTGGCAGGGGAGAAGTCAGTGGAGGGTAAGGAAAGGCTTTGAAAGGGTAGAGCTCAAACCCACCTCTTGGCTTCTGCCATTCTATGGAGATGGGCTGAAACAGAATGGGAGAGCAGATGCAGATTTAGGAGGGTAACATTTATTGTACAGCCAAATAGAGGTTGATGAGATGCAAGGACTGGTGGAAAGTAGATATGTGACTTGTAAGGAGAGGGGTTTACAATAGACCTGTCTCCAGACAGTCTTGCAACTTATTTTCCCCCAAAATATATTTCTTAGTGGAGATGCCAGATTGGGAACAGCATTAGGAGCCCAGAGTGTGCTTCAGCAGGAGGAGGAGGAAATAGACTGTTTGTTTACTGGAAAGATCTCCCAGGGCAGCCACAACCTGCAATATTGATTAGGAATAAAGGGAACACATAAAATGCGTATTAATTTGTAAAACAAAGTTAAATGTTTTGCAAGAATATAACGTGGCACAGTTACCTGTATCTGGTTCTTGGTGATTTAGGAGTGCCTCCCATGTCCCCCTGCATTGCCTGCACTGTGCTCTCCCCAGGCTCCTCAGATTCACCAGCAGGGACTGCCCAGGCGAGGCCACAACTCTGGATTGTTTCCAGTTACTACAGAGCTGTAGAAGCTGCAGCATATCCACCCACAGAGTGAGGATGGTATGGCACTGGATCCAGGCAGGAGTGTTTGTGTGGGCAGATGATGAGAGGACAGAGAACAACCTATTACTCACCCACAAACGAGAGTCTCTGATGGGATGAGATCTGAGAAAACAGAATTCTTGAGGAAGTGACGGAATATCAAAATTGAACATAGGAATGGAAGGTTATAAGCCATTTTTCTTTGATGCTTTTTCCTCCACGGGACAGAAACAAATGGTTCAAAGCCCCCTATGAAGTCAGTTAAAGACAGAAGTAACACATCAGAATGGATTTAGACCTCATGGGCCAAAACTCAGTGTTCAGCTGAAAAAAAGCAACATTCAGTCCTGGAATCTGAGTCCTTGCTGAGGCAAGAAACAAAAAATAGAATCACGGAGAGGTTGGGTCAGTACATCCACTGGCAAGCAACTCTTGGGGCAAAATAAAGAGCACTTAACTGGATCATTGCACTTGGAACTCAGCTGGAGGGAGACACCTGGTAACTTCTCCCCCTAAAATCCACAACCTCTCCCTTTTCCCCTGGGGCCTGCAGAGCTGGTGTCCCTTTTCTGCAAGGAAAAGTTTTCTTGCTCAATTTTCCCTTTCTCTCCCAATTCATTTTTTGATCAGGAAAGTGGAAATTGGAGGAGATGCTCATCTCAGCTGTGGAAATGTTCCTGACAGTGTAGTACCACATGCATTTGTCAGTCCTGCTCTCAGCAGCTAAAGCAAAGAGGCTCCATCACTTTTGCTATGGCAACCACTCCATGCACTTTAGTTAAACTTCACTTAACTTCTTTTCCCTTGGTGATGTTCAGCTTGAATTGTCCTTCCCATGGTCAAAAAGGCTGCAACAGCCACTCTGAATTCTATGTGGATGGACAGAAATCGAAGGCTCCTCCAGCCCAGCCACTTTGAGAGTGCAAACTGCCTAAATTAAAACATCTGCAATGTCTCTACCTAGACAAATAAATCCAAATTAATTCAATCTTACGGAGGAAAGTTTGTTTATTCATTAAACAGAGTAAAATGGTGAGTCAATTTGTAGACACCTAGGCTGGTATCAGCTTTCTGACACTGCAGTGTGAAGCTGGCAGCACACGTTCAGAGCAAGCTAAAAAATCTCCCTCTTCCATCTTCCAGACAAACAAAGAAGGAAGGAATCAATTTCAAGATGTCCCTTTCTTTTTTTTGGGGGGTGATGATTCATCAAGGAGCCTTCTTCAGAGTTCACCTTCTCCATTCCACTTCTGGAGGAGTCTTTTTCCAAATTTCTGAAGATAAGTAACTCTTCCTGCACTCCTGTGTCAACGCCTTCCTCCCTGCCTGTGCTGGCCCTGTGATCTGTCTTGTTTGCAAGATATTCCTTATTAGGGAATGACTAATGGCACAGTGATGTCAACTGGAAAATATCCCCAAATCTCCTTATCATTATCTTAGATGTCTGTCATCCCAAATTCTACCTGATCCTTTGGAGCCATTTTATGGATAGGAGCACATAAACTTATCCTGCTACTGGTGAAACAGGAAAGAAATTTAGGAATTATTAGCTTTTGAGGCACAAACTAAAAGTAGTGGCATTTCTGTTAATTCCCTTAGAGTCATTGCATTTACTTCCTGCTTTGTTGTTATTTAATCTGTTTGTACTATTTATACATTTGAGTGTCACAGGTTTGAATCTGTTCCAAATCACTTCCCAATAAATCATGAGTAACCTTGGGGAAATCAGAGGTGTGCTGGGGAGTTCAGATGAAATCATAATTTCCCAAAAGCTTTCTCCCCAGTGAAATTTCTCTCCCCCAGAGGATCTGGGGAATGCATGCAGGCAGTTTAAAGCCCAGGGATTAGACACTTTGCAATGTCCCAGTCCAGTTTGTTTTACTCTTCCAGTTTGTCATATTACCAGTCCACTCCTGCACGGGATTTTACCTGGTGGTAACTAGATTTGCCTGGAATTGCAGCTTGCTTTTCAGCCTGGATATTTGTAAACCTCAGGCTATTTGTAAACAGAGAGACAAAGCAAGAGGTAACTGTGTATATATATAGACACATACATATGCAAATCTTTTCTGCAACTTTGCTCACATTTTGAATTGCACAGGTTTAATATTGGCTGCTGCTGAGATACTGAGATTCAGTGGCTTCAAGTCCTTAAGCAACACCTCTGAATTGTGCAGAAACCATTGGTGACAAGACTACTGTGTGCAGGTGCTGGTGCAGTTTTCTTCCACATGTCTTTGCCGGTGCTGAAGGGCTCCTGGTGTTCCAGCTCCGGATTCCAAGCAGACACAGTGTCACCTAGAGGAGAAAGCCCGGCCATGCACACCGAGATATAAGGGGAATATATTTTTTAGGGGAATAAATGTCCCGAATGAAATCAGTGTCCGTACTGATGCAGTTTGCCCTTCCTCATTATCTTTCTGGGTTGTCTGAGTGCGTGGGCACAGGGCATGACATGAAGGTCTCTTGGGAAACTCCTTTGTGATAAACCATAAAGAATATCTCACTGATTTGGGTCATTTATGTCTTTCTATTATCTCCTCCTTATTTTCCTTCTCAAGAGCACGGTGGGCTAACAATAACTTTTGATACTTCAGTGCCCAGTTTGAAATGTAGAAATAGCTCAGATAGTGAATTATTCCTTTGTAATTGGAGACAAGAGCCAGCAGGAGCCAGAAGGAGGATGATTGGCTTGCATTCACATTCTGCTTCTAAAGGCCCTGCTGTTTCTTTGCTTCTACTGTACAGGAAGCAGACAAGCTGTTATTTCTCGTTGTTGAGTACAATAGGGCTTGGAAGAAATGTGTTGGGTTAATATTAACCACCTTTATTGAAAATCTTGGCAGACTTAACTCAGTCCTGTACCTTTGCAAGATGTGATAGATAAATGAATTATTGAGCAGTTCACTGCATGGGAGGTATTTCAGTCCTGCTGTAGAATAAAAGATATTTCCTCCATGGGCATTTCAGAGCATCGTGCTGGTTTTGGCCAAAGTTTCCTTGTGCATGTCCCTGCTGTGCAGCCTCTCCTTTTGGAGAGCTGGTATAATTTGTCCCCATAAATGGATATATTTATTTTATAAAGCACCCAGACAACTCACTAGCATTTATACTTCTTAATGATAGGCATTAGGAGAACATGAAACATAGTGGTCCTGGGGTTAGTCGCTTGATTGCGTGTTAGGATTTCATGCCGTGTAGGAGGGGGAAATGAGCAGTAACAATAACACAGCTTCAAAATATGCTCTTCAGTGAAAGTAAGAGCAGTTCCAAAAAAGCTCTCATGTGGGAGAGGCACTGACACAAGCCTGTCAGGAAAGGTGATCACAGTCCAAAGTGAATTGTGCCCAGGTCTTTGGAGATAAACATCCATGAGCAGGGATAACTTTGAATGAGTGAATTCTTCCCCAAGAAATGCAGATAAACTCATTTGGAGAGTTTCTTGAGATGCAATCAGCTGCCTCCAGGCTTTGGAAACAGCATGTTATTTAGATACTACCTCGTGGGAAAAGGGCTTTAAGAGACCTTTCTTTAAAAGTATTTGTTTTAACCCAGTAATTATAATCAGAGGGCTTGTTAGGATCACATACAAAGGTCATAGGAACCCCACTTAGTTTAAGAAAAATAAAGGTAGAAAACTGAAAAATAACAGAGGTTAACCTCGATAAAAACATTCCATTCAAGTACCAGAGTTTCAGACATTCTGTGTTACAGATGTTCAAGATAACTGTTAGGGAACATGGAAGGTCTTGAATCTGCATGAAAGGAGAAATAGCAAGTCTAATTTTCCTGCTTCCCATTAATAAAGAGCAAGTCCCAGTTCTTCATACCACTAGATATCATCTCTGCCAGCTACCTGCTCTTGGTAGTGAAGTCAAGGCATAAGTGTTCTGCTCTATAGCAGGGCATATGAGTAACTCAACAAAAAACCCCCTCAATTCTTACAAGATGACAGGGCATTTTTAAATTTCTTTTTCCTATTAGAAGCCACAGAGAGTTCTTGAAGGTTAGAATTGGCTCAGCAAACACGAGTTCTTGCAAAGAAGCACCTCACTTGTTAGTTGACACAAGAAGAACTCCAATTTACATTTAGAGGACATGAGTAAGTGGTTGTATAGACATTTCTTTGGCAAATAGAACTATTAATCATTGTATTTATTATAAGATTAGACATAAGGCTGAGATGTGCTGATCATGAGCTGATCACTTGCAACCTCAGTTGTTGTGAGGGGCAGTTTGCAGGATTTCATGCTGCTCTGGATTGGATCTTCTGAAACCAAGACTGTTTTAGAAGGCTGCAATGAGTCATTTTGAAGATGATTTGATGATTGGTTCCTGAACTGGGAGTTTGTTTGCCCAGACACTACTTGTGCTCACTCTGCAGTTGGTGGGATTCAGTCACCTGCAGCATAATATTTAGTCTCCATAAGAACAGCAGACCTGACTCACAGATGTTTTTAACATCTGTTACATTTTAATTCAGGATCCTCTACCCACCCAGCTGTCCCTATCCTCATGACTTGGTCTGTGTAGGCTATAAAATCATAATTATGCAGGTGATTTCTCAGCACTTGTGTGCAGTGGGCTACATGCAGGAGCTCCTGCACACATGGTGGTATTTTACTATCCAGTGCTTTTGTGCTGTAATTGTTCAGACAAAAGTAGATACCTACAGAAGAAATGGGCTGAATTGGTTCAGATCTTCATACTCAGAAGCATCTTACGGGGATAGACATGAGTTTGTTAATAAGAGCTCACAAAGGTTCTTCAGTTGTTATCGTGGCAGAGGGAGTACTAATGGATTTTATAATGATTTGTGATCATATTCCTGGACTGGTGTGTTCCTGTAGGTTAATAGGTCCAGGAACCCCATAATTCCTTACTCATAGCAAGCTAATTGATAGCAGGTTGGGGACTGTGCCTAACATGTGACAAACCTCACAATTTGGGAAAGACAGAAAAGTAGAGAAGAGAAATCCTATTAAGTCTTGTCCTCCACTAACACCGGACATACTTCACATCAAATCCTCTGCTTGTGTGTTAATCACCCCACTCATTAAGCAGTGGAAGCTGATTAAACAAAAGTCACTCAGAGGGTCTGATGATGGAGGCTCTGTTAAGTTCCAAAGCAGATCAAATTAGATGGCTGGATAAGTATTTGCATACATTAACATTAACTAGCCCTTTCTTTTGTAAAGATCCAGGCAATATCTTTCTGGGTGAAGCATCAGGATTTAATCATATTCTCTCATGATTAGTTCACTTATGTTTCTAATATTGCAGGTCTATAACTACAAACTAAGAGATGATGCCTCATTAAAAAATCATTAATAAATGCATGATAGGTAGGTGTAAAGATTGATAGAAAGGTTGTCCCTTTTAAATCAACATGCATGGAACAGTTACAGCTACATTTTGTGCTGCTTTAGATTCAGGAGTCACTGAGATCTAAATCCCCAATGACCTAGAGATTAGATGTGCTCAGTGTCCCGAGTCATCCAGACCCTCTGTTATCTGTGTGATGTATTAATGGCATTGCTGTTGCATTTCAGGGTTTATCCAATCTTCCAGTGTCATTTCAAGTTCCAGCATTTTGCAAACCTGTGGTGCCCATTCAGGTGTGCAGGTGGGTAACCACAAACAGAAGAACTGTTTGTGCTGTTTCTTCCTGTGCTGCTTCTGACATGCTGGACATTCAGGGATCCTGCTGAAATCTGTGGAAGCTGCCCCTTGTACAGGAAAGGAGGTGCTGCTGGCACTTCCATCACAGAGCATTCACCTGTGAGTGATCCTGGGAGGAACACTTCCCACCTTCATGGCCTTCAGGAATGGGACTTTCTGCTGTGGGCTGCTCACAGGCAAATAAATAGGAGGTACTAATCAGGAAAATTTCATTCATTACTTCCTGTAAGAGAATATCTGTGTGTAATTATGGTCAGAACGTGTCACCTTTGCCAGTATATCCATAGTAACAGCTCTGTATTGTCCTGTGCAGCAGTGAGTTCCCACATATTGTAAGATTTTAAAAAAATAACAGCAAAAGAAGTGACAAAACGCAGCTGTTGGCAGGTACAGGCAGCAAAGTAAGGGGAAAAAAAAGAGCAGCCATAAAGCTTTATCATTCCTTTCCTGCAGAATAAATTCAAATGCACTCTCCCCTATCAGTTTTAAGCAGACAGATGACAGATGCCAGCAGACTAGAAAGGCTCGATAATATTGCATTATTATTATGGCTCCTTTAGAGAGGATAACATTTCAACCATTACAATGACTTGCTTTGTGCTGGCTCATTGTTAACGACCTCCTTTATCACCATCAGTAACCTGAATAGCAGAGCTCTCTCTGGGTATGGTAATCGAGAATCGATTTGCAGCCGGAGCTAAGCCTGGCTGCCACTGTTGGAGTCTCAGCTGGCTGGAGGTGAGGAGTGGCTTCCAACCTGTTCGTTTTTCTTTCTCCTTTAAAAGCTGGTTAGGAACAAGACCAGTATCACCTCACTGGTACATACCTGAGCCTCTCTTACTGCAAATAAGCCTATGTCATGCTTCTGGGATGCAACCTTGTGAAAAGTTTTGGTGTATCAGGATTTGCTGTCAGACTGCAAGTAGTTGACTCAGCCAGTAACTCCTGACTGGTAAAAAGAGCTGAGAAAAAATCTTTCTGGGAGAAAAAAATCCTTTTGCATCATTACCCAAAGACTAAATATCACTGTGGGTGGGCTAATTGCTGGGCTCATCAGAGCTCAGGTTCTTTGGCCACAGTGCACATGAAGGATCACAGACTACTTCTTGATGCTGATGATATTATCCTTTTAACACACAATTATTTCTTTTTCTATCTCACTAGTAGGAATAGGTCTCAGCACTCAGCCTCTGTCGCTGTGTTTTAAGCATGGCAATCAATAATCAGAAAACCTTACAGGCTTACAACATAACTAAATTGAAAACCTAAGGGTGGTTCTGAAATCACATTTGAGCTGTCTCCAGTCCACTGTATCACTTGTGTTAAGAAAGTGAGGCTGGTTACCTTCTGCCTTAGAAGGGAAACAGAAGTTCCAGATTGAACAGAAGTTGTCTGTTTTTCTGCAGTAGGAGGTGTGCTTTGAAGTCTGCATGTCCCAGTCTTAAACCTGGCAAATAGTCTCCAAAGCAGTGTGTTACAATAAATGTAATCTGTATTCTTGTCCCCAAACACCTTCTAAATTCACGCCCTCTGAATCCTCAGGATGTCAAGAGATTCTTTAATTCACCTCCCTGCCCTTGGACACAGATCCTTTCCCTCTTTTCAGCAGAGGCTGCAAAGTTCCCCAGTTTGATGTCGCTGAACACCTCAAGGTTTTTGCTCAAAGAATCAGTGAGAAGAGGCTCTTTCTAGGCTATTTTTATGTGAATGGATGGGTTCTTCTGAAATGGACACAAAGTACCATCTCAGGAGCCTCCTGTCCTTATAAAGATCAGAGAGTGTGACAGTAGTTTCTACAGCAATAGAGTGAAAGAGCTTGGATTACCTCTTAGGGCACTGAGAAGATGATCTGAACCTTAACACAACACAGCTGAAATTCCTCCCCTTCTGCAAAAGAAGGAAAGATGTTGCTACCTAGTGGTGACTCACTGTCCTATGAAATATTGTCCCAACACTGTCAACAGGACCAGGGCATGACAAGCCACAAAAAGCACAGTTGATTCCAGATACAACAGAAATCTTTCACCTCTAGGGGGGCTGGTGGAGAGGAGGCACAGTTTGAGCTGCTCCAGTTGGTCCCTCAAGTCTTTTTTTTTTTCTTTGTCACTGGATAAATACCTTCCAAAGCACCAAGAAAAGTCATTGCTCTTAATTGCTCATTATGAATTGTTACAGCTCCTTGAGTCCAGTCAGAGTTTGTGAGTCAGTCTTTAAGGATTGGCATTATGAGATGTATTTATTCCATATTAATTAGTGCACACATTTGGGATTACTGAGCATCTTCGTCTTGGGATATTAGACTTCCAGAGAAGCTGCTCACCTCAGGCAAAGATATCCCCCAGTAAGCAGATTCCCAGTGGGCAAAGCTCATTAATTAATCAAAAGCTCTGGATTAGCATTTTGAAGCCAGGCATGGAAGTGACCAGCTAGGAACAGCTGAATAAAAATTAAACCCGACTGCCTCATGACAGCAGCACACAGCTGCACTCTCCCCATTTCCCTTCTGACTTCTCCATTTCCCTGTGAGGATATTCAGCTTCAGCAGAATCTGTCAGGTATTCTTCCATTCCCTTCAGAAACTCCTGGTAGTGCCTGTAAGAGAAGGGAGGAGAGGGGGAATTTGGCAACACAAGGAAATGACAGTGCCAGAGGCGGCTGGAAAGCACTGTCAGCCTTAAGACTCTCTCATCCTGGAGACTTCCAGAAGATTTTAAGCTCCTTAATGGGAGCAGTCTTATAGAGGGTGATCTTATAGAAGTGTTTACAAGGAGAAAAGCCTTCTGTTGCAGAGAACTTATATAATGCTGACTCAGCTTGTCTGATGGATGAGACAAAGGGAGGGTTGGCAGCAAAATGGACCTGCTGCAAACCACAGGGCCCCTGTGGGGAAGGGGACCTGCCAAATGCTGGTGAGCAGGAGGTGATGGGGGATTTACAGATGCTGATCACAAAGGAAGTTTTAGATCCTGGCAGTTCTATGTAGGCACAAAAATATTTCCTATACTGTTCTGTCTGCAGTAGAGTGATGAAGCTCAGCCTTAGTTTAGGAAGATGAGTGTCCCACTGCAGCCAATGGAGAGAAGTTCAGCCCCTGTTGAGCCTCCTTTCACTGGCCAAAGTGAAGTTTTATACACATTCTCCAATGTAATCTCATATTCTTATGGATTGGCTTTTTTAGATGACTGCTGAGAGAAGGCAGCAGTCACCTTCTTCTTGTCTATACTCCAGTTTTTATAGAAGGAAAATTTGAAAGTTTCAGGGGGTTCAGACAAATTCATTCCTTTTGTCCCTCGTCTTGGAATCTCAGCTTCCATGACCACAGGTGGAAGGTGCAGATTTGCCTGTGAGGCCCTGGTAATTATGTCTGTATCAGCAAAATGAACACAGTTCCTGTTGAGCCCATGAGCATGACCTGGCTTCACCTTGGACTGCAAGCAAACATCTCCAGTGCTGGTTTAAGGGTTCTGTGTTATGATTCTTGGCTCTGCTTAAGGCAGTGCCTGACACACCCTGCTTCAGCACCTCAACCAAGTGCAAATCTCATATCAGACAGATGGGTGATACAGCCAAACCTCAGAACTGACTGAGCCACTGCCTAATGAGTTTTCAGTTTAAGCAGACATGACAGATTAAGGGTAGGGAAAAGACTCAGTTTCTTCCTATACCCTTCTATTCATTCTGTTACACAGAAAAAGGAAAACCTTGACTGACCTAAAACCCCATCAAGTTTAATATTGGGCTGAGGGAGATGGGGACCTTGGTGTCAGCCCTGGCTTCTGTGACCAGGGCCAGCAGCTGGCCAGGGTTGGGATGTCCTCTAGTGGAGCTGCAGGAAAGAAACTCAGCTTTCTGGAAAGAAGCTGATAATAGCTTCCCTAAGCATTGCTCTGGCTTCCTGCAGAGAGAAGTCTGGAGAGTTCCAGATATTTTTGTCTGTTGTTAAATTCAGCACACAGTTGCCATTACAGGCCTCTCTGAGAGCCTGATCGCTCCCAGCGTGAATCCCACATTGCAGCACTGAATAAAGAGAGGTACTTGCCTTGCCTGCAAGAAGGAGAGAGCTAATGCTCCCACAGTTCCACAGGGGCTGTAAAGCAGATCTGAAGGCACTGTGGTGCCAGGCTTCTCTGGGTGCTGTGAGCTCAGCTGGTGTGCAGGCACAGAGCTCTGGCTCAGTGTGAACACCTCCCCACTTTAGGATCAAACAGTGCATGGGGCAGGGAGTTTGGAATGAGGCCCCTTCTCTAAACAGGAAGGATCTTGGTCACATGAAGAAGGAAGTTTAAGGGAAGTTCGACCTAAAGCTTGGGTCACAGAAGCACATTTCACCTGGCTGAGGTGGGAGGATAGATTTAGCCTCTGCCAGTTTTTAAAAAGACATAGTCAATTGAAGTTGCCAAGTGTTGGGAAACACTCTAAAATTCAGCTGGGTGCCTCTGAGGGGAAAGCGATGAACAACTCTTGGTGTTATATCTCTCCATAGGAGAAGAAATAGGTGTAGCCCAAAGAAGCCAAGACTTATTTTTCACCAAAAGTAGTTAAAAATTAGTTCAACTTGAAGTAAATGTTTCACTACCCAGCCTGCTTTGTTAGCAATGCAAGAATAATAGAAAAAATACATTGACAGAACTGTATCTGCAGAGCAGAGAGCAAAGCCTGCCCGTGCTCACGGGGAAGACTATTACCAATTGCTGCAAGAGTGTTTCTCAAAATGGTTTATAAGGCATCAGCAAGTCTTTAATTTAACTGTGTGCCATTATTACATGCTGAGTGTGGTTTATTATTGTGCTAATAAACCATAAAGAAGACTCTATAACTTCATTACCACAGTCAATTGCCATGTGCAGTGTTAATTTGCCAACAGATCATTAATTGCCGGCACTTGCTGCAATGTAGACATAAAGCAAAACTATTGGGCAGAGTTTCTCTCCCAGATTCTGTTCTGCTGACAGCAGTAAGACTGAGCACACACAGAAATAGCTGGGATTTGCCAGCAGAAAGGCTTAGGAGAAAGAAACCATGGAGGTTTCCAATCCCAGCAGTGAAATTATGGAATCAGAGAATAATTTGAGTTGTAAGAGACCTTTAAAGGCCACCTAGTCCCACACCCCTGCCATGGGCAGGGATATTTCCATTTAATCAGGCTGCTCAGAGCCCTGTCCAACCTGACCTTGATTGTTCCCAGCACTGGGGAGTCCTGTGCCAAGGTGTTACCACCCTCATCACAATTAAACTTCTTCATAGCTAATCTGAATCAACACTTTTAGTTTAAAATCATCACCCCTTGTCCTCTTGCTACAGGCCCTACTAAAAGGTCTCTCCCCATGTTTCTTATAGGCCCCTTTAAGCAGTTGAAGGCCACAATAAGGAATGCCCAGTGACTTCTGCTCCCCAGGCTGAAGGACCCCCAGTTCTCCCAGTTCTGTTCTCTCAGTACACCCCTAACTGACCTCTTGGCCCAGTAAAGGCAGCTTTCAAATAAAACCAGATGTATTCTGATTTGAACCTTTAAAATTCCGTGTTTTACACTATTTAGGGATTTCACAAATATAAATGGGAAGTATCATTTTTCTGAAGGGGGTTAACCAAACCAAAATGTCTCATTTGGCTGAAATAATCTTTTCAGTAAAGTGCTAAACTACATTGCTACATTTGGTCTATTTTGGGGGATCTATTTTGCACATGAAGTTGGCTTGGTCCCCCTTTATCTACCTAATGGAGAGTACCACATGCACGTATGTGGTTGTATGTTATTGAGCCCTCTATGGTCAGCAACAGCTTAAACTGCCTTGGGAAAGCTGCTGAAGTAAGAAAATGCAGTTTAATCCTGACAGAAATAAAGATGTTTACATAAGTCCAGCAATGCAAAACAAAACATTTTGTTTTTGAAATAGTGGAAACGCCAAAACACCCTTAAAAATCTCTGATCCTGTGGGAAGTTCATCTTTTGCCTGATTCACAAAAAACCTGAACACTGGAATTTTATCTGGGGATGAAATTCCAAATTGTACTCTGCTGCATCAGTGCATTTTTTCCAGTTTCAGAACAAAAATGTAATCGTCCTGATGCTGCACGTGGTGCAGCTCCCTCTCTTAATGATGCCATTACAACAGGGAATTTTTTAATGCTCACTTTCCCTGGAGATATACAGCCCCACTCAGTTCAGGTGCACTATGGGGTTTATAAAGCTTCACAGGAGATGATCATTAAATTCCAGTTCAGATTTGCTGGCATACCAGTGTCCTGTTGCAAAGGTTGTCTTACACTTTATTACCTGGAAATCTGAAAGGCTATAAGGTGATAAAAAATTCCTGCCAGAGCCAACATGGGATATTCCTTTAGTTATGCACCCCAGAGAATTTACAGAGTGGGATTTGACCCTGTGAGACAGAGATGGAAAAGTGCTCTGAGCTCTCAGCACCTGAGGTGGCCCTGACCCTGTTTTGGGAAAGAGTTGGTGTCTAACTGGGAAGTTTCTGTGGCTCTGATGACTAGGTGAAAATATAGCACCATGGTCAGCTTTACCCTGGAGCTTGTTTCTAATTAGTGGGAATAAGGAAAGGGGAAAAATACAAGTGAGAGAGCGCCTGAAAGTTTAAGGGCATTAATTGCCTCCCAGCTGTCAGGATTGTAATTAAATTCATCTTGTTGACTTCAGCTTTGTTGTGATTATGTGAAATTAATCTTCAAGCACACTGAAAGTTTCCATTGCTGTCTGTTTTAGTGCTGAAACCAGCAAATCCCAAACAATATGCAGAGAAGCATTGGCATGTATCTGGCAGTCACCCAACTAAAAATGTCAAGTTAGAGAAATGCAATTAAACTTTTCTCTCAGATGCTTTTGTGCATTGTTTTTTCCCTTGGTTTTTTTTTTTTCTCCCAACCAGGATAAATCCATGTCTGTCTCTCTGGAAGGGCAGAAACTCAACTGACAAATCATTTGAGGAGGTCACAAAAGTCCAGTTGCAATTCTGCTCCCGATCCTAGGCTCAAGCTGGATTAGATGTAAAGGATTACTTGGAAATTTCAGCTCTCAAAGAACAAATCCCTCCTGCTTTTTAACTTTCGATTAGTGCTGTCAGCCTCCTGGTGCTGTGCATCACACACAATTAAAAGAAGTTTCTGCCCCAGAAAGCTGGAGCTCAAACCCCCTGCTTAGTATGCAAATGCATTACCTGAGTTGTGCATATGTGTTAAAAATTTATGCACCAATGTAGTCAGTGAAAGCTTGCTATTAACATCAGCTGGTACTCTAAGCCCTTTTTATGTAAGTGAGGTGTTCATAAATATGTTCATGCATTTTACATCCCTACTTTCAGAAAAAAAAAGTCATTTTTCCATGAATATATAAATACCCTTGTAGCTACAGTTACTGTATTAATCAAATAATGTTCACTTTTAAGCAGCAATGTACCAAGGAGTAATTGATGGGGTGGGTGCTCACATCTAGGCAGAAACAATGTTTATTATCTCTGCTTGCTGCTTTTAGCTGCTAGGTTCTGCCTACGAGAATTTGATAAACTGCCAGCATGATTTAGTTTTTGCTGTTGTGTTTTGATGTCATCTTTGAGAAGCCAGCAACCTCAGTAACCAAAACTTGCAGCAACAATCACCCACTTCTCAGGGTATGAGGTAATCAGGCACCCCATGATGTGTGAGATCTATGTGGAGGAAAAAACCAATGAAACCTACATTGTGTGCACAAGAAAGCAGCAGAAGAGCAGCAGAAATCAGCATTGTTTTCTCTCCTGAATGTGAACAATGAGTTAATACTGTTGAGTTGCATTCCCTGAACAAGTCACTGCAGGAGAACTGAATGCCTGAACTTCCCTGCAATCAGTGCTCCCTTGTGCCAGCTTTCACAACAGAGAAACTCCATGGAGGATGCTCTTTCTCTTACCCCTGGAGTGAGCAGTTGGCACAATGAGGAACTGAGATGAAGGAGTTTGTAGTGCTGGATTTCCTATGTCTTGGTCTCCTGTAGCAATATTCACCAGTCACTACCAAAGGAGGACACTCAGTGGTCCCAGAGGTGTTGCACCTGTGGAAGGTACCTGGAAGCAGTGTTCCCATGATGGAGAACGCTGGGAAGTGCTGGGATCCAGCTGGGTCCTCTCTGACTCCCCAGAAATTTGCTCAGGCAAATTGCTCTGTGGCTGAAAACTCCAGAGCTCTTTTATCTGAATATTTATCCCCACTTCTTTGGGGCACCTACCTGATTCTCCAGCTGCTCAGAGAAGGCTGTAATCAATCCCTGCCCCTGCAGGCTGTGTACAAAGGCCCCACAGGATTCCTTTGGGGTAACTATTTGACACCAGTCTGGATGATGGAGAGCCCTACTGACCCTTTTTACCTTCGAGGGCCACATTCAGTCCTGTGATGCTGTGTTATAACACATAACCCCTATTCCTTGCCTCTAGTACAGGTTATGCTGTACAAAAAATGTTAACTGAGAGAGGGCAGAGCTCAATTTTCCAGAGCTTGTATTACAAGGAGAGGGTTTACACATGAAAGCAGCTGCTGGATGCACAGCCCTGCTGCTGATGTGGCCAGCCTTTTTCTGAAACCATTTTTCCCCTGAATCTTACTAGGTATTTCCTTGCAGTCTAAATTTGCACAAGTTCCAGTACAAACTAAAATCACTGGGGTATTCTTACTCTTCTGGAAAGCAAGAATTCTTAATAAACTTAATATTAGCCATGATTAATTCCATTGCCATTGGCTACACACGGGGCAAGCATCCCAAACCAGGCTCGTGTTCTAGCTTAGGGCAACTCTTGGCCTTGCTGTTTGTCAGCTCCCCCTGGAGGGAAGAGCCACGAGGAATTACTGCCAACACTTGTGATACTGCAGGACTCCATCGGCAGAAAGAGATGAGACTGGTGTCTCAGAGAAATCTTCTTTCCTTCATTGACTGCATCATCCAAAAGTTCTCATGTGGATTTCAGAGGGAAATACTTATCCATGTGGGCTGGAGCTGCATTAGATCTATAGGTAAACCTCTAAGAGAGGATAATAAAGTACTGGAGTTTTGGGAAATTTAGTTAAAATTCCTGTATCAAGGAAGGTCAAGTGTGCTCTGTTAGGTGAATCTGAGCTGGTTCCTTTCCCAGATAACCTGACCTGTTTAGCTGGGGTGTCTAAGGAGCCTAATTGCTGGAAGCAGCCTGTAGATGGAACCAGTAAAAACAAGGAAAAGCCCACCTAAAGTATGGTATAAGGAGAATTTAAATGAAGATTGTAAGGCACAGCGTGGAGGGTGAGGTACTGAGGGAAGACAAAGCACTGCAAAGTGTGTAAAGTGTGTTATGCTCTGAAGGAATTGCTGAGGTTCCTGGAGTTCATTGTCCCAAGACCTGCTGAGACCTCGTTTAGCAGAACTTGCCCCAGGCATTTGAATGGGTTTGGCTCATCTTCTAAGATCCCTGAGAAATTAAATTACAGGCTTGGGGTACAACCTAACTGTTCATTTTATGACCAAAACTAATTTCCTCATACAATTTGACTAAGCTCAGCTGAAAGTTCTCTGGTAGGCGCAGTCACCACAGAAGTTCCCTTAGGTTATAATTCTGAAATCTCATCCCTGCTCCACAAAGAAGCTTTTCATCCACCCTGGCAGCCCAGTCCTCCACCCCAGCAGAGGAGGGCACCACAGTTTGGGTTGGCAGCAACCCCATCAGGGTGGTGCTGCTGTTATCAAAGCCCAGCTGGATCACCTGAGGCTGGGGGGCTTTGCAGAGCTCTGCCACCTTCCCAGCAGTTGTGCCGTTCTGTGCTGCCAGGAGTCCTGGAGCCCAGGAGGGAGCTGCAGCCCCGGGGTCAGCACAGCACAGGCAGGAGCAGAGGCTGCCCAGGAGCTCCAGGCTTCTCCCTCCTGGAGCTGGCAAGATCTGCACTGCAGATGGATCCTGGGATCCTCTGGGTTATGAGGATCTGAAGTGCAGATTCCCCCTTACAAGGCTTTTTCTACCTTCCTTGTTAAAAAACAGGAAAATTGCTGACCCTAAATTTAACCCCAAGGTTAACTTTTTAACCCCAATTTCTTTCAGAACTATTTATTTTAGGCTGCTCTATTATATTTTGAGCAGTGCTGACAGGCGATAGTTCTGGAATAGAGAAATGTCTTGCAACCATGGTAACACAATGTACTCATTGGAAAGTTTTCTGAAATTAAAAAAATCATTTTGTCTCAATCTTGCCCGTTAGATTTCCTATGATATTCCAATGTGCTTTTTGTTTGAATGCACAGAAGCCTTTGAATTATCAGGATACATTGCAGAGAATCATTGACATGATACACAGCATTTGCCCCTGGAGCACATGAGAGGAAAAAGCCCAAAGGAAGTTGCTTTTGAAAGTTATCAAGCTGGAATCATTAGAACTATCATCATTAAAGGGTGCTTTTGTTCTGGTCCGTTGTAGAATTCTCTTGCTTCAGATACAAATACAGATAATAAAAAGTGTTTTCATAAATACATTAACAACAAGGAAAATCTCCATCCTTTATCGGACACAGTGGGGAACATTGTCACCAAGAATGAGGAAAGCCTGAAGGACTGGGCAATTCTTCTCCTCTTTTTCACTTTAATCTGTTACCCTTTCTCCCAGTGGGATAGAATTCCTGCTTGCTGAAATCACCACTTTCTCCTCTGTAAATATTACACACAGTTTACCTCTCTCCATTATCACTGTCTCTCTCCTGAATTTATATCTACCCTTACTCTTTTGCTCCTGTATTATGCCAAATTAAAATCTCCTAAGTGCATGAAAAGTGGTGACTGTAATGCCTGAGCAAAAATTAATAAAGCCAGGAGAGAACATGAAATCAATAATCTGATTCTGACAGCTTGCTTTGTCTCTGTGGCCAGGCTCTAAGGATGTACTAGTGTTTCCCTGTTTAAAATTAATTGAACTATTTTATCATATCAGATAAGAGTGCACTCTTTGTGCTATTGAAGTGATAATTATGACATGATAATTACAGGCTGTGGCCAGCATGATTCTGTGAATGAGTCAGCACAGGCAATTAGTTTGAGACAGCAACTTTGTGTGAATGTGTCCCTACAGACAGAGCTAAAGGATGGTCTGGCTGCTTATTAACTCTGCTCCTCAAGCTTCCTTATTCACAGGAGGCTAAGGCTTTTTTTAATTGTTGTTGTGGTTTTGGGAGGGAACTGGGGGGGTTTGTTACTGATTTTGTTTCCAGTTTGGCCAATCCATTTGTACAAATATAATGGAGGAAGTTTGTATAAATATAAGGAATCAGAGACAGAAAAAGACAGCAATGGGGCCAGTCCCTAAGGCTGGGGGTTCTGAGCTCTGTGGCAGTGTCCTTTGAGGAATTCTGTTTGATGCCAGGACAATTTGGGCTCCCCATGCCTGCTGCATCTTAGCGTGACTCCATTAAAGCTGATCCACCTCCGAGTTTCCTAAATCATCCTTCACTGTGATTTCCTGCTGACAAGCCTGTGCCCCCCTGAGCTCTCTGAAAAGCCTAAAGAACGTCCTGCAAGAAGGAAGACAGAATACTTGTTAACAGAAAAGGCTAGAAGCATCAAATGTTGCTGAAGAACTGCTTGGATTTGGCAGCTCAAAGCACAAGAGCATTTCATCCCAAGCCATTCACAGACTGAACCAGGAGACAAGGTAAGCAGAGATGTGTGCAGATAATGAGAGAATGAAATAATTTTGGGAGACAAGAGAGAGTGCAGGGAAGTGAACTTGGTGGATTATTTGCTCCTAGAGGGAAGGTAGGAAAGGAGGGGTTGCTTAATTTGAGTTCTTGCCCCCTGTGATCTCAGGTGAAAAAAGGAATAATCCTGATCTCAGAACACATCAGTAATTCATTGCAATAAATAACATGCAGGGCAACAGACTGAAGAATGAAGAGAAAACACAAGAAGGAACAGCTGCTGACTAAGGGAACATCATCCATCCTGTGAGCTGATGAGACAGTGGAAGAATAATTATGGGATGGTGCAATTAATGATAATGCCTATCAGTGTGATCCAACAGAGCTGGTTTAGGGACATTTTTCATTGCTTTGCAGGGCTCAAGTTTGCAACCCTAATTTTCTTTGACTCTGTGTGTAATTGTATCTTAGCTGTATTATTCATTTATCACAATGTTTATTTCAAAGCTGCTTCCGCCTTACATATACAAATATGAATGCCATAAGATCAGGCCAGAGCCCAGGCAGCAAAAAATGGAGAGGGCATATTTTTATTCCTTGAATTCTGTGGTGTGTCACCATCTGTGAAATTTCATGAAAGGTGCCACTGCCTCATCCCCGATCCCTGGTGGATGTGGTGAGCTACAAGGAGCTGTCAGCAGGCAGGGTTTGTGTAGAACATACTGCCTCCTGATAAAAGGAACCAACACATCAACACATGTACAGCAAGGCACTATTAGGTCCAGATTTGGAGTTCAAGAGACAGATGCTCTGTCGTATCCCAGGGCTCCATGGAATTCTGCAAAGACCAAGTGAGAATGTGATTCATAGAAAACCAGGGGCCTGTCCCATGGTTTGTGGGAGAGAAAAATCATGTCCTGTAACCTGCAAAAGAAAGGCATTTTTATTTATTGGGAAAGGCCCTGTTGGCTTGAGGATAAACATGTGCTGTGCTTGTGTTTTGCAGGTCAAAAGGAAATTGGAAATTTTGTCCCATGCAGCCTAAGTGACAATTGTTTGAGTGGCACCCTGCAGAACTCCTGGACATGTAGTGTCTGGCCTCAACTCAGTAGTAAGAATAGTAAGAAAAAGTAAGTAAAAGTAAGACAAGTAAGAAAAAAATCAATGTCAATACATATTTTTAAATAAGAAATTACATTCCTTTTTTTTTTTCTTTTTGTTCTCTTCATGTGGCTGCTGTACCTTTATAAACACCTCTCCCCTCTTCTTCCCTCACTGACTATCAGAGAAAATAGTTGGGCATGAAGGCCAGACATATCTTCAGGAGCATTTCCCCTTCACTTATATAACTGGATATGAATATTGATAATTGCTATCTCTGACACTCTTCTTCTTAACAGGTTTCCACCTGCAAAAGAATGCAAAACACCATGTATAAAATCCTAAATATTAAAATTCCTAGTCTCTGCCAAAAATAAAGTTTCCAGCTTTCCAGTTTCTTCCCCTGAACAAAGAGGGGAACAAATATTTTAAAAATAGTAGAATGAGAGAATTGTTGGCTGGAGAGGACCTCTGGTGGTCAGTAACTCAAATTCCCATTTGGAGCAGGAATATTGCCAGCAGAGCCAATAAAAAAAAGCTGTTACAAAGCAGAGATGCTCCCTGCTTGTGTTTTTAATTATGTATGCTCATTCACTTCCCATAATAAAGCAGGTTTCTGTGTTACTGGGGAAACCACAGCCCAGGAACAGAGTGCAGCAGTCCAGGGCTTGGCAGGGAAGGAGCTCTGAGCTGAGAACAATGGGGCACCATGGCTGGAAGGGTGGTTTGCACCTGAAGGGTTGTTTGTAGCTCAGCCCTGCTGTCCTGGTGGTTGGAATCAGCAGGAGGAGCTGCTCCATGTTGGTGTCCCACAGCAGGGATGTTGGGGTGGAGATTCAGGATGTCCCCATCATCTCTGATCCTGTGGGATATAGCAGGGACATCAAAATTAACAGCTGAAGTAATTTTGGCCAGGATTTTGTTAAGGAAACAGCAACTGACGTTGAGTGTCATTTGTTGATTTACACCAATGTATGTTTTTCTGAGAGTGACAGTGGTGCTGAAAACCCAGCAGGATCAGGAAATGAACCAAAATGTCTGTACATAGGGGTAAATTTCATAGAGCCACTGATACAAGTGGAAGAAAGTAAATTAAAAATATTACACTGAAAAAGAAACTGTACAGTTGAGCCTGTGCAGTGTGAGGCTATTTGCTCTGACTTTAACTTACTGTGAAATCCAGCCTATAAATGTGATCCAAACAAGTTCTCCAGTTGCTCTCATAATGAGGGAAGCAAAGCAGGACATGTGGTCCCAATGATGCCCTGCATGGGATTGCTGGAGAACCACTGAAATAATCTAAGCTTTGTTTGTGCAGTTTGAACAACATTTCCCAAACAATTTATCCTGCAATGACATCTGGTGGTTGTTTTGTTTGACAGAAGATTTCTTGCAGAAGTATACTGCCAGGAGTTGGTTGGGGGTGAATATTCCCTTGACAATAATTCCCTGGGGTTCTACTTTTGGGGAAAAACTGGAGAACACTGAGACCTGCCCCCTGCTCCTGGCAGCAGCCTGGTGCCCACTCAGGAGCTGGGGGTGCCCAGCGTTTGCCTGAGCCAGGAGAATCTGCAGGGCAGCCTGGGGGTTCTGCTCACCCCTCAGTGCTGCTCCCACCCTCACGGCAGCACCTCTGCTCCTTGGATGCCTGTACAGGACACCTAGGTGGACATTTGGGCACCTGTGGCTAGCACAGGTGGTCTTCTGGCCACCAGGTGGAACCCAAGCCATGTCTGTCTTCTCAAACTCTCGCTGCCAGAAGCTTCTTTCAGAATTTCATGGCAACTCAGTGCTCCTCTACTGTGGGGTGCTGCCCTGTTCAAGGAGAGCCCAGGTCCTCAGGGGGAAATGCCCAAGGCGCTGCCAGAAGCTTCTTTCAGAATTTCATGGCAACTCAGTGCTCCTCTTCTGTGGGTTTTGCCTTTCAGGGGTGCTGAGAACCCAGGAGAACCCAGCTCCTCAGGGGGAAATGCCCAAGAGAAAGTTCTGCAGGCAGCAGGAAGACATGGAGTTTTCAAACTGATTGGTGGAAGGAGTAACATGAATGAATTTCATGGATTTTGGTCCATATTAAAGTTTTGCAACAAGGTAACAGCCAAGCCCTGGCAGATCCTGGTGTCAAATATTGCCTTGTTTCTTGGGGGAAACAGCACAGAGCTGCTGAGCTTGGTCTGTGAAGGTCTCAGTCACACAGTCAGGGTCGAGGTATCCTGGGCTGGACGGCTGTCTGATACTCAGCCTATTCAAACCCAGCATTATTACTTAAAATTTTTCAGTTAGACTTCAAACTAAATTCTTCATTTTGATATCCTCTCACTAGATGCTCAAAGGTTTTTGCCTTGGAAAGTCACTGGTTAATGCTGGGAACCACTAGTAGTGGTTAGTACTGACTTTTGTTTGCTACGAAATTATTTTTATCACTTTAAGATATTACAAAAGACTTGGGGGATTTTTGTAAAGTATGTGTTTTTATAAATGATTAACATAATTCCAGTTGTGTTTTATTTTATCACTTTAAGATATTACAAAAGACTTGGGGGATTTTTGTAAAGTATGTGTTTTTATTAACACAATTCCAGTTGTGTTTTATTTGTTTGTTTTTTGTTTGTTTTTGGGTTTTTTTTTCCCCTGAGGCCTTTTAAATACTTGGAAACTGCTAGGAAATATTGTTAAAATATATTTTGGGAAGTGTGTATATATATATACTTTTCAGTCTTTCTCCTAGGGTTCAGAAGGACTTCCCACTTGCCAGAGCAGGGTGAGGATGCAGCAGTTGTTGCTGTTTTTGCTCTAGGATTGTGCAGGCTCCCCCCAGAGAAGGTACATGCACAGCAGGTCACACATTTGGACCCCTATGGCTCTGCTGCTACTGCTGCAGCTCTTTTCCCTTTGTTTCCCTGCCAGGACCAGCAATTATGGGCTTTTTATTCCTCCCCTCAGAGAGGGAGCCCAGAGTCAGCCCATGAAGATCATACATGGTTAACAGTCTATGGCTTGTTGACTCACACATCAAAGATAATTTCTGAATATCTTTGTACTCTTTAACCTACTGTTTCTTCTCATTACTGGCACTGAGAGAATATCTGTGATTCCTGCTGAAATCCCTGGCTGCTCAGGATGCACCACGGGTGCCCTGCTCAGCATCTCAAAATCTTTATCATCTTTATCTACTTCACTCTAATGTTTGCTTTTGTTTATTTGCAGTGGTGTCATGTCACTGAGGTATCAGGATCTGAACTCATTTCCTTCATGGTTTAACACTCTAAATGTGTGAACATCAATGATGCATAAGATGCCATAACCCAGCTCTACCATCTGTCTGCTGGCTGGGGAGGGGAGCATTAGGATGCAAATGCCACAGTGTTTTGCTTCAACATCAAAACCACTGTGAGTTTTCTTCTCTTGTTCTTTTTTTTTTTTTTGAAATTGTTCTTCTATTAAAATTTGACCTAATTAGGCCAAGCAACTTGAAATCAAATATTTCCTTGACAGACCACTGAAAAGTTTCTAATTGATCTAAAATTTGATCAGAGTATATTTCATTTTTCTTGAAGGGGAGTTGCCCTTATTGAACTTGCCTGTTCTCTCCCCTCAAAGGAAATACATAACTTGAGGCCACAGTGGTAGGAAAACCACGTTGATTGGAAAGTGTGGTGTTCCCCTGTTGTGCCTGGCTCACAGGTGATTTATTAGTGAAATGGAGATTTATTTCAGTTGCTTTGTGAGTGGCATTTCATTTCCTGAGACCCAGAGCGGGATTAGGGCTCTGACAGCTCAGCTCTGTCACCTTACAGCAGTTTTCCCACCTCTTCTGAGGTTTCCAACCTTCTGCTGAGGTTGTCTTGGTAGGGAGATGGCAGAGCTGATGTGTGTCACCTCTACACGTTCATTTGGGTCTGCAGGACCAGCTCCAGCCCCCTCTGGAGAGGGTTTGTGTCAGCTCAGGGAGCAGCACATGTTCATTTCTGCTGCACCTTGTGCCAGGGCAGCAGGTTCTGGCAGTGACAGGGCAGATGTGACTTCACTGTTCCTCCCAGAGCAGCACCCCTGGCAGCTGTGCACCCTTTATGTCACTGCTGCTCAAACCTTGAGCTGCACTTTCAGCTTGATCCCTTCCACCAGCCAGAAAAGTGCAGAAGCGAGTGACAGGCACGAGACACAAATGAAATTTTTATAACGGCAAAAAGACTCAGGAAAGTACAGCAAAAGTGGTCGAAGATTGTACAGAATGAAATGAATATGCAGAAGGGCAACAGATTGTACAGGGAGATTTTTCTGTGTGTAAAATCACTCATCTCCACAGCCATCACTTAGCAGGAGCCCCATCCCTCTCAGTGACTGGCATCAGTGTCACCATCTGCTCCCTGGTGCTGCCACTGCACAATGGCCTCGCTGTTCTCAGCCTTCCAGAAAAGTCAATTGCTTGAAATACAATTTTAAAAAGCCATTCCACTACTTTTCAAACTATGTCCAAAAAGAAGTGGGTAGGAATGAAAGCTTTTAGTGGGAATGGTGAGAAATAATCACTGATAACACACTGGAGTGCTGCTGGAGAGAAAAGGCAGCAGTAGCCCCAAGCAGTCCAGGCAATCATTTCCCCCCTGTGGATTGAATTTATTTACACTTTTCTCTGCCTTTGTTGAGCCAAGCCAGAGTAGCTGAGCTACCTGGTGTGGTCATTCCCCCTCTCCACTCAGCTAAATCAGGTTTTGGGGGAAATGGAGATTTATTTCAGCTGTTTTGTTAGTACCATACCTAAACTCAGCCATTACCTGCACAAAACCTGGGCACAGCCCCCAGCCCTTTCTGCCTCCCTGGTCCAGGTGCATTCAGCAGCAATTTGAAATTAATTCACAGTCTGAAGGTGTGGGTGGGGGGTTTGCTGAGAAGTTTTCAATGGCCCCACTGCAGTCCTGGGTTTATGACTTAAGAAGACAGTGATTAAGTTTCATTTTCATAGGACAAAACACTTAAAATATTTCATTGCCAGCAAATTTTGGGCCTTTGGGGAATATTTTCAAAAATATATTTCTTCTGAGAAATACAGATTTTTTTTGTTGTTGTTGCTACAGTTGTCATTATGGATTAATATTGTTCAGCTAAGAAATGCCCGAGCTAGAAAAATTTAATTTCAAGGCCAAATGTTTATTTGTTATCAAATAAAAAAAAATGAGAAAATAAAAGTAAGGTTCCTGACAAGGGGAAGGATATGATTGTCCATAACAAAAAGTCTCTGATTATGTTCAGGTTGGAAGTGGCCATGAACCAGCACCTCCAGAACCGGAATTTTCAATTCTTCCAATTTCTTCAGAAAAGCAAAATTGCAACCTGACTGAAGGCTCTGAAAAAGCAGTAAAGAAGCCTTCTGTCAGGGTGTGAGAATCAAGTAGGGAAAAGGAAGGGGATGTGTTGCCTTAGACACTCAGAAATGTGATTTATTAACAGATTTCTGACAGTGAACTGGATCTGCCAGGAAGTTCTCTTCTCTTACCTCAAGAAAACAGTATGTGTTTCTTCTTTTTAGTAAGTCAATGATGTGAATATTTTTGGGTTGTTTTGCGTTAAAATGACATTCTTATGTCAAACATGGGCTGCTCTATGAATTATTATTTAAGTAAATATTTACTGGGTTTTTTTAGTGTTAAGAGTGTTTTTCTCTGTATAGTCAAACAAAATGAAATGTTGAGAACACCCACTCCTGCTAAAAATAATATTTCAATAATCAATGGAAAAATGGGAAGTTTTTAGCAGGTTAGACTGGAAAACCCTCATTAAGGAATATTTCACAGGCTGTGGAAGCAGGAGTTATTGGGGCAGACTGTCTCATCTTGGGATGATGTGGGAATTGAACTGAGCTAAGAAAAGGCCCTCTCTATTGAGCTATTAACTTGAAGAAAAGAAGTGCTGCTCCTACTGGATTGGGTTATGGAGCTGATGCTTTGTTTTAGCTCCTACTGTTGGTTTTCTAAAGCTCTAAAATTAGAAGATATGAAAGACCTCTTTTAGTTACTGTTTCTGGAGAGACTGAAGTCCTTATTTCAGTTTGAATCAAACAAAATCATACTTGTACCATCTTGTAAAGCCATGATCCCTGGACAGTTGTGGGTCTGCCAATTTGAATGTCCAGTAAGAGTGAGAGGAGTAGCCAAATTAATGCAATTAAACTGAATAGCTGAGCTTTAATGGTAAATGTTCATCTTCATAATGGGGCAATTTTTATGAGCAAAAGAGGCAACAACCCACCCTGGGCTGGGTAAGTCTGGGGGTGCTGTACTTGAACAGGAAATTGTGCTCACTCTGTACCAACTCTGAATCACCACAGCTTTCTGTTATCCTGATTGATCAAGAAATTACTGAGCCTGGAAGCCTTCAATTTCTAATCCATACATGTAGTGCCACAAGAATTTTCTCTGAATTCAGCTCTGCAATTTAGCACAGCAGCACACGACTGGAAGAAAATGATTTGCTGATTAAAAAGTCTGAACTTCACAGCAGCAGCCCAGCTAATATTTCCTGAAATTGGTGTTGCACCACAGACAGACACATTGTGTTGGCTCTAGGGCACTGTCTCATCTGGAAACACCCATTTCATAGTAGTTGCACAATTACTAGATATATTCCCAAATAACACTTTGTATGAATATTTTAACCTTTTAAAAATGTTTTTGAAATATTACTTCCTTCCTTAAAATTTGTCTAATACATTTTAAATCACACAGTGCCTTCCAGGATGGAAAGGATCCCCCAAAACCTGTCCCAGTTGTGCTCCTCTCTGCACCAGCATCTGTCTTGTTCCTCTTCCCCCCGTGGTGAGCGAACTCTCTGTCCACTCTCAGCTGGCCACATTTCCAGTCTGTTTGACCCAGAGTGATTCAGAGCAATCTCCCCATTAGCAATTAATTCCTCCATGCCTTGCCTGGGGCTGGCTGTGCTGTAGTTCCAGCAGCAGTGGGGCAGTGGATGCCCAGTGGGACTGACCACGGGGAATGTGCTGGGCACAGCCCCCTGCCTGCCCACCCCAGCCCTGCTCATCAGGGCTGACTCACTGCCTCCACTTCCTTTCTGGAGTTTTTTACCAGGGCCAGGCTTTCATTTTGTTTTTAAAAGAATTCATTTAGCTGCATAGGCACAGTCTATTTCCATCTGAAGAGCTGGGGACACTCATATATCTATTTCTGTCTTTCATTCTGGAGGTGCTCAATTCTCAGGGGAACTGGATGCATGGAAAGATCAGGAGAATGTGACCAAAGACAGAGGCAGCACTGCTCCAGGAAAGGTGTCTTGCCCAAAGGTATTGATAGCAGACCCGGGCAGGATTTAGCAAATATTTTCAAGCTCTAAAAATGGCTGAAGTTGTCCCCAGCTTTTCTGTTTTGAGATATTTTTGTTTTGCTTTTTTCCCCATTTGTTTAGGGTTTTATTTATTCTGAAGTTGGACAGGCTCTAGGGAGCCAATTAAGATTTGTAAAAGAATATAAACATTTGCCAATGCCTTTATTAGGGCCACAAGTATCCTGAGATGGTTTTTGTGTTTCTGAAGGCATTATCTGGATACAGAAGTTGATTTTTTTTTGTCTCACAGATGAAAATGAGGATGTCCCAAATCCCACAGATCCCTGCACTCCCCACTCAGGGAAAGGACAGCCAGCAGGGTGGGAATCCTCTGGGCCAGCTCCACCTCCTGATCTCCAAGGGGGCTGTGGAAGGGACAGAGTTTTCCATGTCCCTGCTGGGCAACCAACTCCTTCCTACAGAATCCTCTCTTGCCACCACAAAATCTGTTACTATTTATCAGGAAAGGAGATTCATAAACAATTTTAAAGAATATTTATGATGAAATTACAATCTTTTCTACTCTGACACTGCTGTCCACAGATGGTTTCTGAAATATTTTTTACATTTTAATCAATAGTGCATATAACTGCCCTCTATTAATACACTGGGGGTGATTGCCATGGAGCAGTTTATAAATTGAAAAAAAAAACCCCAGAATAGCTATTAACTGATAAATACCATGAAAATGGTAGGGTCTGGGGGAAGACAAGCTGCAGTGTAAAGCAATTAATTGATTGAAAGAAATTAATTTGTTTATTCTACAAAATGGAAGTTAAAAGGAAAGTCTGATAACCCTCCAGCATGATAAAAAAAAGGGGGGTTTTTCTACGTGGGCAGTGATCTGTGTTTCACCATGTTCACAAACCTGGGGTGTAATAAAAAACCAAAGACTTGTAATTGAGATATTAAGGAAAAAAAATATTCCAGCTAAAGAAAGTCCAGCTTTTGACAATGTTGAGTCACATCTGAGATTCTTTATGAAGATCTTATTTAAAGACCAAATAACTTTTAGAACAAATAATATTATTATAAATAATAATATAAACAGCCTGGTTGCTGTTTATGCTTTAGGCTGGTGGGACTAAGCTCTATTTGGAGGTTGATGTGTCTGTTGGAGGACACAGGTAAATTTAGGCTGAAGGAAGGGTGAACCCCAGAACCAGCTCACTGTACTTTCCCTCACACATTTTAAGTAACACCCCAGTCCCAATGCTTACTGGTAATCTATGAAAACATCCCCCAAACCTTCCAGATCATGGACTTCCCTGTTATTGTGGCACTGGCCTGCCAGGGAGGAGGGCACAGGTGACAGGAGAGCCCTGAAGGCCCCCAGTGACTGCCACAGCCCTGCTGGCTGCAGGGAAACCAGCCATGAATAATTCAGTGTATTTCACCTTGCTGCAGTGAAATAGTCACTTGCTGTGTCTCCCTGGCCGAGAAGTGAGTTGGAGGCACTAAGCTGTCATGCAGTTTGCAGCAGAAGAAGGGATTTGGGGGATTAGCACTGGCTGGATCAGTCCTGTCATATTTGAACAGCAGCTGAACTTGGCACAGAGAGCCAATTTGGGAGAATTATCTGCCTGTTAGAGTTCAGGCCCCGTCTTCATCTCATTTTCTGACATTTCCCCTTGGTCTGGCCCTCTGTGGAAACAAATATTTTTTCCAGGAGCTTGTTTATGGTGCTTTTCTCACAGTACGAGTTCATTGCCAAAGACTTTATGAATGTTGTGAAAGTTGATTGCTTGGATTCACCTCAACAGGAAATTTGAAGCAGGCCAAAGTGTTTAATTAACATCCTTATTTCCTTTACTCTCTGATGCCACTTCTAAACATTGCTGAAATGCTCCTCTTACTGACTGTAATTTTATTTTTCCTGGTACGGTCCTGACACTGCAGGTGGTTCCTAGAGCTCCCTGCACTCCTAGACATGATTCCCCCCTCAGATTATCATCAGTCCATGCACTGCTTCCTTCTTGCATCTTAACTGGCCACAGGGCAGTCAAATTGAAGCTGTGTCCCAAAAGTGAACAAAAACATCACTTTGTTTGGACAAAATTAGAGAAATTGTGGTATTATTCCTTTTTGTTGGTGGTGGATTTTGGTTTTGTTTTGAGAGAAAGATATTCTTTTTTTTTTTGCTTCAGTTAAGGGGGGCAAGTGAGCCCTGCATTCCTGGGGGTGTTTAGGAAAGAGCTGCTTGCAGGGTTTGTTCACACAGACACTGAGAGCTGCTCAGGCTCACACTGGGAGTCATTCAGACAAACCCAGAGCCTGAGCAATGGGATTTTCCAGGCCTTACTTTTCTGGCTAATAGAGAGATTATCTTCTGATTGAAATATCAGCTTTTGTTTATCACATTCTGCCCACCAGAGGGAGAAATTCACTGAGCAGTAATGGTCCTTATTTATAGGATTATATGAAATTGAGGCACTCTTCCTAAGAGTATTTGCTGCAATAAGAACCTAATAGATTTTGCAGATAAAGTGTTTGCCAAAGATTGGGTTTTCAAAAAGCTCTTACATTTCCTTATCTCTGTGCTGCATGTTGGGTTTTTTAACTTTTTTTCCCTTAGAAGTCTGATCCTTTCTATACACAAAGCTGAGGAACCACTAAATTAGCCAATGCGGACTCAGGATGAGTTGGCATTTTGCTACCACACACATTTGTTTTGCATCTTCAGAACTTTACCACAGCAATTCCATTACATTTCCTGTGAAATTGTCCCGGGATCTGCCATTCTCCATGTCAGGTATTGCCTTGTGTTGTTAAACAGTGGCAGGAATAGAAAGAAAGGGATGCTGTTACTAACTGGAGTTTAAAAGCATTAATTACCTCTATTTCTCTTCCATGGCAGAAGGTTATTACTGCCTTGTGAATTTTGAGCAGGTTGTTTGTCTTTGCTGCCTGCTTTCCACTCATCTTTAAATAATAACAGTGCCCTTTTTAGAACTCAACCACTTTGCCATTAAGTAGTAAACAAAGCACTCAGGCTCTTTGTACTGGTCTGCATTTCCAAGACACATCAATAATAAACACCACATGCATTCTTCTCAAATCATGGAAGACATCTGCACAAAAATATGGAAATGAGAGTTGAATACTCAGAAGGTGAGGAGAAGGCTAGCTCTGAGGGAACAAGATTTGGGATGATATTTTTTAGCAATGCTGGATCATCTTTACTCCTTAAAGCTCCACTTTCTTGCTGTCATCATAGATCATAACATATAAATGTCCAGTTTCAATCCCCTTGGGCTTATTGCATGTTCACAGACTCTCATGTATGTCAGATGAGGCTCATGGGAGGTGGATATCAGTGTTAATGAACTTAATAACACATTTTATGTGGCAGGTGTAGCTTGATTCTTAGCAGCACCTGAGAAAGGCTGAGCAAATGCCAACCATACGTCCAGGAGAATGTTCCACGGGGATGGATAACCTGGGAGTGGAGATACTTCCCTGCTGCAGAGTCCAGCAGCTGGAACACTGCAAAGGAAGCAGCAGTGCAGGCAAAGCCCAGCCAGGCTCACCTCCCTGCAGGGCAGGAAGAGCTTCCTGAGCATCTCCCATGCTGACATTTCACAAATGCAGTTGAGCACTTTGTGATTTTTCATGGCTGCAGTCCTGTTTGGGTTTGGGTTTTGTCACTTTTGCTAATAAGGAGGTGAATAAATTCATTCAAACAAGGCACTTATTGAGTTCAGAGGGAAAGCAGGAGTTACCAGCTCCTTAATACAGTTAGAAGCAAAACAAAATCAGTCTCGTCTGCAGAACTTTGGTTCCTTATCACTCTCATTTTGCTGGGCTTCTCTTATTAGACTTCTCTTTCTCCTTTTAGAAATCTGCATCCTGAACCCTACATAGAAAAGGTCTAGTCCAAAGAGAGTCTTAAGTATGAGCCTGACTTTGATGTAAGCATCTTGAAATGACTGCAAGTCTATTTTCATGAATTGGACTTTTATGCTCCTGTTACATTCAAGCCATTAAGATGATTGTTTTTAAAAATGGAAGCAGTTGTGCCAAAAATTATATTGATATCAGGCATTAGTACAATAGGTAATTCCTTGAAGTAAATTTCAAAGTAAAATTACTAGAACCTCTTCCTAAAGATGCAAAAAAATGTATTATATACAATATTATGGTTTGTTTGTGTGTAAATAAGATGTAAATTCAATGCCACTGATTTTTTATTTGCTTTAAAGTGCCTACCTGTTTACATTTTCCCTTTCCAAGCTGCAGGGGTTTCATTGCTGAAGGTATATTTCTGAACTACTTTTGAACACTCTAACATTTAGAAGATAATCTTTATCAGTTAATAATTTCAAAACTATTCTAAACAATCCAATTTTTGTCATTATGTAAACACATGTTGTTTTTAAAAGCTCCTTTTTATTCTTTAGGGCATTTTCAGTATGCAAGGAAAACAAATAACACAATGTAAGGAGGCAAAGAGGTGTCTGGAAGCCATGAACATTGCATTCTTACAGAAGTTGAATTACTGACCCATTTTCCAGCCTGGGGAAAGCCACAGAAGTTTTTACATTTTGCTTGTCATTATTAATGGCCTTTGTTTGTCATATAAGGGCAAATAAAGGAATAAAAGAATTTTTGCTTATTCTTTGGGAAAATTTCAAAGCCCTCTCTGTTTATCTGCTCATCCTTGGTAGGAACTTATCCTCACCAGAATTTCCCTGAATCTCAGCTACCTTTGAAATAAAGTTCAGATCTTGAGAAGAAATGCCTCCTGTGCCACATCAGTACTTTAGGGTCAGTTTTCAGATGAAACAAAGGCTGTGTAGGAATGTTACCCTGGGCAGACCCAGAGCTCATGTGGCACCAGCCCAAGGGGAAGGGCTCGTGGTGGAGCCAGGTCAGGCTCTGACAGCTCCACATCAAAAGCCCAAATCTGCTCAGCACAGGAAGAGTTTAAGTGCCAGACCTGTGGCTACTTTGGGTTTCATTTAAGGAGTGAGTGGGAATGGAGAGCTGGCCCTGGACACACTGTGTCCCTTCCCAGAGCCCCCAGCTCCTGGCTTTTCTTGGAAAGGGGCAAAGTTTTCCAGTGTCCTCCTTAGAAACCACATGAACAAACCTGCCTCCAAGAGCAAAGGCCTTTCCAGGAAAGGTTTTAAGTGCAACAACTTGACATTTTGTGATAACAGTTTGCTTCCTACTGAAAAAAATTTACAGTTGAATTAATTGCATTAATGCATTCTGTGTCCCTTCTCCTCGCTACTCTGGAACACTACCCATACAAAACTGCAAAATTATTTCAAAAACTTCAGTTGAGATCCACTGAGCTAAAAACTTCCATTGGGGGAAAAGTTTTTATATTTGTCTGCACTGAAGCAGCGTAAGGGAGAATTGCTTTTTTTTTATCTGCATTGAAGATGTTTAAGACCTCAGTCTTAAGGAGTAGATATTGTGCAGAAACTTTACTTAAAATGCTACTCCCAAGATCATCAGAAACTATTAGTTGTATTCTGCCAAATCTGGGCAGATAAATCCCAACAAAATCTCGTGTCACCTCATACACTTAAACATGCAATGGAAATGCAGACAGAGAATAAGAAGCACTGATTGTCTTTCCAAAAACACCAATACTGTGGCCTTTTTGGAGTAATTAAAAAGTTTTAAAACACTGTCAGAAGCATGACTCATATTTTTGTTTTTCAAAATATCGACTAATACAGTTTGCCATACTGGGCAGGTTATCTCTATATTTTCACTTATTTTGAGAGTTATTTTATGTTTAGAACTAGGATAGACTAAAGGAAAAGGAAAACTCTCCCCATATGTGCTTTCATATCTATGCTTTACAAAAGACTTTACACACATACATAAAACTGCACAGATAGAGAAGCCCAGAATGTCCTGAATTTATTTTGTTATCATTTAACAGGCTCTGTCTGAACTGAGCCCTGCCTTTACTGTCCTCTCCTCTGTGTGTAACCAAGGTCTTGCCTCTGAGTTTGTCTGTTTGGCATGAAAATGAGAAGCCTGATGATGCACCCCTTGCAAGCTTGTCTGCTCTGTATGTAAATACAGCCCTGCCTGCCAAAGGTCTGCACATCCTATTTGCAAAGGTGACTGTGGAACATTTTGCACATAACCAATCTGAGAGAAAGAAAATTGATGGTTATTAGAGTTTGTTGGGATTTTCAGTTCATTGGAAACACTAAAGCTTGAAGAGTTATTTTCTTTCTGAAACATGAGGAATAACTGAAATACTGAAATCTGCTGCTGTGGAAAAAAAAAGACTCAAATTCCAATGATTTTTATAAGATAATGTATTTTTTTATGTGTTAAAAAAATGTCCCAGGTAAACAGCAGACTATCAAAACCAGCTATTCCTTGTGTAGTGCTTCCAGTACTGCTCTTTTCTTCTTGATTAAATGAGAAACACTGAAAGGCTTAATGGTGCTTTTCCAGTTCAATTTCTATTCAGTAGGAGCTGTACTTAAAACTTATTGAAAAGGTCAGAAAACATGTAAGTGTTGTGCTGTTTCTGGCTCTCTTTCACACTGTAACCCGATATATTCCTAACAAAACATATTGAGTAATATTTATGACAGACCTTAAATAATACAGAAATAGTCAAACTAATATAAATGAAAAAGCATAACAATATTTTTACATTAAAATCTTTATTTTGACATATCTGAAGCAGATCAGTTTTTACTTTCAGAAGTTTTCTGGAGGGGAGTGATCTCATTAAAGTCAGTAACTCCTCATGAGGCATGAAAAGTTCTGGCTTTCATCAAAACATTATTTCCCATAAGAAAGTTAGTTTAACCACAAGATTGCAATGAGAATTTGTTGCTACTAAGAATTTCATTATTTTGGCTTCTATACATCCATTTGTAAACTCAAGATGGATCCACAATGGTGAGGACCAACCAGTGAAATGTGCAGGAGGAGTTCCCATACTGCTAGGAAGGTTTGGAAAGAGAACAACGATGAAAGACAAAGCACTTTGAAACAAATGTCTTCATGGCATTAGAAGAGGATGAAGCATTCCCAGTGGCTGATCCCGTGCTGCTCCAGACCCACTCAGACTTACAACAACCTCTAGCAACACCTGGAGCAGCAGCTGGACATGTGGAGTGTCTGATGCTGCCAACCAGAAAAGGGGCAGTGCCCACACAACTCATTCCACTCCTGCCACAGCTACAAATGGAAACAGCTCTGATGGGCTGCAGAACATCCTCC
Source organism: Passer montanus (assembly GCF_014805655.1). Classification (NCBI taxonomy): domain Eukaryota; kingdom Metazoa; phylum Chordata; class Aves; order Passeriformes; family Passeridae; genus Passer; species Passer montanus. The sequence continues at coordinate 9,182,684 of NW_024362051.1, read as the reverse complement.
AAGCCTTGGGACCCCTCTCCATCATGAATGGGAAAGAGAAATGGCTCTTTACAGCACTTTTGTGGCACTGCAATTTCATTCGAGGACATTTGTTCCTTTCTGTGCCTTGAGTGTGCCAACAGACATTAGAGCACAGTAGCAAAACTTTGACATTAGAGCAGAAAAGTAGAAATCTTTTTGGTTTTTTGGCCAGGAAACTAGATAAAGACCCAGCATTAATGTGGGTGCTGTCAGAAAATATCATGGTTTGAAAAGCAGCTTTGGCTGTTCAGCTCTTTGGATTTGGGTGCAGTATTTTTCATTCTGCCCTTCAGCTTTCACATGCTTCCATGACACTTGTTTGTGTTCCAAATTAGGACATTTTCTATCTGAATGATGCAGAACATGTGTTTTGAAATACTCAAGGTACTCTCTCTTTGCAGTTAAATACAAAACTATTCAAATAGGGGATTTTTTTTTAATTAAAGAGCATATTTAATTTTGAGCCTCGTCTTTTGGGCCCAGTTTTCATCTTGCAGTTGCCTTCAGATCTCAGAAGTCTAGCTGCAACAGAGCAATACATCTGCAGAAGCCTGGCTGTTACATGGAAACTTCATATTTTCCTATTTTTACCCTTTTCTTTAATGTGAAACCCTTTCATGGCCTGTACTTTAAAAATGCCAAGAGCAGATGGGAAGAGCATCCACATCACAGTCAATATGCATAAGGTCTGAAGAAAAAGCCTTCAAGCTAATGTGCACCAAATGTATTAGCAGTTTAAAAATATTCAAATTATCATTGCAGCAGACTCAAATGGGCTTTTAAGATCTCCAGGGCTCTTGACATTATGGTAATTGTTGTCAGGAAGGACATAACATCTCTCAGAGAAGAATCTACATAATGCTCCAGAAAAGGTGGAAGAAAAAACAGCATTTCATTTGGAAAGAGGCAAAAATGCCTCATGAACTTCCTACAATGTGTTGCTAGTACAGCACAGGACAAAATGCCACAAAGTTTAAATCACTATAATTTTTTTAGAACTTTAGACTTCCTCTTTATCGCTCTGGGAGAGAGGAACCATCTTTCTTTGAAGGGCTGGGTTATCCATAAAGCACTTGAAAATCACATGGGAATTTTATAGCAAAGCAAGGGTGGATATGCTCAGGAAAATGAGCTTTTTCCCCACCAAGCACAGTCTCTTTAACCTGTGAAGCACCATCTGCATTGCTCTGTAGATTGCTTTTGAAAGAATCACTGGCAAAGTGCACAGGCCTTGATTCTCCCATCTTTGGAGACAAAATCATGGCCTGAACAGTTCATCTGAAAAGTACCTGTTCAGCTCAGAGCCAGGGTGGGAGCTGCACACTCACCATTGAAAATGTCGTAAATGTTCCTTTAAATGGACCAGAGATGTGCAGATTGAACATTTTTCCACCCAGACACCAAGAGTGGCTCATTTTTTCTGTCTGACTAAGAGACATCCTTTAAACCTTCTGCCTTCCCAAATATCAGGAAATTCACTGGCTTTCCATAAGCTTGGGGGCAGATATTCTCCATATATTCTCAGGGTGTTCTCAGGGCCCTATAAAACTCTAAGCAAATACAAAATTCACACAAAGAACTAACTGCACCTCTTCCCTTTCAGTTCTGTTTGCTGTTAAATCAATTTGTATGGGGGTTGTGTAAGACCCTGGTGACTGTCAAACAAAAGAAAGGAAGCACAGCATCTTCCTTCTTGAAATGGGGACCACAGAGATGCTGGAGGGTTTGGCAACCATGGGACACCTAGAATTTTGGGAGAGTTACAGATCAACACTGCCAGGGCAATGCAAGAGAAATCAACAAGGCTTGGGGAGCTTTGTTCTAACTCTGGAACACTTTTATGAGTTGAGGAAAAAACCCTAAATGTTTTTTATTAGTGCTAGGAGACTATCCAGTATTGTCTCATTATCCATTAAATCTTCCAGGAAAATGGTAAGGTGGATTTTTAAGTAAGACAGTCTCAATTCTGGAAAAAATTATGTTGCAATATTTCTCTTCTGTTACTGGTAACATAAGCCTGGGCGCCAAAGCTCTGAACAGTCTTTAAGATTCAAAATCTCATTACTACCAGAGAGACTTAGGCTCCCAGACACCTCATAAATCGAGTCTGTGGTTACTGCTCCCTTTCACTTCTGGGATGATTGAGTGATATGGAAGCAGAAGAGAGAATAATGAATAACACTGTGGGGTTAATCGGGTTTATTCACAGCATTGTCTTGGAAATAGCAATGCTGAAATGCCATTCCTCACATTTTAGAGGTAGGAGCTTCCACTCAGAGAAGTGCTGGGAAAGGCAAGTGCACACCAGAGTAAAGCTGGATGGGGAGCAGCTCTGTGGGGTGTTGGTAGATCCCAGTCCGGACAGGATCCAGCTGTGAGCCTGCATACTGAGGGAGGTGTTTATCCCACCCAGATCAGCATTCACAGGCTTGTTTCTGGAATATTGCATCCAATTCTGGCTCCCCAGAGCTGGGAATCAAAAACTGGAGCAAGTTTAGGTACCTCAACAAGGTGCTGGGGTAGGGAGCTGCTGCCGTTGAAGAGGTGCTGAGATAACTGCTCTCTTTTCAACTGGGAAATCAAAGGCTTCAATCCCTTCCCTTCCCTTCCCTTCCCCCATTTTGTCCTTTTTCACTCCTAATCCTCAGTGTTTCTTTGTTTATTTTCCTACCTGGTTATTGTTTCAAGGTTGTTAGCTCTCCTCCTCCATTTTATTTCTTTTCTTTGTCCCACCAGCCACCATTAGGTTTTTCTTGTTTCAAGCAGCATGAATCTTTAGCCATTGATCTCTAAACAGAATTGAAAAATAAAGCATCAGACTATCTAGTTCTGCTTTCCTTAACCTAATCTGTTTCTGATAGAATTTGAGTTTACGTTACTACTTATTTAAACACAACTTCCTGTATTGAGAGATTTGAGTCATTTCTGTCTGGTGCTGAAATTTCTTTCGTAAGAGGTACAGCAGAACATTCAGATGTTGGTCAATACACGACGTGTTTAGCATTTAGGACAATCACAGCAGATCGATAGAGTTCTGGGTCAGCTCAGATCTGATTGCTGATCAGAGTTTGCAAATTTGCAAATAATGAAGGTTTCTTGGCTAGAAGAAATATCTGACAGTCTGGATGTTGAGCTGCTGTCCCAGTAAAGGGAGGAGGCCTAAGCCAAATTTGTACATCTGCAGTTAAACCAGCATTGGGGAAGAATAAAGAGAAATGCACTGCAGCAGCTGTGGCCTTAGAGCCCCTAAGAAAATCATAGATAAAAGACAGTTTTGGGTTCATCATCTCCTTCCAATCCCAGGGACACCTCCCACTATCCCAGGTTCCTCCAAGCCCCATCCAGCCTGGCCTTGGACACTTCTAGGGGTGGGGTAGCCACAGATTCTCAACCTGTGCCAGGACCTCACCACCCTCACAGTAAGGAATTTCTTCCTAATATCTAATCTAAACTTTTTCAGTTTGAAGCCATTTCCCCTTGTCCTTTCATCTGTCCTATCACAAATGTCCAAACTGCATTGTTTTGCATCTGAAATGAGGAGGGCACAGCCTTCATCCCCTGCCTGCTTGCAGAGTTTTTGTGGGAAGTTCCTCAGATTCACACTCACCTCCAGTTTCAGTGGGGGGAATAAGGCTCCAGACTCCAACTGGCAGATTGATCTAAATCCTGGTAGAGAAGAACAGTCCTAATAAAGTCACTGAATCCCAAACCACAGGTGAAAGGGATACTGAGGCCATCAAACCCCCAGTCCTGTACAGGAGAGCTGCTCTCCCTGCATGGGGACTGCTCCTGATTCTGTTCCTCAGCTCTGGAAGTCATAGATGGAATATTTTACCTTATTTTGCAGTTTTGCCTGGGGTCATCTCACTACTGAGTGGGTGGTAAAGCACAAAAATGTTTTTGTGGTGTCCAGCACAATTTGAAGAAAGCTTTTTAATAATTTGATCCAGTTTGCTTTCCATGTGTAAGGTCCATTAGGTTATTTGAAAACCATGGTAAATTATGCCTCTGGCTCATATTTTTGCATCACTGTTGTATCTAGAGTTTTCTTTCTCTCTCTAACCTTGTATCAGGAGACAGTCAAAAGAACATTACCATCCCTCGCTGCATTTAACTTAACTAAGATATGACTCCTGGGGATAGTCTAATGTGGAAAAGAGCAGGAAGAAATCATCATCTGTCAGCATATTAATGTTCTAAATTAATGCACATCCTTCTTCATAAAAACGGTTTCTTCAATTCCAAGTCAAATAATATTGATTCTCAATGTGACACAAAGACAAGTGATCACTGTAATACAACTTAAAAAGCAACCTCAAGAGTAGCTGAGGCAGGAGGGAATGGAAACTTGACAAGTGTTTTTGCTGAAGTGTCAGTAGAATTATTCTTTTAGGGAAGACAAGTTTAAACATGCACAGGTAATTTAAACAAGCCTTTTCTGAAATTCCAAGAGGAAAAAAATGCTCTCTAATTTCCACTTCCTTAAATTGTGATATTATTAATATTAGTATTAGTATGTAAGTAACCCTGAACAAAATGTTTAATGTTTTGTAGAATATAAATTAACACATCACTGCATTTCTGTGGGAAAGTGTATATAATATTTATAGGAACAAAAGCTTTCCAATTATCTTTGTCTTTCTTATAGCCAGGCTATCTCCACCAACCCTTAAAGAAGGAAAAATTCAGAAAATAAATTCTCTTAATATTTCTCTTGGATTTATATATGATACATGCTTGTACATTCCATGTGCCCCATTTATCATTTTCATTGATGGGTTCAGTTGTCCTATCACAATTTCCTGACTATCTACCACCTCCAGCAGCACAATACATCCCTACCTTTCTTTGAATATGTTAAGATTGTCCCTGTGGTTCCTTCTGTCCCCTCAGTGTGTCTAACACATATCCAGGCACAATGCAGCCTCTAGGATATGGATGGCTTTTTTTCCATTGGAGGAAAATCCTTGCCTGAACCCCAAGTGTGGGACAGAAGCCAAATTGATGTGAGTTGAAAAAAATTATCTCTGCTGTGTCAAGGAAGTCTGTTTTGGGTCAGACAACCTAGTGAGTCGAGCTCTCCTGAGAAATATCCAGCACGAAGAGAGGAAGAGATGCAGGGGAGTCTGGAAACTGGAATGGCTGCAGAGAGCCACAGAGAGGTGCTGAATCATCTGATCCTTCCTACATAAATCCGAGTCCTGTAGCACCAGAGCCCTCCTGACTCAAACAACCTGACTCATCCTGTACCCTGCTTGTGACTTCTGACATTTTCTCTCATGACAATCCTTTCCTCTTCCTCCACATAAACCAAGACATGATGGACACATTCAGTATCACAAGATTTTCTGTATGAGGGTTCTTTTTCACCTTTTTTTGCTGTTTTCTTGAATATCAAGGCTGAACATCCCAATGGGCTGTCACCCACTGCCTCTTCAAAGCATGAGCCCATACACAGACACAAATACACAAAATGCTTTCTAAAAACAAGATACATCATTCCCAGTAATTTCTGGAGTCAACACTAACAAAGCAATCCATTGTTGATAATGTGTCAATAGGGACCACCCCACTGGGTAAGAGAGTAGGGAGAGATTTTAGCACTGGTCTGTCCTCGCCCTGGACCTGCTGGCTGCCTCTCTGGCCCTGCTTTCAGCTGCCCTAAACATCTTCTCAAAAATGAAATCTCCCTCTAATGCCTGATGGGTAGGGAATGGAAAAGACTGTACAAAAGTGAGGTCTAAATTCATCTCTGTTTAATAAGCCTGCTGTTAAAATTATTACCCACTTCCCCTCTGCAGACAATGAGAAAAATTAAGCCATGCCATGTCATGTGTCTCACCTTCTGCTGTGCCTTAGGAGAAATCCCTGCTGGAGGTTCCTCTTTCCATTATTGACTAAAGTAGGAACCTGAAAAATCTGTGAAGACTCATTTGCTGGTTTTAATGACTAAAGTTACTCAAAATGTGTTCCACTCCTGAAGTGGCCTGTGCCTGCACTGCCTGTGTAGGATGCCAGTTGCTCCAGGCAAAGAGGTGCTCTTATTGGTATTTTATACTGTAGTCATGAAATCCACTTCTTATGTGTGTTGATTGATATCCTGGGGACTTCAGATGTCATGCACAGCCATGGAAAAGCTCTCTGTGAAGAGCCAAAGTAATTGCAAAATGACTTACAACGAGGCATGGAAAGGCTTCTGCAGATCCAGCTTTTGTTATGGTGCAGGTCCCACCTCCCGCCTGGAGGGAGAGAAAATGCACAGAATGTACCCGTGTGGTTGGTGGCATGTTGAACTTTATACTGAAGGTACTTAGGAAAACAAGGATTCGCATTACAGATACTGTAGGGAACATCTCAAACAGGCCTTTCAAAGGAGAAAAAAAGTCAAATCCATGGGCTATAATTATAGCTCAGGAATTTATAAGGGGAATGGGGCTATATTTTTCTAGGAAATTGTGTTAATGTCTTCAGTGTAGTATACTTAACATTTCTGCTTTCCAGCTCTGTACCCTCTTATTTGCATCCTATTCTTGCAATCCTCTGGGACAGAAACACTTGGTACTGCCAAGTTCTCCAAGGATTAAAACAGGGAGTTTGAATCTGCAATTCAGAACTTTGTGTGGCCCCAAGGGCAGCTCCATGAAAGGAGCAGGGAACTCAGGCTCAGACAGGCTGGAGAGCAGCTCCCTCACACAGAACCTCTAAAGGCTTTTGCCCCTGCCTTCAGTATCCTCAAACTGCAGGGGAGAAAACACAGAAACAACAGAATCTGCAAAAGGAAATTAGAAATGAGAAAAAAGCTAAGCTCCACCTGCTGAAGATAAAAAATATTGGACCTTCTCACCAAGAATTCTGGCAAACCCAGCACCTCTTCAAGCCCTTCCAGTGAAGCAGGATGACTTCCTGAGGGTGTGTGCACAGTAAGAAGTGCAGCATTTTCCTCCAAACTCTGAGCAAAATCCCCCTGCAGCTCTGCTGGGAGATGCCAGCTCCAGTCCTGCGTGCCAAGTGGACATGTCAGTGCAGGATTGCACTGACAGAATCCAACAGAATTGCTCTGTGTGGCACACCAGGGCATTCACACAGTTCTATCACTTCCAGATCCACAACCAAGCATGTGATGCTGGATGAGAAACCTCCTGGTCTCACCACATAGCTAAAAATGTCCAAACCAGCTTGTTTTGCATGAATGCAAGCCTCCATTCTGAGATAAACCAATGTTCATCAGAAGAGTCCATCATAATGGCTCATAGCTCAAAGTACACCCCTCACCCCTCTGTCAGTGGGGCCAATGAGCATTTATCCATTTTCTATACCCTGGATAACTTCCACTGTCCTATGCCTCTTCTGATTAATGTGCCAAATTTTCCCATTTCCCAATTACTCACCAGGTACTCATATAAAGTAGTTAATGGTCTCTTTACAAGGGCTTTGACAAACGTGAAGGTGCTTGAATTCAGCCCTCCTTTAAGTGTGCACTTTGCTGTTCATAGTGGAATCCAGGGATGTGCTGCAGCACATTCCACTGGCAAAGGGAAACATTCCACAATGAAAATGTGGTACAAGAGACATCACCAGCATGAGGACATGGTCAGTGCCTCGCTGTGACTCCTGCACAGTGCCAAAAAAACTTGTCGGGGTTAATGTTGCCAACACTACACTACATTAATGGAAATATTACATTACATTCATTACATTGCTATTGTATAAAGCTGCACAATTCCAAGACCAGCATGCAGCACACCCTCTTCCTTCCAGAGTATAAAAGCAAGCACCAATGAGGTTTGCTTTATAAAGAAAAATACCAAATGCTTTAAAATTACTTTCATAAGAAAAATCTGTTTTTATTTTCTGTCTCGGTTGTAAAAATAAAATATTTCCATTCATATAGAGCTAGAGCAAGTCTTTGGTTGGATACATTCTTCTATCCTTATTGAGACAGATATGATATAGAACACAAATAAAGCTCTGAGAAATAAACTGAAATATATTTTCCACTCTCTTTGTCCTCTCCATCTGCAACACAGTCGTGGTCATAGCAACATTGGTCCATGGGTTATCTGGTTTTCTTCTGCTTCTATTCTTCCAGGCTTTCAGCATTCGAGCTCAGCAGGATCAGAAAGGATTGAAAACAAGTGAAAGTAGGCACAGGTGGGTCTGGCACATCCACACTTTCAGCTGACCTGACGTGTTTGCACAGCCCATTGCTTTCCTCTCATAGAGATCATAGTGGGTGTTACTGCCCTTTTGGCTTTTTAGTAAATAACTCGAACCTCTCTGGTTTTCTTTTCTGTAAGAGTGAGTTCAAGCTGAACAGACTCAATCTTCCACTTCAGTTTCTTTACAGAGGTTAATGTGCAAGAAGAAAAATGAAGCCAGTTTGGTAGCTACTTCAGAAGGGTTTACTCACCTCAGATATGCTGCAGTGTGGAGTGGAATGATGGAATTTACCAGGGGAAGAAAAAGGAGAAATTGAAAGAAATTTATTAAGAGATTATGTGAGGGAAAAAAATAAACAAAACAAAAGACATAAATAAAACAAAACAAAGTGAAAGTGAAGCAGAGGTGCAGAAATGTCTAGTCCTGCACAAATTTTCAAATACTTGTTTTCTGCTATGTTCTGAAAGAGTTAATCCTAGTGTCAGCCAGCAACCCAACTAATGATTCTTCTGCTCCTACCTCTTACATCAGCAGCAGATCAAGATCAAATTCAGAATTGTTAAAATGCAGGGAATAGCTATAAAATGAATCCTTAATGAAAGGAGTAATGGGTCAAAAGGGCACATTTTTTATTCAATAATCCAGTAAAACTATTCAATCTGCTGAACAAAATACTCTGTGCAGCACTGAAAATGAATGAGTTGGGTCCTTGTGATGCAGTTTACGTGTGAGATGATTTCAGCAGGTCTGAAAGTCATCACAAGAGACTTGTTTCTGCTGTTTAGTATGGTTGTTGTGGTACCTTCCACGCCTTTCACATTTTAAATGATTGCTCGGTGATTCCCAGGCTCCACACTTTGAATGTGCCCCAAAGGCACCAACCCTTGGTCCCTCATGCACTGCTGTTATTTTGGAGGCAGTCTGTGCTTATTGGAACAATCATTTTTTTCCTTGAGAGGTCAAGCTAAAGGGTCAAACAGGAGAAAAGAGATACACATACAAATAGCAGATTCAAGGAGCTCCCTACCAAAGGATGTCAGGGATGTAAAAGGTTTACATGGCTTCAAGGAGGGGATGGGGCAGGTGCTCAGAAGTGAGAACTAATGAGAGGCTCTGGGCAGACAAATCACACACCAAGCTGACAAAAATACCATAAATTAGCCCTCAGACCATGCACCTCTTCAATTCCACACAGCTGAATGTTTTCTGCATTTTAGAAAATTGTATCTACAGACTTGGGACCTTTTTTGTTTTAGAGAAATTCAGGAAGGAATCAAGCATTCATACAGAGCTAAATGATCTGTTTTGGCAGAGCTGTGGTCCTTGCAGGAGACACTTATTTTTTGGCTCAGAAAGTGTGTTTGCAGAATGCTTGTCATTCTTGAAGAAATAAGAGTTTATAGAAGTTTATGCCCCATAAGCAATAAATATGGTATAATATGCTGTACATATTCCCAAAACAAGGCTCTGTAAGAATATAGGATCAAATTCCAGCATACTTGGGAAGAGAGAAAATATTTTGATGTCAATAAGAATTGCAATTAAAATCTTTAGTCAGATCTCAGGAAAAAACAACTGCAGTGTTTAAAAAAAGGCTGAAACCTTATAATTCCACAGAAATGGCTACAGAAATTATTTGGCTTTCCACTAATCAAACTCTGTCTCCAAGTACTTGCTGCCATAGACAACAGAAAATGAAAATCAGCAGAGATTTGAACAACAAAATCATGCCAGAATATTTTGTTTTGATGTATTTTGCTTGTGGCTCATAACTAGGATGTTACACCATTATAATTTTGTAAAAGCTTTTTGGACTGAGTTTTGGGGGTGTTTCTGGTCTGCTTTCCCACCCTCTGACATAAACAAATAACCTGCATCTGGTATTTCATCCTGTATTTCAGATTTTCAGCTCCCTAAATCCCACTTTTGTGCCTCTGTTAATGCATCAGCCCCGGGAGCTGATGCAAGTGGCTGGAACCTCTTTCTGTACACTATAATCTAACGCACTTAGCGAGCCAATGAAGATGTGGGAAAGGAGGGGCTTTGTGGCTGAGGGGCTCTGGCAGGGGAACAGCTGTTGAGCAGCAAAACCTTACCCAGAGCCAGGCAAACACACTCATTCACATCTCGGTGGCTCTGTGCTTCCAGGGGTGGCAAGGCAGCTACCCTCCCTCCTCCTCTCTCTGCAAAAAGTGAGCAAACTTGCACAGAGAAACAGAAAGGGCAACAAACCTCAGCTGTGAGACGTTTCAGCAGATCCAGCCATGGCCTGGGTCAGTAATTTCTCCTGGTTAAACCACCTGGCCCTACATGAAGAACGCCTCAGGGGGTACTTAAACAGCACTGAGGATTATTTAACCTTCCTGTGTGGGCCCAGACGGAGCCACCTGTTCCTGCCCATGGCTTTGGTGTACTCGGTGATCTTCGTCGTCGGGGTGGTGGGGAACTTCTTGGTTTGCCTCGTCATCCTCAAGCACCGCAACATGAAGACCCCGACCAACTACTACCTGTTCAGCCTGGCGGTCTCCGACCTGCTGGTGCTGCTTTTCGGGATGCCCCTGGAAGTGTACGAGATGTGGAGCAACTACCCCTTCCTGCTGGGGCCCGCGGGCTGCTACCTGAAGACGGCGCTCTTCGAGACGGTGTGCTTCGCCTCCATCCTGAGCGTGACCACGCTGAGCGTGGAGCGCTACGTGGCCATCCTGCACCCGCTGCGCGCCAAGCTGGCCAGCACGCGCCGCCGCGCCCGCAGGACCATCCTGGCCCTCTGGCTGCTCTCCGTGCTCTTCGCCCTGCCCAACACGGGCACCCACGGCATCGTGCTGCAGCACTTCCCCAACGGCACCCTGGTGCCCGGCTCTGCCACCTGCACCGTGGTCATGCCCCTGTGGATCTACAATTGTATTGTGCAGATCACTTCTCTGCTCTTCTATGTGCTGCCCATGGGGGTGATAAGTGTGCTGTACTATCTGATGGGGCTAAGAGTAAGTCCTGCTCCAGCTGTGCTCAGTGTTTCCTTGGCTCATTCTTGTGTGTTCGTGTCTATGTGTGGCTTTTGAGTGAGTTTTGCACCTTTTTTGTTGCCCGTGTTTTCCCCTCAAAACAGCAAAAGTGTTTCTCAAACCTCTGAAAACAGTAGATCCAACTTCTTCCCTGGTGCAAGCCTGTTCTGAAATTAAGATAGCTCTGTTGGGGAATAATTTACCTCAATCTTCTTATACAAACTTTATCATCACTGCAGCTCACATCTGAATGTTAATGAAACGCCCAAGTCTGTAGCTTGATTCCAGCCTCTCAGAGATTTACACCTTTGCAGCAGGGACCAGAAAGAAATGGACCAAAAGGAAAATGTGAAAGGAATAAAAAGAAGATGGCTAGTGATTGAATCTTGTGTACTATTTATTTTCCCTTTCCTTGTGACTGTAGAATTTCCATTGCATTACTTTCTTCTTTTCCCTCCCTGGAGCTGGTGGTAATATTCACTTGTTAAAACTCACAAAGCTTATAAACTGAAATGTTACCTTATTGCTGCAGCTAGAAAATTCAGCAATCATTTCTTCATATAACTACAGCCTTGTTTCACCAGGCTACCTTAGAGCTCATATTCATTCTCAATTTCAGAAGAGAGAGTACTTTTGACAAGTATCCATCATGTAAATATGTGGATGAAACAATCAGGATCACAGTGTTATAAAACTATGTAGCACAAGCCTGAGATGCACTACTAATCACAGTATGAATAGATGACCACTTTCTTCTCATAAGTTACAGACATTTAGACAATATAAATCCCATTTTATCACACTGAATGTAACTTAAAGTTTACAAAGATGTGTCTGATCCCATAGCAAGAAAGGGAGACAAATTAAATTATTAAATAACATGTAAGAAACTCAAGTAAATCTCTGCTGGTGTACATATAATTTCATTGTGCTGGCTGATATTTACTGTTACCTGAAATTATACAGAAGCAATTTTTACTTACACAGGAAAAAAAACCCCAGAGATTATCTGCCAGAAATCCACAGCACAGAGCAGATAACTGAGGCAGTGAATGGGTTAAACTATCCCAGATCTCTGAAGGCTCTTGAAGGGTCTTTTACATAGTTTCAATTAATATTTTGCAAAATTAGACCTGAAGGGAATGAAAGGTGATGAAAATAGAGTTGTGACAAAAAGAAAAATAGAAATCCCTGGATTTATAGAAGGAAGACTTGAAGGTTGCAATAACTCCTATTTGCAGCAGCAGATACTCCTGTACCCCATCCCAGAAGAGAAGCTCAGTACCAGATAAGGGCTGATCCCCAGGACTTCTGCAAATTCACACATTTCTTCAAGCTGTCTTTCCTAAAGACAGCAATGTCCACTGTTTGTGCCTCTGTTTTTCTGTATATCCAGCTCAGACTTTCAAATTTTAACAGGATCCATCCTGGCTAGATCTGCGTTATGTCCAAACTGCACTGGGCAAGATGATTTCATTTCTTAACAGAAGGAATAGAAGAATTATGAATATATGTAAATTTCCAAGAGAAGACAGTTTTTATCTACTCACAGAGGAGAAAATCAGTGAGGCTTCAGCAGCACCCTGCAGTCTCCTGTGTGCCATGTATCACTCACAGAACACCGTGGAAAAGCTCAGGGTCAGTCCAAAGGTTGTACAACAGCTCAAATTCAGCAAACAGAGACGTGACCTTTTCATATTCAGGCTTTGTAGAAAGGGCATTTCTTCACCATTTTCTCCCTCTAGCTCTGCCAGGGCTGGACAGTCTCAGGATGCAATGCAGATGGGGACAGGGGACCTGCCAAGCAGCTGTGAGATGGCAGCAAACATGGGTCATAGGGTACCTGAGTTAATTTATAATTTAATCCCTTGGAAAATGTAAAAATACATTTGTCTTTTTCACTGAGAGATGGTTGCTTACCTCATTATCTACTTGGGTATAATTTTAAGGCTTGGTGGTCTGATATTGCAATGTTATGGTCAATTGATCAGTAGAGCACCAGAGTAAAGAAGAGGACACTGATCATTGCACTGTAAACTCATTAGGCTTGATTGGGGAAGCTTCCTGCTACATCTTTCATGGGGTTCCCATCACATACCTTTAGGATAAATCCCTAAATCATCCAGGCTCTTCAAACCCAGTTCAGCTGTTGAGCTGCTGGCTGCAACCCACAGCCAAAAGCTGAGGAGGGAGAGGAGAGGGATGAGATAAGAACATTTGGCAGCAGCTGCTCTTGGAAGTTCATCCCTGGGGCACTGAGTGAGATGGGATGGGATTGCTTGGGGAGCAGGATTCAGTGCAAGGTCCCTGCCCATTTCTTTCAAACTGATTCCTAAAAGGACACAGGTGTAGGTGCTGATCATTGCTTGTCTAAAAGTCATCCTCTATTTAACAAGGGTTTCTGACAGCTTAGGCTAGATGATTCTTCTCCCAAAGTTTCAGCTTTTCTCTTAGTCTCTCATCCACTCAAAATAATAATAATAATAAGAAGAAGAAGAAGAAGAAGAATTTTGATATAGTGGAAACTTTAGCTGTCTTTGAAGGAAGACAACTTATTCTTGCCAATGCACATCTGGTCCAGCTTTTATCATCAAAAGAAGAAGAAGAAGAAGAAGAAGAAGAAGAATTTTGACATAGTGGAAACTTTAGCTGTCTTTGAAGCAAGACAACTTATTCTTGCCAATGCACATCTGGTCCAGCTTTTATCATCAAAATCTATTTCTCCCCGCAAATGCCCAGTTGTTAAACACCCAGAATCATCTGTGGATGGTGACTGCCTTTGGCTAATTTCTGCAGACCCCAACACAGCTCTTCCAGAGCTGTCCCCTTTCCATGGAAGTTGTTCAGCAGTCCTTGTCCCAGTGGCTGGCTCTCCTTTGCCATGGGGGTGAGCTAAGGGCAGCAACTGCTTCAGCCAAACCTCTGAAACAGGCAGGACTGTAATACAAAAAGAAGCCTTGTGGGATTTAAATATAAATTTTTCCATCAGCTGGAGAGAAACTTTGATCACCACTAGTGTCAGACAGGCCAAGGAGTTTACAGAAAACAGTTTCTCTTTTGCAGATTACAGAAAACAGACATATTGCAGAGTGGCCTTACTATATTTTGTCTGTGGATAAGTAAGACCCTAATTTCACTCAGCCTTTTGATTTCTGGGGTGAAATGCTGCAGCTAATAAAGATGTGAGGGGGGAAATCCAATTTTCAGCTTCTTGCTCCAGTCACTTTTAATTCTCTTGCAGTGAAAGAGTAGCATTCATCTCAAACTGCACAGCCTCATACATCACAGTGATGCACAAGTACCTTGGCTGGGATTCTACCCCTCTCAAAACACTGGAATTAACTCAAGTTATAACCTTTGCCATGGACAATTTTATTTATTTTTTCCCTCCCTGTTTGTAATGTTTGTCTGTTCCATTAAACTGCAGCTGCTGAGTTGTTCTTACCTGTTACACTTTCATCACTTGAGGCTGAAGAGGAGCCTTACAGCATCATCAAAATGACAGCAGGAAGGGGAAAAATAAAGATACATGTGTCTCTGGTTTATTACAGCATCAGCACACTGTACTCTCTGAGGCTTTGGAATATGCCTGGAATAGATTACTGTTGAGACTGAAAACCACTGAAGGGAATCCAGGGGTTTTAATAAATCTGATCATTCATCAGTAGATGTGTTACAAATGAGCTGAGTCTTTTCCTTAAGCAACTGTGGCTATGACTAAAAGTTACAAGGGGAATAATGTAAAATATGAGAGGCTGAATTGCACTATACTTGACTATAATTCCATTTATATGTTTTTTCCTTTTATAAATAGAATAAAGACAACATTGAAAGAAGGGCTCATTTCATCATCCTTACAGAAAAGTATTAATCAGAAATCAGAAAGCAAAGTCACAGTGTAAAAGACAAAAGTACATAGCAAAACTAGCATGTCTTCACAAGGCTTTTACAAATCCAGAGTGATTTCTATCTTTTCCTGATAAAATTAGATATCTATTCCTGACAGGAATAGATTCCTTTTCTATCTTCATTCCTGATGATGTCTCATGTATAATTAAGTTTTGGATCCAGTTTCTCTACTTGAAAACAGAAAAAGCTGTTGGCTAATCAGGAGTTCCCACTGCAGGAAGCTGGAACATGGACTTTCTATATATGATTTCTTTGGTATTCAAACCAATTGCCCTGTTTATGTAAACCTGACCTTTTCATCACCAAAGCACCAGTCCTCTCATCATAAATATACTGGTGGATCCCAGGAATGATCAGATTATTGCTGTTTGTTTGTTTATTTTTGGTTTTATATATTTGTTTCTATTTATATATTTTATATATTATTTATATTATATTTATACATATATTGCCCCTTTTTTTGAAGTCCAGGAAAAACTACTGAAGAAGAAACACTCCTTTTTGTGCCTGAAGAGTGTGTGGTTAAATCTGTGTGCATCATGCCCTGCCCATCTGCAAGGCAGAATTTCTGGGGTTTGTTCATTAGATGGGTTGAATATCAACTACTCCCAACACTCAGGACATGAAACAAACTCCCTTGAATTCTACAGGATTTTTTCCAATGATTACAGCTGTGTTGTGCTCAGGCCTCTCTGGGTATTTTTTGGATCATTGGTTTGTGCTTAATTGTGGGGAACACTTTTAGGAAAATAAACAAACGAACAATATTTTGCTAGAGGAGAAAATAACGCCTAGCAAAATACTGTTGAAATGGAACATAAACTGTGAACCAAATATTGACTCATTGAGAAAAGGTAAGTAGGGAATTGAAATACAAATTTGCTGTAATCTGCAGATTGTTTTGAACCTAAAGCTTCCATGATTTTCTAGACAAAAACTGAAATTTAAATGCAGATATTTTTTTCAGTCCCGAGTGGCCCCAGATTTTGCTTTCTCAAACTACAACTACCAAAATATCAAACAGTCTGTGTCTGGTGGGGATGTGGTCTCTTGTCTAAGTTGTCCTTTGATTTCCCTCTTTTTGCCAGTTGAGAGGAGATGAATCTTTGGAAGTGGAGGAAATGGCTGTGAATGTTCAGAGGCCATCCAGGAGATCAGTCACCAAGATGTTGTGTAAGTAGTGAGTCCTTCTGTGTTTTATTCACCATGAGCAGGAGTGTGACCACATCCTGAAGGGTATTGAGCAAGTTCATTGGATACAAGAGTTATGAGATGAGTAGCTTTCATATTAAAAAAAGGGCTTTTTCTCTTTTATCTGGACTTGCAGGAGTGAAACATCAGGGGTAACTACCAAAAGACTCAGTAAACAAATTTTCCTCCCCAGCACAAGAGGAGGTTGAGCAAAACTTTGTGGCAGATGCTTGCATGGCAATTTTCCAACATCCTTAACTCTAAACTACCTGTTGCAGCCCTCCAGGGAGGATCCTCTTATTTTTTTCTGAGTGCAAATAGTCTGTCTTGTACATTTTTACAGAATGTACATCTGTTTTGCATTACACCAAACTGTACTTTGGAGCCAGCCTGGTTTTCTGAGCCCAGAATGGGTTTGGCCTCCACATATACCCCAACATTTCCTGTCTGTTTCCTGCTCTGTTTGAAAGTTGCTCTGTGTGCATGCATTGGATTATCCAATACAGAAATTAGTGGAAATATTTTTTTGTTGTTGTTGTTAATGGTAAGACAGAAAGGATAGCAAAAATTTTGAAACCGTGAGCATAATTTATATATGAAGTCTCCCATCCAGCTTTATGAACTCTCTGCCCTGCACAGGCTGGTGACCACATCCTCCCATTTCTGACCTGTTTTCCTTCTCCCCTTTCTCCACACCAGTTGTCCTTGTGATAGTTTTTGCCATCTGCTGGGCTCCTTTCCACATAGACCGACTTTTCTTCAGCTTTGTTGTGGAATGGACTGAGCCCTTGGCCAATACCTTCAACTTAATTCACGTGGTGTCAGGTAAAGCTTTCTTCTTCCACTTGCACAGGGACTGGGGTGAAAAAAGTATTTTTGAGTGGTTTTACTTGGAATGTGTAGTCATTTATTGTGCAGGGGACATGAGACTTGTGTGGAAAACCTTCTTGGGGTTTGGTGGGCAGTGACGAGAGCAGTGCCTGAATAAAAGCTGCAGGCAGGTTTCTTCAGCTTTCAAGATCTGGACATGTTGTCAAATTCACAAAAAATAAAATGAAAAAAAGGGATATCATGCATCATTACTAGCTGCTTTTAATTCTTGGGAACATTCAGAAGTCTGCTGCCATTCAGCTGCTTTTAAGAGGTACACAGAAGGAGGCAGCATATCCACAGGCTCTCTGGGGCAATGAGGAAAGGTTACCAAATGCAAGAGCCTTACATACTGCTCAGCACTGGGTGATGAAACCAAATGTTTACGGCCCTGCCAACAACAAAATGGAGGGCTTTTCAAAGAGGAATTTTCTTTTCAGTCTGCCATGGGAAAACTCTGAATGTGGCCATTAGGCAGCTCGGACAAATCCAATCTTATGCTATTGTCCTGGTGAGTTGTAGGAAATTAGCTTCCCCTGGCTGGAAGTTATCTCTGACAGCTTTGATGGGGCACCAGCTGTGCAAATCCTGCTGTGGGGATGAGGGCAGTGCTGGAGGCAGGGCAGGGCAGCTCAAGAGAGAGCTGGTCCTGAACAGCTGGAGAGACTGAGCTCCAATTCACAACTGAGCTCCAATTTCACTGCAGTGAAAGCTGAGCTAACCTTGATGAGACTTCCCTCTGCCTGGGCCAGGAAGGCAGCAGAGCTCCACCCTTGCATCCAAGTTTAGTGGAGCTGTACAGGCAATAAAGAGATTTTGCTCTTCTGAGATCATTCCACACACAAATAAATGCCTCTCTCTTTCCCCCACCCTTGTTCTCCCAGGTGTTTTCTTCTACCTGAGCTCTGCCACAAACCCCATCATTTACAACCTGCTGTCCCAGCGCTTCAGGATGGCTTTCCTCAGTGTCATTTCTCCTTGCTGCAAGCACTGTGCCCCTAAACATCCCACCTGCAAGATTTCATCCCAGAAGAGCACGTGTGTGATTGAGGATCACAACCTCATGGACTCTGCTGAAAACACGAGCCTCCCTGGCACTCACAGGACATCCGTCAGCAGCTCTCAGCTCTCCACTGGCCTGTGACTTTCTGTGCTGTGATCCAGGTGAGAGAGAAAAGGTTAAGAAAATTAAGAAACTAAAGCAGAAGAAAACTTCCTAGAAGAGTGATTTCAGCAAGAATTGCTCAGGAGCAGTCCCACTGGATGAACAAAGGGGGAGGCTGTATTTAGGATGTGTTAGGGAAGCACTGTACTGCCCCCAAGCTGCTGGGAGGGCTGGAAATGGGAGTTTGCTCACTGCAAGATGTGCCAGCAAAGAGCTGCTTTGAAAGGTGAGAGACACTCCCAACATTGCCAGCATGGGACAGAGAATCAGCTCAGCCAAGTCTTACCAAATAGCTTCTTATGTAGCAACCAAAACATCAGGTTTTACTTATTTTTAAACAAGACAATTTTCTGCATAAATCTTCTCCCCCCACTTCTAGTTTTGGATAAGTCTGTCCCACTTCCCTCTGCTACAACATTTTGAGGTATGGCTGTTGCAAACCTCTCCTGTCAACATTAGCAAACAGGCAAGAATGAGAGCAGCTCAGAGCTGGGCTGATAAACACCAGCCACCAGCAACAACTATTTCTGGGCCAGAAGAACCAGGAAGCCAATAACTGTAAAATAAATGTAAAGCAAACTTTTGCTTTCTGAGCTTCTTACCATAACTTCAGCTCTAGATATTTATGTGCTGTCTCCACCAGTGAAGCCCTGTGGCTTGCTTCAGCAGACTTCACTGCTCCTGCACCAGGTGGATTGCAGAAGTCAGAGATCCACTGGGTTAGCAATCACCAGGAAGAAGCCTGGACAGCCCTCACAACAGAGGGAATTGAGGCAAACCTTATGTATAAGGGCAATAAAAGGGGAGTTTTGCAGTGATATTGCATCTACTAAATTCAGTTTTTGCCACAAAGCACAATACAAGGTCTGAAAAACTTTCCTGCATCCCCGTGGTGCAAACAGATCCTGAAGACAGTACACTTGTATCTGAGTGACAAATTCCTGGGCTCTGCTGACTGCAGGCACAGGACCCTGTAGAATTTTGCCAAGGGAGGGTTCATTATGTGATAGAGAATTTTGTAAACCTCTGTCTCACATGTTTCAAAGCTTGTTCATTGTCTTTCAGGGAAATGCCTCCCGTGTGCATCCTGATGCAGGGCTGGGTTTGGTCCCCAAGCTGGGCTCAGCCTTGGCACACTCTGCCACAGAGAATCATCCCGTCAGTGTCACCAGGGGACTGGCAGCCACTTACACAGCCAGAGAACACAGAGTTATCACAGCCAATAACAGCATTAGCTCCTGAAAGATGATACACTGTGTGCATAAAGACATTTTCCATTCTGGTCACAGGGGATCCAGATGACATTTCCTACCAAGGAGGAAGGGAATGTACTCCTGATTACCACAGTCTCTTTGTTTGCCCCAAAGTTTTCTGTTTGATTCTCACTGTGGGACTCCAAGGTGGAAGACTCATGGCAGCTGGAGAGCCCCCTTTTCCTAAAGCATTAGGGGAATATTTTCAGACTCTTTTTACCACTTGCAGTCTTGGGAAACAAGCCTTGGAGAGGGGAAGAGCCACACACAAGGCCTGCAGAGAAAAGGCCATTCCTGCTCCCTCAAGACACAGCTGAAATGCTTTGCCACCCCCAAGTGGACACTTGCATTTTACCAGTGACATTTACATTTCCAAGCAGGAATTTTGGATTCTTTTTCTCTCTGCCAGAGATTACAGAGTGTTTTCCCTCTGGACAGGCCATGGCAGTGGTGCCCAGGTCCCTGTTCTCCTGCCTGTGCACTGCTCCAAGCTCTGTGGTCCCGCCTGGGGCCCACCTGGGCAGTGCCTGTGCTGGATTTTCTCCCTCACCCTGTGCCTCCCTTGGGCAGATCCCTCACAGAGCCCTGGGGGTTTTCCTCCCTGTCCCGGGTGTGTGAAATCTGTCCTAGACACCAGCCAAAGGGCTGAGGAGACACAGTCACACATGCAGCATGGGCTGGAGACGTTCCTCTGCCAGGTTTTGTGGCTCTTTCAAAGCCTTTTATGCATTTAGGGTGAGACAGCATCTTGTGTTGGTGCAGAGAGAGCCATCCACGAGTGAGAGACATCCTCCAGTGATGCCCCTGTCCTCATGGGACAATCCCAGCCTTCAGCTGCAGAGCCCAGGGTTGAGAAATGCATCCCTTGACTTGCAGATGAGCACACAGACCTGCAGATAAAGGTTGGGGGATGAAGATTTAATGTGATCTTAAACAAAGTGGCCGTGTTTTTGTCCCAAGGGAATTCAAAAGGGTTTTGTGAGGAAGGGGAAGCAGAGGTGGGAGGAATGTGCACGGATGGAAAATTTTTAGAAGACAAGTAGTGAGAAGCAAATCATCACGAAATCACCTGGTTCTGAATTAACTTATTTTCTTGTCCTATAATCAGTTTTTATCACATTTAATTTGTCGTCAGCCAAAAGCAGTCATAAGCAAAAGCAAAACTATTGAGCTTTTTTGGCCAAATACCAAAATCAAAGCTGAAAACATTTAGTCTTGCACCAAACCAAACCTGTGAAAGTGTTATTGGAAGAGACATGTCAAAACTCCTCTGAATTCTGCTGAAAATAAAATAAATGCAGTGAAAAAAAATGTAGGCTAACTGGAGACTCCAAGTTAAGTTCCCTGTGACTGCACAGCTTGGTACCCCCTCACTCCTGAGGGAGGATCTCTAGAAAACAGTTGATTCACTTTGTCCCTAAATGTAGTCAATGCCCACTGGAGGCTTTTCTTCCCAAAAGGTCAGTGCTTGAGTTGTTTATCACTCTGCTCTGATATTTACCTCCTGCATTTTGAAAGCTGGATCCAAAGATAAAAAAAACAGGAAGATGGATAGAGATGTCATGAAAACTGATGCTGTTCCTTTATTTATACATTAAGGAGCTTTCATAGCCAACTGCTGAAAAATGTTGGCAACTGGCTGAGAAAAACTCCTGTTGCACAAAAATGGAGAACAACTCTCTTTCCCCCAAAGTGGTCTGGTGTGATAAAACTGTATTTATTTGAAATCAAGCGTGACTTTGGAGACAGAACTGTCTATTGATTTATTTCCCTGCTTCTGTTTCCCTCTGGGAAATGTGCAAATGTGTGAGCAGAAAGTGTGGAGAGCAGGGCAGTGCTCCAGCACTGTGAACAAAATGTGGAGAGTCTGAAATGTGCTACAAGGAAGACTCAAAGGGGAGAAGAATTATGTTTGTTTCCAGTGAGTGATGCTCAGATCTAACATCAGGTTCAGTTGGAAAAAACACCATGAACAGCAGGTGGATGGTTCTGTTCAGTTTTTATGAAGAGGTTTTGAACACCACTGTGTTTTGAAGTGTTTAAACCACCGCTTATCAGTAAAACTAAATGTACATTTCAGCTGCAGAGATGGTTATCTGTATCTGTATGTAACATGAAAATAAATATATTAAATTCTGTCCACCTAAGCCTGGTCCATACTCCAGAAGTCCTCATGCTTCTTGTTTCTCCCTCTGATTCCATGTGAGCAGCAGAAGATGGACATCCCCCAAATGTTCAGCCAGCACCAAGTGCAGGACCAAGAGTTCATTCCAAGTCACAAACATTAAAATATATAGATATAGATTAGATAGAGACAGAGACAGAGATAGAGATAGAGATATATAGATAGATATATGTTTCAGCTGGTATATTTGCAAAAAACCAGCACAAATCCCCATGGGCCTTGTGGCATCCAAGAATTCTGCACACCTGCTCCTACAGAGGAGGAGGTTATAAACTGGGCAGCACAAAACTCTCTTGACATAGCCAGGAGAGGGTCCCAAAGCAGAAACTGCTCCTTCCCAGCCTCTGGAACAGCCAGACCTGCTCTCCCCCTCTGTTTTCCCACAGTTGTCTCATTTTCTCTGCTTTCATTATGACACTTGTTAATATTTTCCCCACTGATGTTTCTTTCTCTACAAACTAGCAAATTGCTGAGCTGTGGCATTTCCATATCAAATGGATATTAATGTGAGGAGAAATATGATAATGAAAGCAGAATGAACAAGAAATCAAACAAGTTCTTGCAAGGATTAAAATTTGAGTTTATAATTTGGTCCAAGTCAAAGTAATGATGGCAAATGTTCTTCAGAGTGAGCTGGGGGTTAAAAGAGTTCCCAAAGAAACTGCAGAAAATTGCCCAATCTGGGCCCTGCAGGCTTCTCTCCTGGGAAAAACACAGTTTTGAGGTTGTTAGGGCAGGTCACCATGCACCAAAAGACAGTGAACATCTTGTGCACGATTCCCTGACTCTGAAAAAGGAATTTGCCACGTACAAAATGGACTGTAATGTAAGAACCTCTCCAGGAGAGTCAAGGGTTGTTGATTCTCCTCAACATTTCTTTCCATTTACATTCTGGATAATCAACAGCCTGTCTTGGTCATACCCCGACAGAGTTAAACTCATTTGCTACCAGCAGAAGAAGACTTTCCTTTACCATCTAGATTTTTGGAAACCCTGAAAAGCTGTAGCTTTTTGATGTTTTAAAGGCAAATTATCTTAAATCCACTTAATTTTTAAAGAAAGATTAATTTTAGGTGTATGGGAACTGTTGGAATAATTTGCTTCCCACTAGGATAGCTAATTCATCAATAAAATACTGACATTTTTATTGTAAAATCCCAAATAACTTTTTTCTTGCATCCTCAGCTTACACTGTTTTATTAAATGCAGCAAGCTCCTTCCCAGAGGAACAGGATTTTGTTTGATTTTTTGGCCAGATGTGGGTCTTCCAGAAGACCCTTTGACTCAGATGTCTACATGATCTCCATCAGAGGAAAACTGTATTCCCTTTTCTAGTCAAATGAGGGTGAAAAAGCTGTGCTAAAACCAATTTATCTGACCTACTTCGTCATCCACTTTAGGTGTTTTACAGGCAGTTTTTATGCATAACTTCTGCAGCTGAAAAACACAACCAGGCACAAGTCACCTTGGAGTGCTGTGTGCTCTTTGTTGTAGAGCAGGTATGTTTATCAAACCTTTTCAGTTTGTTTCATTTTTTCAGAACCCAAGAGACTCCCTTAGAAGTGACTCAGTAGGAAAATCATGCTCCAAATGAGCAAAGCAAATGGCTCACAGCTAAATCACCACTAAACAGAGGGAGGAAAGCACCTTCAGGGGCTCACCTACCACTTTGTTCATTGCTCTGGGGCTGGTGCCTCTGGGACTCCTGGGCTACACTCAAAAGGCAGAGAAATTCCAGCAAAGCTCTATCACTACATCATTCGTAGAATTTTCAGCTTTTGTTTGCAACCTTGCAGTTTTCTTTCCTTCACTCCTTTGCTGATGACAAGGGCAGGGAGGAGATCTGTCCTGCCAAAGCTAAACAGCTGCCTGAACTCAATGGAAAGTCTCCAAAAAGAAGGTTTTTCGTGCTGCTGTTGACTGCAGTGCAGTTGGGTTGGGCAGCACAGAGCAACTGCAGCAAAAAAGTACAAAAGTCACAGTTTAAAAGAGTCAGAGTTTTGGGAAACAGAAAAACTCACCAGACTGTGAGGAAGGAAACAAAGCATTAACACAGGAACCTGGAGGCATCTTTAACCATGTTTATTTAACCGTGTACAGACTGGGGTTTGTTAGCTGGCTTGGTGTTAGGGAAATCCTGCATGAAAAGGGTTTTTTTGAGTGTGAACAAACCTGGTTAGCACCACAAAACTCAGCTTCCCCTAAGCCCTGCAGCACTGTTTCCTCCCAGCTCAGGTTACCTGCTCCTGCAGAAAAACAAACCACAGAAAGAGCAGCAGGCAGAAATTTCCATCTCAGTAGCACTGGCAGGCCCCTCCACTGGAACTGAGACACAGCAAGCTCTTAGCTTAAAATGATGCAAACCAGTTTGTGTTCCTGCATGTAACAAAGATGAACAGCAGTTGACACTGGCCCAGATACATCTGCTTTGGTTATGTGTCCCAGTCCCAAGATGAGGGGCTGAGTCATGTGGAGCTGGCTCTCTGTGCTTACAACACTAAATATTCCCAAAGCTGGGGCTCACATGGCAGCCCAGCAAATCCCAACAAACCCACTGCACTCCTCCAAGAGGCAGAAAGGAGTGCCAGACATGATTCAGCCTCAGCACAGCTCAGTTTTCGTGTGTCTCCTGCATTAACAGCAAGGAACACTCATGTAAGTGTTAGTCTCAGCCTGGTTCCTTCCGGTCTCATTTCATTCCCTATCTTCCCTCCCAGGAGGAACAGGTATATTGAAAATCATCTCTTTCCCCCCATCCATCCAGTCTTTTTGCTGCTAAGAAATTCCACTGAGAACTGAGTCTTTTCTCTGTAACTTTATTTGCCAGCTGTAGGGTTTTCACACTGTTATTTGTATTCCAGTCCCGATTTCAATTACCTGGCTAACCTTTTCAATTTTCACAGAGAGTGAGAATCAGAAAACAGCAGGTCCTTTATTACAGCTCACACTGGCGGGGAATTCTTCACCTCCCTTGCCTCCCCCATGTTTGCAGGAAAGCTCTGTCAAATTCAAACAAACTCATTGATAATGACTTGTCTATTTGCTTATGCTTTGCTGGCTGTTAAATATTCTGGTCCTTTCTGTGGACCTCACTTCCATCCTCCTTTTGGCTTGGATATATTATGTTTCACACCGTTTCTAGAAGCCAAGGAGAAGCAATCTTAAGCCTTCACCCTGATGCTTGACTCCAGTGGGAATTCTCAGCAGGGTCATGCACTGAGGAAGTTCAAAGCCTTGCGCTTTGGGCAGAGCTATTTCTGATCTTTGACGAGCAAGACCTGGTGGTGGCCAGTCCTTGTGTCCATATTTCAGAGCAGTTCCCAGCAGAGGCTCAGGGCACTGTGGGGTTCCCTCAAACAAGGTCAGGCACAGGACACCACTCTGCTGAGCCCAAAGCCACTGCTCTGCCACTGAATTGTGCTGGTCACAGCTGCCACCCCTTCTGCCTTTCTCAATTCTCCAAGTCACACCCCTCCTCTTAGCTCCCTTATTATTCTGAACTCTTTATCTAGCAGTCATTTCCATGCCTGTGCTCTGTTTGCCCCATCACTCAGCCATAAAGACCCTAAAAATGGCTTTATTTGACTGGGGAAGGGAGAGGATTTAATGCAAAAGACCTGTTCCTTAGCAACACCTTCCCATCTTTCTTCTTTTGTTATTTCCACCTCATTATCTTTGCCCATGTTCAACTCCAAATTAACTTAATTACAGACAGATTTCATATCTCTCTGAACCAGAAGGGGCACTTGTAAAACATCCTTCCAGTCAATAGCAAATGAGGGCCTTGGCCTATGCTAAGCAGGCTTTGGGAAAGGCAGCTCAGCTGTGCCTGCCCTGCTCCCTCCAGAGACCTCTCCCTGTTGCTCCCAGCTCCTGCTGCTCCTTTTCAGTGAGGCATTTCATCTCTCCACTTTGCAGCCTGTCCAAGTTCACCCCAACCCCTGAGCCCCAGAGCAGACATCAGCATAAATCACCAGGTGAATGCTGCTCTTACTCACATGCCAAGGGCACTGTGACCTATCCACCTCCCCTTTCCAGATTCTGACAGGGGACAAGTGCCTCAGCTCAAAGCCTGTGACTGGCACCTGTCCCGAGTACAAATCTGAGCTAAACCTTAGCTAAATCTGAGCTAAATCTGAGCCTTACTGAGTCTGAATACCAGATGTACTCGGTCCAGGATGGTCTCTGATTACCTACACAGGTGGTAGGGCAAAGATCTCTCTTTGTTAATGCAGGCCTGCCCAAAAGTCTTGCCCAGTGGCAGCTCTCTCCTTGAAAATCCCCTCAGAGAAAAAAGTGCAACAACTGAACTAGATCCAGGGCAGCCCCTCACACCTTATCTAGTCCTTACTCTGTGATGCCATTTTCCTTTGGAAATCAGCATCAGGACCTATCTCCAGCAGCTGACAGGTTCCTCACCTTCTCACAGATAAATAAGCATTTCTGCATTGCTGTGTCTTACCATTCACAGAAATTCTCCACTGGCAGAGGAGATATCTTCTTCCTTCTGTTGGAGCTCTAGTAGCTATCACCAGCCAGAACACCTCGTCCTAAATCCACCAAGTGACTCCTCACTGGCAGAAAGTGCACTGAGGTGCTGCACTAAGGATGAGGAGAGATCTGTATCCACACAGTGAGGAAAGTGTTGTCAGAGAGAGCCACCAACAGAACCGTGATGAGGACACATGAAACACAAGGAAACCCTCTACAAAGACATAGCAGGAACCAAACTCCAACCAGCAATAAAAAAAAGGAAGGCTCTGTGTCAATTTTAGAGGAATCAGAGAGCTGTAATTCCACCATTAAAGGAAGATGTATGGTTTCTGGAAAGGAAGGAAAGCCTGAGTGATGTGCAGGTGGTTCCTCCTCATTCAGGTGAGCACTTCCTCCCAGCAGCTTGCCACCCTGGGAAGTAGAACCACAGGTTAAACTGGGATGAGTTTCCCCCCTCACCCTGCAGAGGTAAAGCTGCAAATAATGCACTGTCCTGGGATTAAGCACCTCAAACAAAGGCAGCAGAATTTCGATGAGTTTCCCCCCTCACCCTGCAGAGGTAAAGCTGCAAATAATGCACCTCAAACAAAGGCAGCAGAATTTAATTTGAACAGTGAAATTCACTCTGCCCCAAAAATTTCAGCTTCTTCCCTTTCTCTTTTGCTTCTTTCTTTCTCACCACTTTGGCCTGCAGGGAGAGAAGCCAGAGGTAGGGTATTTCCTTCCTATTTCATGAGAACATTTTCAGAATTTTCCACCTCAGCTGAACCACGTCACATTTACCAGCTCAGCAGGAGACTGTCCCAAACATCTGTGCTTATGCTGGAAAGGTCTGAAGAAGGCAAGGAGCAAATATCTGCCCTGAAAACTGAACGTGTGTCCTCTAAAGAGCATTTGTACACATCCTCCCCAGATTCACGGCCCAACCACACAAGTCAGTGCCACTGGAGGTCAGTCTTGTGCCAGGGAAACCTGTGGGACTGAGCCCTGCGGTGTCCTGATTGCCAGAAGCCTCGGGCTCTGAGCCTGCATTTGTGGACACGCCAAGAAAAAAACTGCTCCAGCTCCCCCGGTGTTGATTTATGATGTAGAGATTCTTCATTTCTTTTTTCCTCTAAACTATTTAGTGGCCTATTGCTGGGTAAGCTCAGCACAAGGTTCAGGGGTGGTCAGTCAGGATTGGCCACCTCATCCAAACCGACTTAGAAATTACTCTTGTTCTGGGACAGTTCTCAGTCGTTTGTTTCACAGGGCATGGCAGAATAATTATATACAAGTTGCAAGCTCTGGATGAGAAATCAGGATATTGATTCATGGCCAAAACAAGTACAAGCTCAGATATAGTTAATTCAGAGCCATATTCCTTGTCAGTGCCTATAATAAAGAATTCCTACACAGAACCCCATTCAAAGAGTCACTTCCTCATTCCATACGACCCTCCAAGAAAGGCTCAACAAATATTTAATTGGAAACAAAAACTTTCAGCTAAACATTTTGGTAAAACTGTGTTTTACCAAATTTGTCTGTGCTTCTACCACAGGATCCCACAGGTGCCAGTGCAAATCCAGCTCTGGCTGTGCCAAGTGAAGTCAGCTCTTAGTAACTCTTATGCCTGCAGAAAAAAATATTCAGCAGTATGGTGTGAGTAGAAAATGAAGGCTGAAATGCTCAGTTGAGATATACTCAAGTAACAGTCCCACATATATTCCTTATTTTACCTTCAGGATTAGTTAATTTTTCTCTCTAGATCAAGGATGGCAGAGCTGTTCTCTGCCCTGTCTCCAGCCAAGCCACCTCTGGAGTGCAGGGTACATCATCCACAGTCATTCAGGGAACCTCAAGTCTGAAATGAGAGCCAGCACTGCACAAACCCTCTGCTGGTCCCTGCTACAAACAGCCTTTAGCACAGGCTTCTTCTGCTCTGCTGTAATCATTAAAGAGCCATTCCTTTTCTGCTATTTTTCCAACAGGGCAATAGAAATATTGATCCGCACCACTGGCTTCTTTGCTGTGAATGATCAGTTTTCCTTTGGTGTTAAACAAACTGCAATTATGCATTCTAAATAACCAGAGAATCACAGGGTCCAGCTACCTTCTGCTCTCTTACCTCTTATCCCATTAACATTCCTGCCTGCACAGCCTTGGGCAGCCACATCTTTCCAGGGAGTGAAAAGCAGCATCCATCCCTCTGTCCCACACTCACCTCCTGCCCCAAGGAGCAGCAAAATTCTTCCTGAACCCAGGCAGTTCTGAAGAGGCAGTGGAGCAGACAGAAAAAAGGAGACAGGGCTAGGTGACTGCAATAACTCAGTGATTGTGGCTCCCGATAATTAGGAAAGAAAAACCACAGCGTGGCCATGGCACTGGAATCACTACTGGGAAGGTGTGTCCCTAAGCAGCCAGGACCTTGGCAGCCCCTCGGTGACACAGACAGCAGAGACAGCCAGAGAGAGCCAGAGAGAGCCAGTGGGTAAGGACAGAGACAAGATTATGAACTCTGGCAGAGACAGACACCTTGCTGGGTGCCGGGAAGGTGTCAGGAGAGTGGGGTGCACTGCTGTCAGGGTGATCCACGGTGCCAAATTCTACACCAACAGCTCAGGCCAGGGGAGATTCACATTCTTTATTTGCACATTCATCACCTTTGCATGTAGAGCTGAAGCAATCTTAGTGAGGAGCAGAGCACAAGCCTCTGTCATTCTGCCGGCAGTTTTCACCACTAGAGCTCTTCCTTCCTCTCACAAGCCACACATGTTCATTCCTTTTTCAGTTGTTTGTTTGGTTTTTTTGTTTGTTTGTTTGTTTGGTTTGGTATTTTTTGGTGGTGGATTTTCCCCCCTCACCCTTCCTTTGCTGCAACATTTGTGCTGTAAGCAGATAACATGGCAGGTTTTCACCTGGACGGTTCCTTACCGCTTTCTTATGGGGTATTTATTTTCTTGTGGGTATTTTTTACCTTCACAGATGGGACTGCACCATTCACCACTGTCAATAAGCCACAGTAGCTAAACCCTTGTTTACTGCCAGGCTGGGCCAACTGTGGAATATAAGTGTGCTAAGGACAAAAGGTTTGAACCAGGGATATATTGAGCTGTTCATATTTAAAGAAGGATTGGGAGGAAATGAAGAGTTCAGAAAGCATCTGGGTAAAAAATAGCTGCATGGAAGCTGAAAATCTCTGTGAGCAACTTCATACATTTTGCCTCATTTACTCCATTGATCTGCCCAGCACATTTTGGAGTGAAGATTTTCTCAGCTTTCCTAAGACCACATCTTTCTTTTTCTCTTTCTTTCCCTCTCTCTCTCTCTCTCTCTCTCCATCTCTATCTCTCTTTCTCTGCCCTTGCTCTCCAGAGCTGCAGGCTGAATCCTGTCCATGACCCAGTGAGGAACTTCTGCCCTGGGCACCACTGGATAAAAAAATCCCTTTGTTGAAACACTCAGGGGTACTGGTGCATCACTCTGCAGTGATGCTTTGAGGGAAATAGTGCTTGTTTTAGAAATGCTAAAACAAAAAAGCTTATGGATACTGAGGGCTTTTTGTTAGTTTGACTCTGGCAGGAGCAGCTTTTCGATCCATTTATCAAGCTGCCTGCAGCTGCCATTTCAAGGCTGATGAAGACATAATAAACAGTAAGCCAAAAAAAGTCATTTGAAAGGTGCACCCAGAGCAGTTTAATAAATAAAAGATCAGGGGCAGGGGGGGGGGAAGAGAATGAAAAATCATCAGTGCAAGTCTTGACTTTCCTCTGCTGTCCATTTTATAGCATAAATTTAAATAAATGAATGGTGAAGGTTGGTGGAATTACTCTTTCATTCTCAAATTCCCTCTCTAAAAATTTCTGCTTGTTCCACAATGTCTTACTGGCTCGTGTTTTGCCAGCTACCCTCCAAACTGTCACTCCAAAATTTTTCAGGATATCCATCAGACTCTGCAGAGCCCAGAGCTCCTCTCTTTGTGGAATCTCCAGGGCAATAAACCCCAGCACTGCCAAGCAGCTGGATGCCAGCGAGCTCAGCTGATCCCAGGTTTTACACTGTCCCTTTCCCACTGCTCACACAGAGGTGACCTTGGAGTTTGCACCAAGCTTTAATCTTCCCCAGAGGAGACTTTGCTCCTGCAGAGATCCCTGGAGATCCCAGTCCTGTGTCAGCTGTCAGTTGTTCCTCTGGATACAAGGACAGTTTTGCTCACTTTGGGATTAAGTGTCATTTGCCATTTTCTCTTTTCCATTTGGATTAATGAATTTCAGGCAAGCTAGGAGCCCTCTCAGGCCCTTGCAGGGTGTTCTGCCCATTGATCTCTGGCATACGGCAATGCAGTTATTGCTCTTCTTCCTGGTGCATTTTGGTTATCAAGGCCTGATGGACATTCAGGCTGGAAGTCCAGGTTTGAGTTTCAACATTCTTCTTCCAGAAATTGCCACTGGTTTCTTTGAATTGAAGGAACTTTTCTGATTCCTCCCTCAGAAGTTGGGGTCAAGGCTCTTGGACTGCAGCAGATACCACAAAGGTCCTGTGAGCAACAGAGAGAACAAAGAGGGAGTTGCAGACAATAAAAAACATAGGTGAGACATGGTGAAAGGATCACAGGAAAGAGAGGAGAAAAAGACAACCCCAGAGGAACAGAGAGAAGAATGGAACAGGAAAGAGAAAAATAATTTTAAAAGAAATTATTAAAGAACTGAAATGAGAATAAGGATGAAAGAGGAGAGAAGAAGGGGAAGTAGAGGGAAAGGTGAAGACAGAAAAGAGGCCCAGTAATATGCATAAAGAAAAATATCTGCTGGTTTCCATTTTTCATTAATGATTCACCATATGGAGACAGTATCAACAATAATAGAACTTCTGAGCTGCAGAACAATAGGTGAAATAATTCAAGCACCACTTTCAGATTAAAAAACAGTGACGAGAGTTTGATTTATTTCCCAGTTTTTATTTTCTTTCTCTATATATAGAAAATAACCTCATCCACTTACTCAAGTTCTGTGGCTCATCACCACAAAAATATAAATAAAAGAATGAAACCACCCTTCAGCACAGACAGAAAATAAATCAGGGGCCTCGATGCATTTTCATTGTTGCAGCTGGGTCCTGTCTTCACATTTATTTATCTTGAAATTTCTCCTTGCACTCCAGAGACCATATCCCATAAAATGCTGGGTTAACAAGTTAACCATGAATAATTCATGAGATAATTATAAAACATTTACACCAGAACATTATTATCTTGCAACTAAAAAAACCCCAAATACTTAATGTCCTCCAACTTTAATGGTAAACCTCTTGTGACTGCAATGTTCTTTATCAGTAAAATTAAATGGAATTCATCTTCAATTTGCTTTGTTGCCTACTAGTGGAAAATCACGGGGAAAGAAACACCCCCAGGTGATATGGAAACAAAAATACATAAATACATACTCATATTTCTCTGTGTGTGTTTGCACACACACATATATATGGGATTCTGACACAGAGGAGATCCAGTTTTATTCTTCCTCCCCCAAACACACTCAGGCAGGAGGGACGTGAGGTTTTTTCCCGAAGGGATTGACTCAGAGCCCGCATGGAAAGGACAAACACAGACCTGCAGCACTCTGTGCCCAGAGGGACTGTGGTTTTCCTCATCCCTTCCCACTGCACAGGTGGTCTTTGGTCAGCTCCTGTTCCCAAAGTAAGCCTAGAGCTTACTCTGAAATTACAATAATAATAAATCTCAGTTTTGCACTGCTATCACCAAGATGAGGATTTGGCCTCGTAGACGCATCCATAATTAAGGCTGTCATAGGTGTGGCTATAAAGCTCCTACAAGAACACCACCAATAATGCAGATCTCTAGTGCAGCCAGCATGACAGGCCATTAGGACTCCTGCAGTTCCAGTCTGCATAAAAGCTCCTCTGTGCCTTCCCTCTGGCCAGGGAAGTGTTGGGGAAATTCTCCAGCCATCCTTCACCGTGTGCTGGTGATCCCCTGAGGGCTTTAATGGGCACAACAGAGAAACCTCCAGAAGGTTCTTGCTTAGATCACAGAAACTGTCAGCCTGTAGCTGGAGAGACCTGGGTTATCCAGCAACGACTTCTCCTCTCCCTCAGGAACTCAGGAGAATGAAACAACACTAAAGCAATTCTGCACCAGAGAACTCTTTCTGTGAGTGTGCCCTGCCATGAACAGGGAGCCAGCAGACCTTGGGCTGGCACTGCCAGCTCAGCTACAGCCCCTGGGGGAGCCCAGGGCAGAGGAAGAAACTCCCTCAGGGAAAACACAGAAAACTCTTTCTTGTTCCTCTTTCTCCCTTCCTCCCTCTTTGAATGCAGTCAGTCCACACAGAAAGCTATCTGTGCCTCCTCACAGACACATCTGCACCCAGGCTGAGACACTGAAAGCTTTTCTGCATGGAACAGAAGGCCAAGGGTTCCTCTTCCTCACAGGATTATTAAGAGGTCACATATGGGAATTCAACAGCTACATCTGCCTGACAGCCAAGAGCAAGGGCTGGAAGCACCCCCTGCATGTTCTGAATCCATGGAAATATCCCAGGAGATTTGGCACTAAGCTGATGGTCAACAAAACTACCCAGAGCCTGAGGCATTACAGTTTGATTTAACCATGCACACTTTTGTTAAAGGATTAGGAGGACTCTATCATTGTGACATTTGAATTGTAATTGAAAACCAGTCTTTCCCACACATTTTACTGGTGTGGGACCTAGGAGGAGAGGTGTGCGTGTCCATGAGGGGGGTGTGTGTGTCTGTCAGGGGTGTGTACCTCTAGCAGCTGCTTTGGGGTAACAAAAGGGTTCACAGCTCCAAAGAACCATGTTTACCTTCCATCACACATCAGCCCAGCAAACAACATGGGATTTTACAAAGCCAATGGACACAGTGAGGAACTCAAGATGGAATTTCAATCATCTCTGCAGAGCCCATTTAGAAATCTGTCTGCTGTACATGAGTGTCAACAAACACTCAGGAAATTTCATCTCTGCATCAATTTGCAAAATGGAAAAAAATGCTTCATGAACAGCAATATAGTCCTGTGTACACAGCTGCCAGCAGCTGCCCTCTGGGGTGATTCTTGTAATTTTCTATATTTTGCTCAGCAAGATGTCATTTGTCATGAAGACTATCATCAATATATGAGCTGAGGATGAACGGGTAAGCAGGTCTGTTATCCTCAGCCCTGAAGCACAGAGGAGTTTTGTTTTGGATATTCTTGTCTGGGTACCTAACTCAGCTATAGAGCACACAGATCTGCAGTCAGCAGTGGGGAGGCTTGGATTACCAGACTCTCCTGCCAGGGATGGAGGGATGTAATCTCAGTACTTCACTCTGAGCTCATCACTGACTCTCTAAATGCTCATTTCTGAGCATCCAAGTCAGTGTTTGTGCTACAGTGCAGTGCTGGCATTATGAAAGCAACAAGGCTGTCTGTGAATAGCTGTTTAGGCTGTCTGTGTGATCCTGCAGCTAAAAACCACTAACCATGGTGCTAGACCTTGCCCAAGTCCCTCTCACACATGTAGCTATAGACTCCTCCTTAAAGAAGTTACTCTCTCAGAGAAGAGTTGATGTCAGCAGGCAGGGAAAGGAGGGGACAGAGACGAGACAATCTTGACTGATCTTACAGATTGTGAATGCACCAACAGCTGGACTCGGTGTCAGCAGCTGGTTAGAGATGCTGCAGAGGGGACAGCCCTTCAGCTGATTCTGCACGAGCACAGAGCCCCAGCCTGATGCCTGAGGACCACAGCAGTACAAGGAGATGTGTCTGAGCTCAAGCATTTGCTCGAGTTCTCCCTGAATGCCTCTCCCCAAAATCTGAGACCATCTGAGTGTGAAAGCTTCCCAGGGAAAAGAGCTGAAGGCTGCAACATTCATTTCTCTCTGTAAGGACAAAGGGAGGATGGAGTCCAAGTTGTTTCTCCTCAAATCACAAATCAATCAAGCAACTCTGGTGATGTCACTATCCCTGGCACTGGGATCTAATTTAAAATTACCTCAAATCTGAAAGATTGATTTTCACCATCAGCATTTAATGTCTGCTGTATCTTTCTTTTCCCAGCAGAGAAGAAAAAAAGAAAGGAGGGGAGAGAGAGAGGGAGAAGGAGATGGTTCAGATTCAACTGCAATTTAGCATTCATTTGCATTTTTAAATTAGTTAAGCTGTGGACCGTTGCAAAGCAATGACAGAGAAATTTTGTAATAATTAGTCTGCTGGGAGTGTAGAAATGGCTATACAGGCAGCTTTCACTGAAAGAGGAAGCAATATCCCAATGCTCAAACTGGGATTTGCACAGGCAAATTTACTCTCCCTCATATGGGGCCAGATGCAGCTCAGCAGACACAGCTCCAGCTCAGACAACTTCATCTGCTCTAGACACTGACTGCAGCCAGTGGAGAGAGAGGGTGTGCTCAGACTGTGATTCATCTTAGCCTAATGTAGAAATCTGAATCAGGTTGGATGATTAGATACCTGGACTGAGGTGAGAGCAATCTCACCACTGCTGTTTACAATATGATCTTAAATTCTTCAGCCTCTCTGTGTGTGTCAGCCTCTCCTCATGGGCTCCACAGATCTGAGCCCTTCTCCCTTCCTTCCTTCTGCAGCTCCAACCACGATTCTCTTACTGCCTGTAAGGAGATATATCCCTCTCCTAAATCCAGTGGAAAGTCATCATTACCTCAGATCTGACAGCAAGTGCTCAGGCAAAGGGGAAAGGAAGGATCAGGATGAGAATGAGCTAAAGGACCTCCAGTTTTGCCACCCTCCCTCAGCTCACAAGGGGGATATGACAGCACTTCACTGTACAGGGAATATTCAGCAACCTGAGCCACTGATTTTGCATCTCACCCTCACTGTTTGAGAGAGTGGATGCTGTAATGCCGCCTTCTTTGGATGGCAGAACATGGCAGCACTAATGCTCACTTTGCTCAGCAAGGGGAAGAGCCCACTGGTGGCTAAACACAGCATCAGAAACCCTGCACCCCCAACCATCCTGCAAGCAACTCTTCATCACCCAGCAGATGTTCTCTGCCTTGCATCATTTTGCTGTCCTTTGCTTGCCCTGCTCCAAAAGCTGGCATCTGTTTCTCAGTGTGACTGCTCCTTTTTGCTTAAGTTGTCCCTCTGGGTGAACAGAAGCACAAGGAACATTCAGTGAATTTCCTGAAATCCTCCCCCTGATCTGAAATATCAACCCTCAGTACATTTGTGTTTATCCAGCCTCACCACTGCTTTGTTCAAAAATGTGAACCTATCTTCTTCCAAAGCAGCACCAGCCTAAGTTCCAGCAGCTCAGCAGGAGCCATGGAATGGTTTGTTTTCTCTCAAATATAATTTGGGGTTACAGAGCATCCACAATTTACAGACATTTAGTCTATAATGGTGTGCCTTGTGCATATCTATAAGAAACAGAATGAAATTACTTGAAAACTATTCTACCTGCATCAAATGCATTAACTCTATGACCACAAAATAGACACCCCATTATTCTGACAGCAAAGTGAGTGCAACTGGATTTCCCTGAAGGAGCCCAAACCTTTCTGGTTTTATTACCTTGTCACTCTGAGTTTTTGTAGATATCAATCACAAAGGTACATTTTGTTTCGGTGTGGACTTAAGTGACTTGATCCAAACTATCTCTTTTGAGGACAGAAGTGCAAGAAGATGAAAGCTAAAATAAATAAATGTCTCTACTTATATTATGGATACCAAGAGTAAAATGTGCTCGGTTTCACTTGTGTTAGTCACTTGTTTAACTTTTGGGGCTGGCCTTTCTGGAGTCTGTTCATCCCATCAAAGTTCCAGTTTGTCCCATCACATCAATGGCTCTCATCTACAACAACTGGCATTGCCTTAAAAAATTCAAGTTTCTTGCTTGCTCACCAGTCATTTTGTTACTAGTCACATGTCCAGACTGAGGTAAAAGTACTTCCTAAGATCCTTTGTGCATTTTCCCTTAGGATATTCTTACTTTCTTCCTCTGGCAGAGAACACATGTGAAGTTTGTGCTTTCCAGCTGTGGTGAAGGCTCTGGAAAGGTTTTCTTATCAAGTGTACAGGGGTGCATGGAGCAAACCTGCCACTGCTGCTGAACTCTGTTGGTTTCCTCTCAAATGAGCATGGGCAGCTGACCTGCAGGAATTCTGGGTTTCTATTGCAGTCACTGGGGAGAGAAACACCTCCTTTGTCTCATCCTAAGATGGATGTCCAAGAGAAATGAGAAATTTCAATTTCTGAAAGTCACATTTTAGTCCTACCAACTACAGAGCAAACCTATACACTTGTTTAGACCAGAAGCCAGCCTTCAGGTATAACATTTAGGCCAGGGGAATGCACCCAAAACATCTGCGTATGTTTCCCTAAATACATAGGAGTGGACCCATTCCAGCTGTTTATTCCTGAGCCTTTTCACAAAAGCATCACCTTGGAAAGGACACTATTTTCAGACAGAACCAAGCCAGTCCAGATTTAAATTCACAAACTATAAGCAAACATCCCGTCCCTTACACTGGCTGTGATTATGATGGTGTCTTCCCCGAGGGACAGCAGCTTGTGGAGAGACAAGAGTGAAAAGAGACAGAAAGGAGATGAGAGAAGGAGCTTCACTGTGCACCAGGGCTGAGGACACATCTGCATTAAAACCTACCTTCCTGAGAGAATGAATTATAAGGAAGATTTTCTGAAACCTCTCTAACAATCCAAAGGCTGTCAGAGCAGTTCCCTGCAGTATTTCTTTGCCGGTATTTCTTTGCCTTTTGTTCCCAGCGTGGTGCTGGAGTGGGGCAGAGAGGCTGGAGGGGCATAAGGGCCCTTCCCAGCGCCCTCTGACACCTCCTTAGACCCCACCCGCTGAGGCACAGTAGTCTATAATGATGTTTTTCTGGATATTTCCATAAGTGTAATGAGCAGTTCAGCTACACCGCAGTCCCAGAAAGTACTTTTCCATAAAAATAACATCCCATAAAACCTGTACCTCTAGACAACCCCCACTCTGCTCTCTAGCCCCAGTCTGTCTATTTTACAAAATACAGGTTTCAGTGTTCATTCTCCTGAGTTTTGCTGTGTTATGTGTGTTATCTGTGATTGTCTTGGAAACCCAGCTCACCCTGAGGCCTGCTATTAACATCTTTCAGCATAACAAAAGCCTTTATTGTCCCCCTATTTCTCATGCATTCTGTCAAGCCACGCAGATGAATGAGTTACCAGGGGGTAAGTTTGGCTATAAATTTACAAGGCCTCTACTCCATCATAATTGTCTGTATTCATATTCTCATTCTTCATGCTCATCCAGATGTACTTGGAAGTGATTTGTCCTCGGGAAAAAAAAAAGGGGTTGGTTGCTTTGCATCTGCTCTGCAGAAACAAAGGAAAGAATGTCCTGGGGCTTCTTGAGGAGAAGGTGACATCCTGGGAGGTCACCCACTAACCTTCCCTGGGAACGTGTCCTTCCTTCTGTGGCATCCATCATGTCCATTCCACGTTGTTAGAAGAGGTTTAGTGCAAATATGAAAACAGCTATTTAGTGTGAAAGACAATCTTCATCCAAGCAGCTGAAGTGTTTCAGTTGGAAGATGTTTTAGCAGAGAGAAAATACCAAATGGGGTTTTCTACACCAAAATTCTTGACACTCTGCACATATGAGCAACCATCCATAAAGGACATGCATTTTACATCACCACAAGACTCTTCAAGCACATCTGTAACATTTCTCCAGAGATACAACCCAAGAATACTCCACAATCTGTATTTTTGCATGTGCCCCAAAGCTTTTGTTAGCGTGACTGTGATGGCTCGTGGGCATGATTTGCTCACATTCCCAGCTGACAGCCAGGCCAGGAAAATCTCATAGCTTATACATGCTCCCTGATTCCTTTTATTATTTAGAGGATTAACTGAGAATCCCACAATGGCTCCAATGACTGTTGTGCTCTCAATGAAGTAGCAAATAATTGAAGACACTAAATACCCATTATAACTGGTAAATGGCAATACAATCCCAGGCAGGGAAATATTAGAGAACTCACCGACCTGAGGGAAGCCAAATATAATAAAGATCATCTTCAGAGAGATGTGCCATGAAGGGCACTTATCTCTGCAGCAGTTCAGTGCACCCTTCTAACCCAGGGTGCCTTTTCATGATGGATGAGGACAAAACCAAAAAATTCCCCAAGTCCAGCTTGTACACACACGTAACTTACTCAGTGCTTCTCTGCCATGTGAGTACACTGATTTAGTCATCTTCTGCTCACACCAGCAGCCTTGCTCATTTTATTCTTTCTGACTACTCACCCAATCCACCGATGCTGGATTGCTCTGTAATTGCGAGTGCCATATGGTGCTCCAATTATTGCAGTGCTTGTTGTACCAATGTGTGAGAAAATCGAGATGTGGGGAGAGGAGCAACAAGGAGAGTCAGGCATTTGGAGGGACAGGTTTGCTCAGTGAACACCATTTACTACAAACAACTCCAGGATGCCAAGAGCCACATCCAGGAAACTGAAAAAGCGTGGGCATGAGAATACCAAAAGCATCATCTGCCTGGGGTCTCACTGTGGAAATGTGACTGGGTTGGATTTTATTTCTCTTTTAGATTCAACATCCCTGTGGCTAGAGAACATGACTGTAGTTTATAGGAATTGAAAAGTATAATGTTATTCAAAATTATGACATTGTTACTCTAATTTGTAAAAAGAAAGGAGGAGGAGCAAATAGAGGATGATACAAAACCCTTGGGCTAGATTCCCTTTCTGGCTTAAAGGGACATAGATAACATGCAGGACTGGAAAAGTCCATATTAACAAGGGAATTAAAATGCAGCATTGAATTTGCATTGCTAAAATAATGCAAGATTTAAGAGGCATAATCATAAAACAGTTTCCCCCTGAACTTCCTCTTTTACATTCACTAATTTGGTCAAACTCCTTCCCTTGTTCAGATTTCACTGATAAAAAATTACTCTACTAAAGGCTTTAGAGTAAGTGTGGGTTTGTACCATTGGAGGGGATAATAGGTTTTGTTCTAAAAGCAATGTGCCTTTTCCACAGTGGTTCTACAATTGTGGATGTTCAAGGGCAGAATGGACAAGCAGCTACAAGAGGAACCCAGGGCAGCTTACTGAGAATCACATTAATCTTAGGAAATCCTGAGCTGACTGTACTCAGAGAGTAAAAATGTTATGGAGGAAGATTAAACAAGTTTTTCTATTCTTATTCTTCACCAGGTGTCTGCTTACAGCCCCTGCTGAAGACCCATTACTGATGCTGTCAGCCTCCTCTGAAGGCTCAAAAATATCCATTCCCCAGTGACCTACAGACTCAGCTGCACCATGAACATCTTCCACACACTGCAAGTCTGATGAGGAAACAGAAGAGATAGTGAAGATTATTCACCAGAAAGGAACTCTCTGCATTCCTGCCAATGCCCTGAGCAGTAAACAGAGACAAAATGCTACAAAAATTACAGACCTGGCCCTTGGCACAATGATTCTCAAAGTTTTTCCACAAACTGGATGTGTTTTACCAGATGGACACAGCAAATCCCAGTGTGCCAAATTCACACTTTATGATGGAATGAGAAGGTGTTCCTCCAGGAGTAAAACTCCTAATTGACCCATAACCTATCAGTGAAACAATAGAGAATAAAACTCCCAGTATAATTGGGTTATAAATCATTCCTTTGATACCAGGACCTAGCAATTTTTTTGAGTATCTGGGTGTTTATTCTGAGGAAATACAGTGGTTTAGCTATATTTAAATGCTTTGGCTGGTGCTTAGAGGGGAAAAAATGACAACTGTGCAGAGTGATTTATTTATCCACTTTACTTGGACAGTAAAGGTGTAAAGACAGAGCTTTCAAAAGCAATCCTTGCAGGGGCCCACAGGCACTGTGCTGTCCCTCCTGGCCCAGCCTCCTGGCTCCCACTCAGAAGAGCAGGTGATGGGCAATCACCTCAATCCTCTCCAGATGCCAGCAATAAAGTGCTGGCTTTTCACTGCTCTTTGAAGATCATTTTTCCCACAGAAATTTATCAGAGTCAGTGCCCCACACAATAAAAAATCCACATATTTATACACCATCTCTCAGGTCACTAATGTTCGTTTACAGTCGTGATTTCTCTACATTATTATGAGCATTTTCAGAAGTGTTTAGGTGCACAATGGACACAGGGTATGGTCAGGGCTGGGAGATGGGAATTTCCCGATGTCCTGGCTTGTGAGGCACTGTCTTTACTTCCTCACCAGAGGAGCAAAAATGGTTTTTCAATGCAGTTTCTGGGGAAAGTCCTCAAAAGCAGCAGAAGAACTGGTGTGACATAAAGACCAGACCTGAGCTGGGGCTGAGGTCAATAACCATGTGTGAAAATATTTTGTGACAATTTTGTTTAGGCAGACATTTAGCAGATAAAAAAGCTACTCCCATCCTCCATGGAAGGAACAGGAGCCACCTGCCAACCCTTTCCCACAAGCACATGGCCAGGACAGAGAACATGACTGGCAATTTCCTTTTCCTGACACTTATTGGCACGTTCATCCCTCCAGGAAGCAACAGCAGGGCCATCCCTGGATCTCTGCAGCTGCTCCTGGCTCTCCCTGTGCCAGAACTGTGACCTCAGTGCCAGCAGACAGGAAGCAATACAGGAACATCCTCCCTGTGCCATGGATTCACAAGGACAAATTATCTTCTGTGGCTGGCTTTTCACGAGCAGAATTGCACAAAAGGAATTCTGAGGCTCAGGAAGCACCATGTACATATCCAAAGCAGACAGAGATGCTCCTAACAGACAATGAGACACTAAAGTCTGTGAAAAGGCAGGAGACATAAAATTTTGCACCATGCTGTTCTGTTAAGTTATCAAAGAAGTCTGGAAGCACTGGGTTCTAATTACAAATTTGGTCATGGAAATGCAGCTCTAGGGAAAAAAGGAACTGAGAATTAGAGCTCTTTCTAACTGAGATCATGGAGAATGGGTGAGCAGCAAGGATCTATATGATCACAGTAATCAGAACAGATTAATCATTACTTCCCAGTTTGGGCAGTGCTGTCTAGAACAGTATTTTTAAAGCACATAATCCTGATGGTATATATCTTCTGATTAGCCCTTCAAAAGAATATTCATGAAAGTTGGAGCTGAAGCATCTCTGCTGGAGAATTGTGATGACATAATAGATCATTATAAATAAATGATTTATCCAAGTGAAATAAGTCCAGCTATTTAGGGCAGGTCACAGTGGCGAGTTACATTGGCATCTCTAATGTAATTTTTACTATCTCTTAGGTCAGAGAGAGCCTGTTTAAATGCAAAAGCCCTTTGTAACAGCAATTTGCAAAACAATGAGAGAAATATGCACAACATGGTTTGCTGATGAAGCAGAATTTTGTCAGAGAAGGACATTGTTTAAAGGTTTACCGTGGGGGCACCAGCTGTTTTCTAAAGCACTGCTAAATGACAGAAGATACATTTACACACAACATAAGAAGGGCCAAGTATAAAACCTGGAAACCTTTTATTTGTAAATAACAGCACAAATACAAGAAATCTGTGAGCCCACAGATAGGATACTGATGCTAGAGAGACATTAACCATTATATATCTGCCTCTTTGTTGAGAAGAGAAAGCCTCAGGAGAAGAATAGGAGACAGCAGGTATTTTATCTTTTATCAGTACACAACCACCAAAGGTGCTGATGTTTAGTACTTACCTTTTCATCCATTACTTTCTGTGAATTTTCTTCCTCCAAATACTGCAAACTGCCACTGATTTTTGCAACATGGTGAGTGATGTTTAATACTTAGCTGAAATGAGAGCTGGGGGCAGAGAAGTACTAAATGCAGAGATGGCACTGCTTTAACAGGCTGTCAGCCTTAGCTGTGAGTATGCCATCAAAACTTAGACCAACAAAATTCATCAGGAGAGCAGCAGCTTTGCCAGCAGCTGTTCCAAAGGAAATAAGGAATAAGTCAAAGCCAATAACTGCTATTAGGATTAGACTAATTTGTAGATGGTGGAACCAACAGTGTCTATGAAAAACAAGAGTCCACATGAAACTGCTCACAATATCTTTGACCAGAAAAGGAGGGGGAGCAGAGAGGAAGTCTTGGAATGTTTCTTTGCTTGGCCTCCAAGCTGTGAAAAGGAAGTAGGAGAAAAGAGAACAAGGCATCACAGCATATTAACTACAAGCAGTATGTTGGACACTTTCCTCCCACATCCCTCAAATCTGTGCTGATGCTGCATAAGCCAGACCACCCTAGATCTGACAGCAAGGAGCCAGCAGCTCCAAAGTCAGAGGAAAAAAGATGTGCACAGCACAGGGGAAGACACGGGGAGAGGGGAGCAACATCGACCTGAGCCAAAATAAACAGAACCACTTGCCTGAAGGGCCCTTTGTTCTGGTACCATATGTGAGTTCTGATCACACCAGCCAGGTCTCCAGGAGAGACAATTCCTTCTACAGCGTCAGCAAATTACTCCAGTCTGCAGCTGTGATTAGTGCAAGAGAGAGAAAAAGTAAATGCAATCTGGCCAATTATACACTGAGGAGAACAGGAAAAACAAACAAAAAGTCTCTGAACCTGCAGGTGTCAACACAAATGCAAAAGACTGATAAGCTTGTTTTCTTAATGTGGGACTGTACCTGTGAGCTCAGGACAGGGGAGTGATTCTTCCAGCAGCTGCTTCAGGAGGGCAGTGCACATCACAGGAGTCACCCCAAACACTCTTGGGGAGGCACAGCCACAGGGTTCCAGCACATGGATTTGTTTTCCCATTCTTTTATCTGCAGTGAAGCCTGTGTTGGCAGTCACATGGGAAGAGACAATTATATTTCTGTCAATGGCTGCAGCATATCCTGTGAAATCCTGTATCCTAGAATCTCAAAAGCCAGGTCAGAGAATTTGAGGCTGAACACACTGAGGAAAATCTCGAGGACATTAACAGTTTATGGACCTATCACAAGGATTAGAAAGCCCCCAACCTATTTTATTCTCTCAGTTTTTTCCCTCAAGCACAGCTCAGCCTGTTCCACTGTGCAGAACACACACAGACCCCTCAGGACTGCAGCTGCAGTGGAGCTGAGCAGCAGGGCAGGCAGGACCAGGGCTTTGAGACCTGCTGCTACCAGGCACAGCCCTGAGAGTGAAACAAGAGAAACAGCAGAGAAGCCTCTTTTTGCTGTTGCTGATGAAACGAGGCGTTACTGCCCACTGAGACTCTCCCTGTGTTCTGCTGTTCAAATACAATTATTACTCCACCCTCAGCAGTGCTTTGTGCCTCTCTCAGCCCAGGAGCTGCTTTCTCTGATGTATCTGACCTTGCATTGCCACACAACCCACAGGAATTGCTCCAGCCAGACCTCAGCAGTCCATATGGAACAGGCCAGAACTACAAAAAAATCACTGCATTCCCCATCTTGGAACAAAGGCAAAGTCTGGATGGAAGGAATGCTCCAACTTATTTTCTAAATAGATTCTTTTCACACTTTCCAATTGCTCATTCCAAGCTTCATAAATACCTGCAGGGTCAAAATCCTGTCCTCAGGAGCTGGAGCAGTGACCTGGATATGTGACAGTCGATACAAAGTCCTTTCTTTGGAAGGAATTGCCTCCAGTACAATCTTTTGCTCATTTAGTCTTCTGTCTCCTTCAAGCAAAATCTGCCAGAACTGACTATTTCCAATTTATTTTTCCTTCTTCCTTCTCTTCTTTATTTTATTTCATGTGTTGTCCCAACCTCCCCTCTCAGAGGTGTTTCCCTGGGGAAATTCATGTCCCTTGTACTTTTTACTCTGTGCACATAATAGAACATTATCTGCATAATTTACCTTAGACCACATGTTGTCTTCCTTCTGGCTAAGTGTTTACCTAAAATAAATATATATCCTCATCAT
Organism: Passer montanus; assembly: GCF_014805655.1. Classification (NCBI taxonomy): domain Eukaryota; kingdom Metazoa; phylum Chordata; class Aves; order Passeriformes; family Passeridae; genus Passer; species Passer montanus. Next base: position 9,138,545 of record NW_024362051.1, on the reverse strand, counting down.
GTACACTGTGAAAAGAGCCAAAGAGCCTGTCCTCTGTGAGAACTTCATAATATCCAAAACCTGAACCACCAAGAATGTGTTAGCTCAGTCCTTCAGGTCAAAGCTAAATGCAAAGCTGATCCTCCTCCTGACTCTCTCTGCATTTTTCAGGGTCCCATTCCTTCTGTAAATGTAATGAAATCCCCACAAGGTGAATCCAGATAAAATCTGGAATTTAAATGCAACCCACAAATAAGGGATTTCAATAAGATAAGTCAAAATAAACAAAAAAAACCCACCCTGTTCCTTTAACACTTTTATCACACCTCTGCATGGCAGGGTATGAAACAGCAGCAGGTCTGTGGAACTGGGCAGGGCAGAAACACTTTCCATGGACTAATCATCATGAGTAAAACATCAGATGCCAGGGCAGAGATGTTGCTTCCATGCTTCCTTCCCAGGAGCACAGCTGCCAGCCAGGGCAGCTCTCAGTGCAGGGCAGCTGGCACAGCACCTGACCATGCTTTGAAGTTAAATCTGCTGGGGCCGTTGTGGTCCAGTCAACACAATCTGCAGCCAGCTTCTCTCACACTCTCCTGAGCACGAGGACAGCACGGTGCTTTGCTGATGCTGCTGAGGTTTCTAGGTATTTGTAGCTATCAGCAAGGAAATTTGACAGGAAAACATAACAAAATATTGAAGCTTGAGGTCTTGTAGCAAGTTTGAATCACGTTATATCAGGGTGAAAACATACCCTGTATACTGGAATATTTATTTTTACATTAGCACAATTAAAAGTGAATGTGATGTTTCTTTTTTTCTTCCCATTTTCCCTTATGATGATTTCAAATGTGCCCCAGTTTTGTTCTTTACACAACACCCCTATGGTCCCTGTTTTGTGTCATCTGCACTAGTTCACCATCACCAGAGCCTAAGGCTGGAAGGTACTGGCCCAGCCCCATGAGAGGATTGAGTCATAAATTTGCAAATAACAGGAAAATTCAAGTACAAGGTGTGGAATTTCCTCCAAACCCCTCACACTTATACTTTCTACAGATATTTTTGAATGGGCTGAATTGTCCTTGGAGATTTTATGTGTCTCCAAGTGCCGTTTCTAGGACCAATTGAGGTCTCTAAGCTCAGGTGTTTGGTACCACTTCAGATAATCGAGCATCTCTCACTGAAGGAAGTGTTGGGTCTCCAAAAGCCCCACATGATTTGGGAATCCATAGTGGCATTAAAAGTATAGACACCTGGGTCTCTCCCTAAATGAATCTCTCAAGGTTCACACCTATCTTTGTGATGGCCACGGAGTGAATCTCAGGCCATGGGGCTTTATTTAGAAGGTCACACCCACAAGCAGATTTGTGCCAAAGGCAAAGACACTGCCTACATGCAGGGCTGAAAGCCCTCCAGATGCTTTGCTGTCCCATCCAGTGTTCCTGTTTATTCATTCCATGGTTCCTCCTTTCTGATTCCCTTCGACCAATTTCCATTTCACAGGAGAAGAGCCTGAGCAGGGCAATGTGAGGTTTCCCTCACTAACAAACTCACTCGATTCCCTGATGCACTGTCACAAGACTAATGCCCTATTTTAAAGAGCATCCCTGTCAGGACGTGCTTTTTTAAAAGGATTCTCACAGTGCAATTAGGCAGCCCCTACATCCGAAAATTACAGCATGGGAGGAGAGACCTTGATCTCAATACACTGAATCTGGATTTTATTGAAGACCTTCAGAGCTGGAAAATGTCACCTGTTGGAGCTGCAAAGTCCACACATTGTGAAAAAAAAGAGTCTGTTTCCTTTCTTTGAAAGAAATGGTCCTCTGTGAATTTTTATGTCTTGGTAGAAGAACTCAAACCAAACTCAAAAGCTGTGGAAAATCAACCTGTTTTCACTACAGGCTCTTTGATCCTCTCTCAGCCTTTGAGGTTCCAACCCAGGGAATGACACAGAGAGACAAACAAGGAGAAGGCCTTTACATGGCTTCAGTGGGAAGAAGCAAAGAAGGTTTAACCTAAAACACATCAAAACTTTTCAAAGCTCTCCATCTCCTCTCAACATCAGCTGTTCCTTACAAACTTTCCTTTGAAGTCAAAAGCCACAGTCAAGAACTTCCTTGGAGGAAAAAGGTTTTTTCTCTGTCCATGTTTTTTCGTATCCACCATTCTCCCTTCACAACAAAAGCTTCTATCTCATGTGCACATCAGAGCCAACAAGAGAGTGTGAGATACAATCCTGTGCCATCAGGAATACTCTCAGGACTCAGACTTGGACTGCTCTTTCTCATACTTTCTGTGGGTGTCTCATTGTCACTTCTGTGTCAGTCTCAGAATGAGACCCAACAGAGGTGTGGAAGTGGAATCACACTGACCTTTCTTATTTCATTTTCTCTGTGTTTGGGCAACAGTGTGGTATCAGTAATGGGGAGAAGACCTCCCTATGCTATATCAGCACAGAGCTAATTCTGCTGGCCTGGCTTTCCTTCAAAGTACATGAAAAAATCTCCAAAACAAAGTTACAATAGGAAAAGGGGGAAACAATTACTCAGCTGGCTCCCATTTGCTGATCTGGAAGCCCATGTCCAATATCAGCCACCTTGTTCTTTTGCTGGGACAAAAATACCACAGTTCCACCCCAAAAAATTCTTATGTCAAAGTCATAAGGTCTGTGAGCCTGGGTAATTCCAGTGACACCCTGATTCCTTGGGAACAGCTGCCAGCAGCCACTCAAATGTCAACACTTACATCAGGGACTGATGGAGTGTGGTCATCTCAGCAGGACCAGCTGTCCTAGAGATTTAATGATTTGGAGAAAGAACCAGAGTTGTAATAAAACTTAATGGCATCATCTGAAAGACAACAGATAAATTGCCACAAGAAGAAAATAATTTCCCACCAATTTCTGTCTTAGTTTAAATTATCTTTCTACAAGTGTAAGGTGACGATGGGAATTTGTCATGAGCTGTAAGCAAAGGTAACTGATTTATTTCCCCCAGCTTGTATCAATAAAACCTCAGTTTTATCCTAGTGGGGGCACTGGACCTCAAAAAAAAAAAAAAAAAAAAGGTGAAAAATTTGCAGACATTCCGGAGGAGAGAAATGAGAACTATCAAAGCCCATGATCTGTGTGGGGCAGTGAGGGAGCTGCTGGTTCAGGCAGAGGAGAGAAAAGCACTGGAGAACATGAGAAAAACACTGGGGAGAGCATGAGAGCCATCAATTGTTTAAAGGTTGTTGGAAAGAGGAAGGAAATCATCTGTTTGCCACAACCAGGTGGCAAGCACAAGAAATAATGGGCTTAAGTGACAGCAAGAGCTATGAGGGTTAGACTTCAGGAAAAGCTTCCTAATGGTGAGGGAAGTAGGGGATGGAATAGATTGCCTGAGGCAGGGCAGAGTCTCACTGCTGGAGGCTTTTAAAGAACAAACATCCATCAGAAATTGTAAAGATAGATAGCTGATCCTTGCTAGAGGGGGAGAAAAATGGATAAAGAAAACTCTTAAAGTCCCTTCTCACCTGTTTGGTTTGTTTTTTTTTTTTTTCTCTGATCCTATAAAGCCACTAAAGAGACCCCAGCCCGTGCAAAATCCCAAGGATGTGGTCAAAAAGAACTATAGCAAAGTCTCCTGCAGTAGAATTGCAGAGTCCTCATAAACCTCTCAACAAGCCAGGGGGCTGCCCAGGACAAGGTGCTGGGTGAACCTCTTCCACTTCATTTTGCATGATGTTTAAACCCTGGACTAACAGTAATACAGTTAGTTTCACTGATACCCCCAAAACTACCTGCATTGTGGAGCCACTGAAATGTGCTCCTCTGACAGCTCAAACTTTGCAGTATAGAGGGTTTTATATCCTGGAGTAGCTTCATAACTGAACACATGAGGGAATGGTCCTGCCAGTATCAGATAAGGCCCCTAAAAGAGAAAGGCAACATTCCCAGGGTCCAGTGTCTGTGTCCCTGAGATTACTGCAATATAAATATATTTTTGTTTGTCAGGCTGATCTTTTCTAGTCTGTTTCTCCATATCAGTGTCAGAGATAGGAGCTCTCTGGGGCCCTCTGAATGTGATTACCTTTCTTTCTGCACAGAGGAGATTCACTTTCAGCCCAGGTGCTGTTGTCAGTAGCCCAAATTTAGTCACTTTTGTCTGTATGATGAGGAATGTGGACTCTACCACAGTTGTTTCAAGCACATTTTGAGAATAAACTCTTGCAGCTTCATGCAAGGGGAAGCGAGGTTTGCTTTACCTCCTGGCCAGAAAACAGGAGGTCCCTAGGAAGAACTGCCCAAGGTTTCTCTGCCCAGTCACTCTGTGCCACCCTTGCACTGCCCACTTACACTGGCACAAGCATTTCCCTAATTTACAATTGCAACCTCAAAGCCGACCTGTGATCCTGCCATGGTTCCAGAAATATCCACTCATTTTGCAAGTGAGACTTTCTTCCCATGCCTGCTAGGGAATTCTCCTATGATGTGCCAAGTGCCATTCTTTTTCTGCAAGCTTTTCCCTGGAATGTGCCCTATAAAAGCCAGGACCTGCCGTGTCCCCTGAAGTGCTCATGAGCCCTGTGCCATGGGACCAGGACAGCTGGTGAACCAGGCTTCACCATCCAGCAGATAAATGGAAATATTGCACAAAGCAGCACCAGGAAGTCAGTGGCTCTATATATGGTGTGAGTCCTGCAGGTGTCCTGTGCAGGGCCAGGAGCTGAACTCCAATCATCCTTGTGGGTCCCATCCCACTCAGGATATTTTTTGATTCCATGATTTATACAGCTGTGTACTTATCCCCCAGAAAAATTCAGCAGGACTCTATTTAAGGTCATAGAGTTTTCTCACTAATATTGGAATGAAGTCTTCTCCTTTTTACTTCATTAAAAGCTTCAGGCAAGAGAGATCAAGTTTAACCTTAGCATCATTCTGTTTCAAACATCATACAGTCACGATGAACAAGCTGGAAGGAGAAGCATTTATTTAATGTATTTATTTCTGTGGTATTATGAAATTTGAGGTCCAGAGACTGAAATCCTACTCTCCACAGTCCTGTGTACACATTGGTTAATACAGATTTTGCACCATGAGAAGAAACACACTGAGATATGCTGGATGGTGAAAACAAATATTATCATTGCAAAGCAGCGATGTGGGGAACGGACAGAATGAGAGAGACAAATTAAATGATATATCCAAGGACAGACAGGAAACCCATGTCACAGCAGGGAGCTCAACTCACATCTGTTCTGTTCCAGCCCAGCACCTTTTCTACAAGGAGCCTCCCTCAGCGTGCTTCATTTGTGGTCAAAATTCCAACCAGGGAAAAGAAGAAACAAGGAAATACTGCAAAAACTTTAACCCCACTATTGAGCACTTTTCATAGTGTCCAGGTTGTTAAGTTCAGTCTTTAATAATCTATGACAGAAAGCAATTTAAACCAGGAGAGGCAGGCGCAGGGCAGGGGAGGTAGAGGTGAGTGCTGAAGCCAAAGGAGACAATCTTGTAGGGGAGAAAAAAAAAACCTGTGAGCCATAATAACAGCTTTTCTTAACAGGACTTAACTAGGTTAGAGCGACCTCTGAGAGGTGCCAGAATTTTAACAGCCAGATTTTAATGCGAAGGATTATGGATATTTCTGTATAAATTGCCCTTGTTTTACACAGACCGTTTTGCTGAGCACAATGTTAATTTTCCAGCTCTGCTGGAGCAGCAGCTTAGGAGAAGATAAACAGAAAATGATGCCTTTAGCAGCTGACAGATACCTTGGGATGCCTTGGCTGAGAGGGACAAGAAATCTGTTTACATGAAGATGCTGGGGACATGAAGGGGGCACCAGCTTTGTAGCAGTGCAGCTCTGATTGGGGTGGGGCAGGTGGCAAGAGATGGGAAAGGATGTATTTTTTGTGACTCCAGCTCCTCAGTCTGAAAGCCAAGGTTAAGACCTTCCCAGGCCTGATCCCAAGGCTGTGCCAGGACATGCACTGTGTCCAGCTGTGCCAGTTCTCTGTTGAGGGATGTACCCACTTCTCGAGGGACAGCACACAGGGTAGTGTCACCCTGTTCTTCCAAGTTCTTCTAAGCCTTCTGATGTTTACGTTCTCATAATGAAGTTTCTCCCGCACTTTTATGTAAATAATAATTGGTTTGCATTATTTTCTGGAGGAGGAGAAATTTGATGGATTGCTGTCTTGTCCAGTGTCATTAGAGAGGTGGCACTTTCATCCTCCAATCCCCTGTCACTTTTGTTAGTCTACAAATATCGGAGTCAGGAAATTAAATTCCCTTCTTTTTCTTCTTCTTACCTTAGAGTCCAATGTCTACATAATTTTATTTTGTGTCCTATTGCAACAGGGTAGGAATGGAACATTGGAGTTGAAAGCAATTCATGACTCCTCCAAGTACCACCCTCAACATCTCTGCAGCCACATCTCCATGGAGGCAGGATTCAGGCTGCACCAGCTCACAGGGGTCACTCACAGGGCTGAGTGAGCAAGCAGGGCTCTTCCCAAGCACTGGGAAGTGAGGATGGAGGAAGGAAGGGGTGCCTGGTGGGGTCCATGTTCTCCTGCCCCTCTGGCCCAAGAGGTGCTGTACTCCAAAATTACCCAGTCACAAACTGGCTCCTTGACTTGACAGCTACACTGGGCCTAATTCCAGGTAATTATGACTTAAAACCAGGGATATTTAATAATTATTCATAACAAAATATTTTTAATTTTCAACTGTTTTCCTCTCTTTGTACTTCCCTCTCATTAACTCTTTTTCGGTGTGAGACAAGTGACTGGCATTGATTCCAATTAAAAGTAAACATTTCTTTTTTCAAAGAAAAATGATATTACTGTGGTAGCCATACTTGAATAGCACCAATAGATTTTCCTGCCCTAAATGATGTAGCTGAACTCAGTGGCTTACAGCGAGGTATTATTAGCTCAGGTACAATCCCTCAGAATTCCACCTGGCCACAGACATAAATTCCTGCCTCCATTACAGCTTTGCCAATACCATTTCCATGCTGGCTGCACAGCAGCTTTATCGTCAGATAATGCACGCTCACAGGAGTGCACAGCAGTGACAGAATGGGGTTAGGGCGCCAGAAAAGCCACATTACTTTTTTATCTATAGGAGCTGCAAAAGAAGGTAGGAAAGAGAAGGGCAAAGACACTGAAGGCTCAGCTCCAGGCTGCTGCTGGGTAAAGAGAAAGGAAGACAGAAAAGGGCTGTTCTCACTCAACTACTCTTAGTGGAGGAAACTTTTCAGAGATATTTCCCACTAGTCTTTCACTTATTATGCATCAAGGGCAGAACTATCTCCGTTTTATTGCACTCTGTCACTCAGAGCTGGGCTAATCATTGCTGCTGAGGAGGGAGGCAGCCAGTTGGGAATTGTCTCTTCAAGTGCCCCTCATGTTGCTTATTCACATGCCACTGCCCTGACTGGAGCTGTCCGATGACTTTGGAAAAAGGATACGGATAGGTAAAGGACACAGTGAAAATAGACAGGTATATATGACTAAAGAAATAAAGGACAATTCTGCAACGTCCTGAGCTTGAGTTGAACTCTCTTGAAGCAAGCTTGGCTCTGATCTGATCAGCACAGCTTTAGTAACAACGTGTGATGAGCTCTGGGCAGAAACTGCCAAGCCTAGGAGATGACCCAGTGCCTCACAGCAGGTGAAGCAGCCCAGCACCTCCACTTCCCCCAAGCCCAGTCCAGCAAGGTCTGGTCTCACCTCAGCTGTTGAGACCAGCACAAAGTTGGGCACAAAGTTTAAATGTGGAATTTTTCAGACTGTTAGAAAGGGCTATCAATGATGCCTTGGAAAAGGCTGGGTCTGGAGCAGCCATCTCAAGCAGCAATGTCAGAGGCCATCATTCTCTCATCCTGATGCGTCCAGGCAAAGAAAAACATCTCTGTCTAAAAATCTTCATATCTATGTTTCAAAGAAATGAGAGGAAAACAGAAAGGAGCTTCCTCAAGGTGAAGAGCACACCTGAGTCACAGGAAGGTGCTGCAGCTGCACAGAGGTCGGTGTTTGTGCCAGTCACTTGAGGGAGGCAAAGAGCCACACTGGGGTTTGCCTGGACCTCCTGTGCTCTGCCTTCCTGGGAGAGAAAAAGAGGCCCAAGGTTTGGAGATACTTCTTAGCTTCTGGACAGAAAGCAATGAATAATGAGATGAAAAAATGAACAAGGAAATAGAAAATGTAACAGGATTTGTGAGGACACCATTTCAATAAGACTGCCAAATATGAGTGAGGGGGTCAGCACATCTTCAGATGATGTTTGCTGTAGACAATGGCAAGGGTTGGGTTGTCTGCCTGAAAGGATCTAAACTCACTGTAACAGTTGGTGAGAGGATGAAAGGCTGAGAAAACAAAGGTCATTTTGATCCACACAGCATGATCAAACTCTCTAAACACCACAGACGTTCTGAGCAGATGTGTCAAACTTCTGCTTCAGAGTCAAAATATCAGCAAATAGAACATGCCAATGTGCTGTGCTCTAGGGAAACCACAAGTAATTTCCTTGGTGAGTGCTGTGATCAGATCCATGCCACGAACCAAGAGGGAATAGTGAAAAATGAACAAAATTTCAAAAAGGATTGTAAGGATAATTGAGATTTTTTTCTCCATGGAAAAAGGCTACAAATATAGTGTCCATTGAAGAGGAATGAGAAGGATGAATAAGATAATACAACACAGACATGGTCAAGAATATAAAATGATATTTGGAACTTTTGTGTCTAACCTGACATTTGAGCAAGCACTTTGGGACAATCTGCACAATTAAAACAGAAGTTGTCAGAAGACTTAGAACACTTTTAAGTGTTTAACCAAAAATAACCACTGGAACTCTGTGTGACAAAACTGAAATCAGCTACAGTCTGCTGTAAGCTGAAAATGATATTTAAGTGCCAGACAATGTGATTTCTACCATGAGGGCTGCCAGAACATTTTTTATTTTATTGGTTCACATGCCATTTTCTTGGCAAGTTTCCACCGTCTCTCCCACCCAACCAAGATGGATCTTGGTTTATTAATTCACAGCAACACAACAGATCTTTGTGGGAAGTTTTGTCTGAAAGATGTGATTCACCTCTCAACTCAGTTTTGCTCTGGAAACACCAGAGAGGGAGCCTCTCTCTTGCCACTGAATGGTGTCACCATCTGAATTAGCTGACAAAAACCCTGGGATCAGCTGAGAACACCCTGAGCTGTGAGTATTCCGAGACAGAATCACAGAATTGCAGAATGGTTTGGGTTGGAAGGGACCTTAAAGGTCATCTCATTTTCCCCCCTGCCAGGGGATCCTTCCTCTATACCAGGTTGTTCAAAGCCCCTGAACACTTCCAGGGATGAGGCATCCACAGCCTCCCACAATGTGAGAAGCATTAAAGGACATGAATGTGAACACTTTAAAGGAACTTCATTCAGCCATTAAATTTGGATGTATCCACCTCTTTCTTAGGGGTCACAAATGAGAGCAATTTACCATAAACCTCTGGGGATTCTGCAGCATGAAGGCAGTGGTAGGTAAATATTTCAGCTCTCTGCAGGAATTTCTGCTCTGTTTATCACTGCAGTTTCAGAGCCACTTACGTGAACAAAAAAATAGTTTAGCAGCTCAATAGAGCAAGGCAGCCACGGTATCCCTGCTGGACTGGACATGTGTGTGTTAGCTGCATCACTGACCACCAAAATGTCCCCAGGTGTGAGTGCAGTATTCCTGTGTTCTTCCAGCTGACATTTTGGTGTAATTCTACATTGATAGAAGTACAGCTGGAATACCAGTGCAGAATCCAGCTCAGTGTAATCCACTGAAGCTGAAGAAACACTGTGAAAGTCCTTTTGAAGCTGTGGGTTGGGGCTGGGTCAAACAGATCTGTACATCCAAGGAGTAGCACCCAATCACTGCTCTCCCTGTTCCTACAGGCAGTCAGCCCCTGAAATGATGACAAATTGGTTTGGAAACGCTCTGATGCACCTGGATGATTTTAGAAAAGTAGAGGCCTGGGGGATTCCCTTTTCAACCAAAATGGGAAATACATTTTTATAAAAACCAGTCAAGTTACTTTTCTTTTGTTTTCATCACTGAGATGTCTTTGGTGACAATGAAAGCAAAACATGCACAGTCCAGGGGAGAGCCAGAATCCCACAGGCAAACAGCAACCCAGCTTGTCTCCAAGAGCTTAGGCAGTGGCTTCACTGCACAATTGCAGCCAGTTTCTCTCCTTTCTTTTCTTAAGTCAATCTCCTCATCACCTGTGGATGGACTTGACCTTAGTTTAGGCCATTTTACAGTCTCTTAGACAAGCAAACAAACAGAGATAGGCCATAACCTTAAGAGTTTTCCCCATGGCTGGTTAGGGCTAGCAACTAGAGGGGAGAAAAGCAAGCAAATACTGAACCAGATGCTAAATTCTGTCTCACTCCTAGACACCCTATGGAAATATTCGTTTCTTAGTTTTCATGGATCACCTTGTCCCTCAAGCAAACATATCATTTTCTTTCCTAACAGTCATGAGTTACTTTAGATCAGTGCTGGGATTAATACCAGCAGCACTGGGACTTCTAACACAACACTGGCTGTGCAGCTGGGTTATTATCCTAACACTCTGTCTAAACCAAGGAACAGCTCCCAAGCCCCAAAGTTAAACATCCTTTTGCCCATGTGATTCACAAGCAAAGACCCTGGGCTGGACATTTCAGCAAATCAAATCTTGGCCTTGCCTTGACCCGCACTTTAGAGTCCTTTCCACTTCTACTGCAAAAGTGCAAAACCATTTATTTAGGAGTGTCACACCAGAGGAGGACAGATTTCTCCTGCTTTTCAGGAGCGACTCCTGAACTTTTACAGGATGTGTAATGATCCACTGATCCACTTCCCAGGAGATGGCTCAAGGAAGGCAATGGCAACCCAGACCCCAGTGAAGTCTCAAGGTAGAGCTCAGTGGTTTTAGACACAAGTTCTTTACATTCATGTTTTCTGCCTTATTCATACTAGCAACAACTTCCACCCATCCCTCTTTCCTCAGCCTTAAGTGATAAATCCTCAATGGGCTTTGCCCAGTGTTTAATAAAGCTTTGCCCAGTGTTTAATAAAGCATTGCAGAAGAAGCAGCTCAGCTGTGACAGCTGTGGCCTTTGGGGACAGCTGGTCAGGAGCTGCCTGGAGAGGCTCTTACAAACTCACTCAGCCTCTGAGAGTAATGAGATTCACAGGAGAAGAATGGCAGTGCAAGGCATGGGGACCCCTACAATCTCTTGTGCTTGAGAGGGGAAGGGAACATCCCTTCACTGCCTTCATGGACATTTCCTCCAGTGGGACAAAACCTATGTGTGGAGCCCCTCAGGAAGGTACTGTTGTCCCTCCTTTTTTCACTTCCAGTCTCAGTCCTGGAGTTTGATCAGTCTTGAAACACAATTTATCAAGAAGAGGCAGCTTGGCTTGATCATCCTTCCATATCTCACCTTTCTTTGCTTATTTGGACAAAATTATTCCACACAGACACTTTCACACAACCAACAGAGCTGAGCCTCTCCTCTGCTCCTGTAGCATTGAGTTAATTATGAGCTGCACTCCCTTGCCAGGAAAAGTAACCACCTTGGACACTCTAATCAGACACACGAGAGCTCAGGAGGATAAAACCAGATGTACAGAAATATCTGCAAGATGCACAATTCCAGCCCCTGTTAAAGCAAGACTTGCACAGCCCCCTCTCCACCTGCCTGCAGGTTCTCCACCTCCCCTGTTTGCCAGAGACAACAGGAGGAAATCTGTGTTCAGCTGTTCCCTCTGGGCAGAGATTAATTCATTGACAAGGCTCCTAGGAATGTGCCAGCTCATTAATTACCGTAAGAACTATGTCAGCAAGAAGTAGGCAAGGTGACTGCTGAAAATGGTCAGAGAGACCATCTATTAGTGCTTGCTACCCTGGTCATTACATGCCAAAATCCACACCAATAACACCTGGCAAACGTTTCTCAACTATGAAATATCACAAATTGCACACTTTAACATAAAGCACTTGTGTAGATCAGCACTGGGGAAGCAGACTACAAGGAAATTAGCCCCACAGGCAAGTCAGTCCTGTTCCAGGGATAAGATTATTAAGTTATTTCCAGTGAAGTCCTGGGAGAATGATGGGTCTCCCAGCAGTGGAAGGTGACATGGAAAACTCCCAAAGCTTTGACACACCTTTGACACATCTGTGTTTCTGTGTCTGCTATTAAAGACAGGGTTGCCAGAAGGTGTCCCATATCAAACCCACTGGGCAGAGGTAGGGAGGGATGAGGCTCAGCAGGCTGAGATCTCAGTCTCAGCTCAAGTCAATACTTGACTCCACCCTGTCTACAAAGGCAGAGAAGTGGCCATAGCCCATTTCAAATCTCACAGCTTCTAGCTCTGTCGGGTTCTTTCCTTAAAGGGGGAACATGAACACCAGAAAGTCTCTGATTTGCTATTAAAATTCATCATTCTTCTTGTAAAGCCAACGCTGGGATAATGTGCTGGGGATTAGACCCAGGAAATCCATCAAGGCCAACACTTAGTCACACTCAAGTGCTTTTATGCCACAGTTGCTATGAGGAGCTCTTCAAAAACAGACCCTTAAGAAGATCAGGAGGGCAGGGGGTCTCCTGACTGCTGTGCAATTGAAGGCAGGGCCCTTCCCCAGACAGAGCCCCTGCATTGGCAGTGAAGGGGCATTTGAATGTCAGGCAGTGGGAAGCAAAGCCTTATCAATGCATCAAAGGTTCTGCTTCCCTTAGCTCAAAGGGAATTAAAGGAATAGAGAGAATAAGCTGGAGAAACTTAATGTTGTTTCAACTTGCACCGAGCTCAGAAGAGCTCTGGAGTATTTGTAAGAGCAAAAAGGAAGATCCACATTACAGCCCCTCTGCTTCCATGCTTATCACACTGCAGGTGCAGCAAAGGGTACATTGGGATCTGTGGTGTATTCTGCCACATTCCAAACCATCCACCCATAACCCTTTCCAATCACCACACTGAATCAGAGAGAGTCACCTCCCCTTGGGCCCCATAAACAGCCCACTTCCTTCTGGTGTTTCTGATAGATTTTCATTTTATTCCCCCCCTCTTCCTTTTCTTTGGCCAGTCTCACTACAGGTCATAGCGCTAGGAAACAGTAATTTTGTCATCTGGTATAAAGAGGATATGACAGAGCTGTGCTGCAAAATGCCACACATCAAACCATAACGAATTGCACAAATAACTGTTCAGATGTCCAAAAAGGGGAGGCAGGATGTGAATGGCCCCCAAGTGCACCAGCTCTGCAGAGAAATATGACTCCGCCTAAGTTTGCAAGGTTTTGGGACAATCCTTCCACATGCTGAGAGCAAGATGTGCCAGTAGGCAGACAGGGCATGTCACCTCCTGAGACCTTTGCCAGAAGTCCTGCAGGGAGCCACTGCCCCTGGGGGACAGCATCAGCTGTGTCACACACCTGGAGCCATCGATTGCCTCGAAGAAACACTGGGAAAGCACAAAGGGAGTGACCTGGTGTCCCCTCTGGGGTGTTCAGTGAGGTTTGGGAGGAAATCAGAAAGGAAATGTGTGAGAGATTCCCCTGGCAGGGAGGAGGCAGGAACAGGCTGATGATGAGCTGCTGAGGGGTGTTGGTGCAGACCGGGGAGAAAGCAGAGAAGCCTGATGGGCTGGAGGAAAGAGGAGGAGGAGGAGGAGGAAGAGGAGTTGCTCTCTGGGAAAAGCAGGAAGGATTGGATGGGAGCTTAAAGAGACATTTGGTGGGGGTAAGGAAGGTGGAAGGGAAGCCAGAAAGCAGGTTGGCAATTCAGATAAAATTGATTAGATGCTGATAAAAGCAGCTGGGAGGGACTCAGAGAAGATGAGATTAAGAAGCGCACAGGGGAGATGATGAGTTTTGGAGGGAAATGAGAAGTCACAGTCGTCTGGATCCTGCTGATGGTCTTTAGAGAAGAGTCTCAGCAGTCTGAGAGAGGGGTTGGCCACAAAGCAGAACAGATGTGCAGAAACCCCCAAGGGGGCCAGAAAAAGGCAGGGGACTGCTAGACCTCCTGAATGCCCTCTGGGATCATCAGCCAGCCAGGTTAGACACAGCCCTGTCTGAACAGCACAGTGACACTGTGAGTGAGCCCCAGCTGCTCCCAGGGCTGCACACACTCCAGTGATGCTCAGTGGGCTACAAACACTCTGCAACAGCTCCTTGCTTTTCAGTCTCTGTTTAGCAACGTGGTCCTCAGCCAGCTGGGCTTAGATCCCAGCCAGCAGAGCAGACAGAGCTCAATGAGACAGCTCCAGTCCCTGGGGACAGGCCACCACCCTGAGGGGGACTGAGTGGCCCTGGTACAAGATTCCCTCCCCAGGGACAGAGGAACACTCTGCCAGGCTGGGTGGGCCAGACCGGGCTGTGACCCCCTGGGCTGGACATGACATGGCCCTGGCCTCGCTGCCCTCACTGGGAGAAAGGTGATTGAGAGGTCTGAACGGGGCAGTGAGCAGGAGACAGAGGCAGAAAAAGCCTTGGCTCCATTCCTTGATCTCTTTTCTGGGCTGGGAATCAACTCATGTGCCTGTTTGGTCAGGCAAGAGCAACCACAGTGCTGCACCCCGGCTCCTTGCAGGCTACATCTCTGTTTGCTTTCCCCTGACATCCTTCAGCGTTTGCTGACAGATTCCTGCACTGCAGATCCTGTGAAATGGGCTGGAGCTGACCCTCACTTAGCGAGACCTTCCCCAGCAGTGAGTGGGGCTGCCAATTCACCCCTTTATTAGGGATGCAGACTGAGTGGGCAATGCCTCTAAATGGGGCAGCAGATGCTTTAACTTGCTTACAAACCCTTGCCCAGCAAACAGTGCAACGGCAGAAACAATCAGCCGAAAGCAGGAGCTCACACGGTGCTTCAGCCCTCCTAAAATGCTGAAGAAACACACGTTTAACTGCAGCCTAAATTAGATTAACTCCTCTTTGGGGCTATGAAGACCGTGGGTTATCCAGTTTGAGGTACTTTCTCTGCTGTCTGCCTGGCCAGGTCTGTAAATAGTTACATCCCTTTATAAAATAGAGTTTGGTGCTGAGGAAATCCAAGGAAGAGAATAGCAAAGGCAAGCAGAAGCCAAATTTGCAGACCAATTGATAACTCTCCTTATCCTTATCACAGCTTCCCCCCACATTTTCTAAACAGAAACTGTCACATCTGCTGGGGCCAGGCCACCACCCTGCCCAGACGGTGCCTCCAGTGTCCCACTGCTCAAACACAAGCACAGAGGATTACTTTTCCCTTATTCCTTACAATAAAAATAAAAAAGGAAAGAGCAGGGAAGAAAGAAGACAAAGGGAAGAAAAGATGAACAAGAAGAACCGACTTTGAGCAATGGGGGTTAATCTGACTCAAAGCCTAAATCCATGTTAGCAGTTAATCCAGTTAGTAAGGCTTTCATTGGGAGCTTTGAGAAATCCTTTAACCTCTTGCTGTAAACCAGGAGCAGCTTAACAGCTCAATGTTCATGAGAAAAGCCTGTCAATAATGCTGCTAAGCAGGTATTTAGCAGGATTTAAGAAACAAGCATGTGACAACTCTTCTTTAATGAAGCAATTGGGTTTCTCTCCAGGAACCAAATGGTCACCATTTCCTTTCCTCTCGCCCGTGATCTGCTTTTCAAGATTCAAAAGAAGATGCTGTTCTGGTCCTGGCAACTTGACAAGTATTCCTTCCTGGGGAAAGCTGAGTGAAATGCAGATTTCTCTACTGGTTTTTATAAATCTCATGGGTTCTTTGTCCTAAGAAATCTTCTATGAAGCAGACTGCAGTAGAAAAAAAAAAAAAAACACTACAATTTTTTTCCTTTCAGAGATGTCTATACTGTTCAAAGGAAAGCGAGCTGACAAAATGGTTTAACGTTTAAGTCTTCTTACCTCAGTCTGAATCTGAGGATAAACAGAACACCAAGGTTTTTTTTACCATTTCCCTGCAAAATCTGAGTTAGCTGTAGCCCAGAAATCACGCTGTCACATGTAGCCTGGTGCTGCATCCCTTGCATCCCTGTCCTTGGCAAAGGCAACGTGGGGGGCAATGTAAACTTCATCCCTGTCCTGGGAGACATGGCTGACCAGAGGGAGGCGAGATAGATGAGTAATGCGATGGTTGACTCTCACAATTAAAAGGCAAATGTCATGTGTAATATATGTTAAGAGAAGTTTTATAGATTTACAGTTATATTCTAGCCCCCTTGAGCTGTTATCAGGGGGTGGCCTGGATTTGGGGCATTTGGGAGGGTTGGCTCGTTACTGTGGCAGCACCTGACCTCCAACCAAGATTTAAGGACTTAAACTCCACCACTGGACAGAGAAAGAGTCGATGGACAGAACTTTGGGAGGGGTTAAAGGGTCAAAAGGCAAAACCTCCATTGGGTGGGTGAGCACATGGTGGGAAAGATCCTCTGCTCCCAGCGCTGTAATATTTTCTCCATTCAGTCTTCTGTTGTATTTTTAACAATGCTTTAATAAACCTTTTAAATTTTGGAAGTGAGTATCATTTTTTTACAGAGGTGATTGTCCCTCCTTGGCTTCTCTATTCTGTTATATTTTTAACAATGCTTTAATAAACCTTTTAAATTTTGGAAGTGAGTATCATTTTTCACAGAGGTGATTGTCCCTCGCTGGCCTCTCTGGGTGTGCAGTTGGTGGAGGGTTTGTGAGGATGTGCATCCATCCTCTGGGCTGTGCTTATTCATCCCTCTGGTCATGGAAATCCCACCACAGAACGTTTCAGGTACAGCTGCCGTAATTATCTGTTTGAATTGCTACAAATTCTCTCAAATGCATGAGATCCAAGGTGTTAGGACCCACTTTTTAATGTGCGACACCCTTCTCAAGCTGCAAAGCCCTCTGGAAACCAGACCTGCTGGGCAGCAGGGCAGAAATCCCTGCAGAGGATCCCCATCAGTACAAACCAAGATTTTGTGCTATGCTATCCCATCCACCCCATTTCTTCCGGGAAACAGGGGAATTGTGAGCTGCAGGGAAGAAAAGAGAGAAGGGAAGCGAGGGGATGTGCATGTCAAAGGTGAGTGACACACACAGAGAATGAGGGACAAAAATCACAGCTTTCCTGATCTGACAAGGGGAGTATTTCTCCCAGCCCTCTCTGCCTCTTCCATTTCAGACTCAGACACTCCCATTTCCATTCACTTTCACAGCTGAAAGGTCGTTTTGCCTATTTTCCCCTCTCAATTCCAAGGAGGAACGCTGCATTACCTCAGGCATTTGCTGTGCTCCCTCAGCGGACTGAGCCCATGCAACATTAATCCTGTGTTAGCAGCCGGTGATGCTCAGAGGAGGCCGATCTTTGCCGTCCTGGCTGCTGCACAAGAGCAAGCAGGGTCCTTCAAAGGGAAACGCTTTGCAGCTCTCAGTGCCTGAATTCAGTTCCAGGTTAGCAAAGCCAAAGTGTAGGAAAATCCAAGAGAAAATACTTCCTCTGTAAGCCCTCAGTCAGAATCTCAAGAGTGTGCAGGTATTTTACTTTCTGGTTCCTGTAATATCCTTTTCTGCTGATAAAAGCAAAACATTTCCACACATGCACACAGATATTAATCCACTTATAGAAGGATTGTCTTTATGGGAGTCATACCTAATGACCATGATCCTTTGTGAATAACTCTGGTAGGTACAAGGACAGCACAGATACTAATTAACCTGTAACATTGCCATTAAAAAGTCATGACATGAGTTAATACACTGACTAGGAGACTTATTTTTCCTTTCATAAATTATATTTTCCTACAGCTCAATTAGCCATTTTCAAGCACTATTTTTTTCCCCAGTCCTCACACTGTCTTTTCTGAAAGGATGGTAACAATCCATTTTAAGAAAGGAAAGTTAACCTTTAAAACAACAAAAGAGTGGCAAAAGAGTGAACTCCTACTCAGTTCAAATTCCAGCTCAGTCCTTGTTGGCCAGGTATATTGATGGAGATGAGCGGTTTTATGCATTATGCAGAGCCATCTTTTCACTGAAAAACATACTTCAAACAGATGCAATGTTAGCAGGCACTGGGATACTGAGCAATTGATTATTCTGTTTACTGCAGAATAACCTGCTGTATCTAGGTTTGATGGTGCTGTGTTTTCACACTCTGGTTTCTTATGAAGCCAATACAAAAGACAAAGTGGACAAGGGCAACATTTGTTAGACCACAGTCACGGCTGAATTGCAGCATCTGGATGCAGGAGGTAAGGTTCAACTGAGGAATTCAAATTCATAAAAGCAGATGTATAAATCACACATCAGCTACAGAGAAAAAAAAAACAAACACCAAACCCTCAGCTCCAGACAATTTTCACCTTGATGCAGCCACGTCCAGCCCCCAGCTTCCAAAGGGAACCATCTCCTAAATTACATGCTATGATTCTCTCCCTTCTCTGCAGTGGGACACATCCATGGCTTTTCCAGCTCTGTTTTCCTGCTGAGCTGGCCAGGACAGTGCAGAGCCACTTGTGGTCTACCAGCAGCCCCAGCCACCACTCCCAGAGCTCCTCCTGCCAGGAGAGCAGCAGCACTGACCAGAGGTCCCTGCATCTCCTCCCAGCACCACTGTGGACCACACTGGCAGGAATTTGCCACAGATGGGCTGGGTGCTGCTCTCTGCTTTCCCACACATCCCTTTCTCCCCCTGACCATCCCTCCCTCCTGCCCATCACTCCCTCCTGGACATCCCTGCTTCCCCCTGACCATCCCTCCCTCCTGGCCATCCCATCCTCCTTCTGCCCAGCCCTGCCTCCTGCCCATCCCTTTCTCCTCTTGCCCATCCCTCCCTCCTGCCCATCCCTCCCTCCTCCTGGCCTTTCCTCCCTCCTGACCATCCCTCCCTCCTGACCATCACTCCCTCCTGACCATCCCTCCCTCCTGGCCATCCCTCCCTCCTGCCGATTTCTCCCTCCTCCTGACCATCCCTCCCTCCTGGCCATCCCTCCCTCCTGCTGGCCATCCCTCCCTCCTGGACATCCCTCCTTTCTCCTGGCCATCCCTTCCTCCTGACCATCCCTTCCTCCTCCTGCCCATCCCTCCCTCTCCTGCCCATCCCTCCCTCCTGCCCATCCCTCCCTCCTGCTGGCCGCGGCCCAGCGCAGTTTGTGCTCTTTAGTCAGCGCTGCCCTGGGGGTTTCCCGCAGCCATCTGCCCGCTGCAGCATCTGAGCAGACCTTCTGCTGACTGTGCCTCCCGAGGAGGGAGCCGGATCCTGCCACTCGCAGGAAATAAATAAATAACACGGGAGCGAGAAGGGGCGCTGCTCTTTTGTCCTGATGCAGTCTGGCAGGGTCAGCTGGGATGTGCTGCTTGGAAAGAGCCAGAAAAATGACAGGGTCCATCCAGCCTTAGTAAATCCCTCCTGCCCAGGCTTTGCAGCTTTTTTCCCAGCTACAGGAAAAGAGTGAGGATGCCTCAAGGTATGATCCCCATGGCAGCACCAGGAAGGATAAACCATGGCCATTTGGAACCTGCATGGGATTTGGGAGAATCTCTTCTTAAGGTGGATTGTGGTGAACACAGGATTGTCTTTTTCCTCAGGCTGGGAGATGCTACAGTTTGGGGCTTTCCAATTGCTATCAGCCAGGAATGAAAGGCAGCTCCACAGACCAGGGAGGGATGGACACAACAACCAGCTCTTGTCCCTCCCCATGGCCAAGGAGATGCAAACCAGGACACGCTCTGGAGAGAGGGACAGCAGAGCAAGGAAAGGTAGGCAAAGGAGGAGAAGATGCAGAAAAGCACTGAGCTTAGGCATGGCTGAAGAGACCAAGATATGAGGGGAAACACAGAGCAGAGTCTGAGGCTAATTTGACAGCTGTTCCTGTGGGTATCACAGGCAGATGATGTGCTCATGTGCTCATTTTGGGGTCACCCCATTGCATCGAGCCTCTGTAAACCCAGGCTCACAAGCCACCACACAGTTCTAGGGTCTCCAGTTCTTGCCTGGAGCTGTTTTTAAAAAAATCTGTGCAGACACCCCTGAGAAAGAGGGTTCAGGAACCAACCCTCTGCTCCCAGCACCCCCTCACCCCAATCCCTTTCCACCTAAACAGAAACAGCCTGTAGTGCCTCAGACTGTGACTAAGGGATGAAGTGGCACTCACTGAAAGGGGGGATCATTTAACAAATTAGTCTGGGAGGATCTGCAGGAGCCAGGCTCTACCCAGGATGGAAAAGTTTTGGAGCAAAGCTATGCAAAGGCAGCCTGAGTCAGACCCCTTCTACCTTAGCATGGTCACGCCACTCAGACCAAGCTCCTTGGGCACTGTTAGCAAAACCTGCCCTTCTGTCCTGCTGTCATCTGAGGGCTGACGAGATCATCAGCCAGGCTGCAGGCAGGGAAACGACAGAGGTGGAATTAATGGGAATCACCTCATTTGCCTCCCTGCCCACCCCGAAGGCTGCAGCACCGGGACAGGGACAGCACCGCCCGTGCTCAGCCTCTGCTTGGAGTAATTAGGGCAGATGCAGGTTGGATGCAGCGAGCACAGGAGGGTGGGGGCAGCGAGGGAGGGATTGGGGGAACATCAGGTAATGCCAGGCTCCGGGCACAGACGGATGGCACCGAGATTCCCTGCGTCAGGCTCTTGGTCCCAGCAGGTTTAGGTACAGCCGCCCCGACAGATGCAACCACCCAGCTCGGAGGGATTCAAATTAAGGTCAGAAGGGATAAAGCAATGGTGAGGAAATGAATGCCTTGTTCCTGGCTCACAGTCATGCCCAGATGCACGTTCCTCATCCTTTATGAGGATAATTAAAATGCATCATTTTTGTGTGTATGTGCGTGCACATACGTGCAGGCACACACCATTTATTTCTCTGGACAGGAATACAACCATAAGAAATATTTCTTCTTTCACTGCCTTTTTTCACTATCTGGATTTTAAGCTTGGGAAGACAGGAAGGGAAAGGGTACTCCTTTTCTCTGTTTATCCTTACCAGGAGAGGAGGGGAAAACTGCTCACAACTTTTCAGTCCTGAGCAGGAATTTGGTGGCACAAGAACAGTTTGTGCAATCTTCCCTTTGCACAGAGCATGTAATGCCTGTGCTTGGAACTGGGCCCAGGAGGGGCAGGTTTGCTCCCCTAGCTCTGTCACTCAGCAGATTAATTAGCAATTTCTCTCAGCTCTATAACATAACCACAGCCCAAATCTGCAAACTCTGAACCCACCCCAGAGCCCAGTGCCAGCTGTGCCCATCACTTGTCCGACATCCATGAAGGTCCTACATGCCAGGACTTCCTTCCCTCCTCCTGCTAAGACAACCTGGCTTGAGGCTGTGACAGACTCTCTTTGCATCCTGCTGTGCTCTCCATCGTAGCTGCTCAAGTGTCCACATCTAAAACCAGAGTCCCAGGAAACAACTCTTTCCAACATGGGTGCCCAGAAGCACAGCCCAGAGCTGGGAGGGAGATGTGCTCAGTGCTGTTTGAGGGAGAGGACGGAACAGCTGACAGGACTGGTTTGGCTCTCTGAGGCCACTGCACACCAACTGAACCCTATTTTTACCCTTCCAGCTGAGGCACACAGCCTGTTTGCCTCCCACCTTCTCCCAAGGTAGGCACACATTTCACCTGAGACCCAAAAGCAGAGAAGTGTCTGAGCACTGCTCTGTGCTTAAGGTTTGCAAAAGGCTGTTATTGCTGGCCTCTAATACCCTGTTAGTGTCTGTCAGAGGAGAGGGCTGGACACTTTTCACTCATCATAAATTTGTGACACTTGGGAATTTGTTTATTCCTGGCTAGAAAATGCTAAGCCCATCAGTTATGTCCTCACAATTCTCATCATGCTGTCTTAATTTACACTGACCTCCCAGCCAGAGCACAGCCCTGAATTGTCACAAACAGTCAGCTCTCCATTACACGGCTCAGTGGAGTGTGGGGGAGAGACATCTGTGTGCAGGGGCTCTGAGCTGCCTGTGCTCAGCACAGGATCCCCGGGCATAATCAGCCTGGGCACTGCCTGAATCCTGGCTGCCTCTCTGCAGCCCTGCTCTCCAGCTCACAAACCTTTCCAGAGTGCCAAGTGCTGCCATGCCCTGCTCTGCTCTGGCATTACCTGCCCCCAGTGCTGGTCAGAGGCTGCTGCCACCTCCAGCTCAGACACACCCGAGCCTGGGCTGGCAGTGACACTGGGGTGCTGCAAAGCCCATGCTCATTGCTTTATCTGGGCTAGAGCTGCTCCCATCCCTCACCTCTGCACCACCTGCCTCTGCATCCTCTCCTCTGGGAGCCTGGGTGAAGGACAAGCAAAGCTCCCACAGGAATTCAGTGTCTCACCACTAAGTGTCTGAATTATGGATTTTCACCACAGGCTTGGCCAAAGTGAGCTGAGACACAGGCATCTTGGGAGCCATCACCATACTGGTCTTCTTTGGGATGTGGTCCTCAAGGAAAGTCGTCAGCAATTAACAGAGATGTATTTTAGGTCTGTTTATAAATGTCTTGCAGCTGCAGTGATCAGGAGCTGAGCACAAATAGCAAGTGAGAGAAGTCTGTTTGGGCTCTTTTCTGATGTAACTGGCTCTGGATAGAGTCAGACTTGGTTTTCCTTCTTCCAAAGGCTGATGATGTCTTCAAATCTGTGAAAGCTGGGATGTGGGTGGGAGAGGAAAAAGACTATCCTGATCTCAGAATATCCAAATTGCTCAGAACCACTGAGCATCAAGACTAACACTGTCTGGGCTGGAATCAGCAGAAGCTGGCCAGAAGCTCTCTCTGAAGTTCAAGAGCTCATTAATTCATCTGTATTCACACAGGGTATTTAATCAGGACTTAGACTGCCATGGGGTTAAGATCTTCTTCAGAGACACCAGAAAATAAAGAGCATGGTGGTCTTTGTCTTTTGTCTTTTTGCTGGTGACCTCCTGCTAAACATCAGAGCCCAAAACTGCCTGCCAAGGCCTCAGATATTATCAATATCAATTAATTATCAATAATATCCTTGCTATCTTGCTACCATAACATATTTATCTCCAGGGATAAACTTCTGATTAGCTGCACTGCCCCTGGTTCCCCAAGCTCAAAGCCCTTCCCAGACACCACCCTGTGCCTCAGGCACTGCTGCCAGGGTGTGCTCCCTCCTCTCCCGTGCAATGGCACAAAAAAGGCTTTGGCACAGTCTTTGCAGAAGGACAGTAGCCCAAAAAAAGAAAATACAATTCAGGCTGCCACTAAAGCATGAAACATAAAACATAAAACATGAAAAAAGAGGAAAAGCACATATCCCTGCTGATGCTCTGCACAGCTTCAGCTTCCTTGGCTGGTTTCACTCTTCTCTGCTCCAGCATCTGTGAGTATCTGGGAGCAGGATCTGACCCAGCAGCCCCCAGCTCCTCCTGCCCCTCCATGAGTGCTGGTTCTGTGGCCACAGCCATGGCACTGAGCCATGCACAGCCCCTTCAGCAGGTGGACGTGCTGCCTTCAGCAATAAAGAGAGTTTGAAGCCATTAAAAACCAGCAAAATGACCCCTCCTGCGGAGCTCCTGCCACCAGGAAAGCAGCATCACCAGCAAACAAACAGAAACAGGCGCTGGAATGTTTGCCAGGGCGGCCGTGGTGGGAAATGAGGGTCGGGCAGTGCAGCAGGAGATGTAAAACAATCCCAGCTGCAGTGTCCAGCAGCAGCTCCTGGAGCAGAGCAGGATGCTCCATCCACACTCGCTCCAGGAGCACAAAACAAAGGGGGAATCAGGACGGGCTGGGCAGGCAGCTCGGCTAAAACACGGCTAACTGCTGCACTGAAGTAATAATCCTGCGCTAAATCCAGAATTTAAATGCCTCAAGGGCTTAAGGGCTGTCAAGAGCTGCAATTCATTTCCAGAGGTTTTATTTAGTTGCAGCAGCAATTTTACCTGAGGGTGACAGTAAATTTGAGAATTACAGGGCTAATAATTTAACAGAATTGGCTGCGGCATTTTCTTAAAGAAACACAAACACACACACGGACCTGAGGAAATGAGTTCTGCACATTGCATGCTTGCAGGTTTCATTTGAATGAAAATGATTAATGGGAACATAAAGACAAAACACACCACAGCAATAAAACAAATCAGCTCTGCCTCCTAAAGGTCAGAACAAACCTGCCTCCTGGTTTGGAAATCATCTCCTAGGACAACATCAAGTGTTTGCTTCTGCATCCCCCTCTTGCCTCTCCCTGCTGATAACTGCTGGTTCCTGACATCCCCAGCAAATGGCTGGAGCAGAAACTAAACACATTCTTAGTCAGACACACAAGATATGGACAGAAACTGTGGTTAACACCCTGGCCCTTTAATTTCAGAGAATAACTTTTTCCCGTCTGTATATCACTATGATTTGCAACTGAAAAAAATGAGACTTCTTTTACTCGGTACCTCAGTTCAGCTTGGGAGTTCAGCTTCCCTCAGGAAGAGATGGGGACTCAGCATAGCATCAATGTGCAATTTCCATTACCAGGAAGGTAAAACAGCATAACAATTAATAGGGAGCTCTTTCCTTATTGCCCTGGCCCCAGGAATGAGCAGAGCAAACAGATCCCCCTCATCCCCTTCCCAAATCGTGTGAGGGACAGCACTGCAGAAGTTCCCACTCAGCCAAACTGGTGTTTTAGGGAGGGAATTTAAAGATTAGGGAGCCTGGCCTAAGAAAAAAACCTGAACCTCCCAGCTGTGAGTCTGTCTTGCAGAAAAACTTTACATGATTTGAAACCACTGATATCTTTTCCCCCTCCCTGCCATTGTCATTGAGAAATATGTTCTTTTCTGCATTTCTAATTGGGATGGAACAGATGGCGAAGGCTTTGTTTAATGAAATACGTCCATTCAATTAACCCACGCCGTCAGGGATCCAGCAGTGCACGAGGAATCAGCATCCCACTGCTGGAAGGGATCCTGCTGCCCACACCTGCACACCTGAGCGGGGCCCAGGGTGCCACGGGCAGGGCCTGGAGGCACAGCCTGGACCTGCTGGACCTGGCTCAGCTGCCAGTGCTGCTTCCCAGAAACCTTGTTCCTCTAATTTTTCCTTTTTTCCCCCTGATTTCCAGTTTCAGAACTGCATCCAGAGATTTTGGACCCTGTGCTCAGCCTTGCCTTAACAACCCATGGAAAAGGCAATATCTCTTTTCCCCAGGAATTGCTGTGGGGTCCAGTTAGACAAGGAGCTCTGCCAAAGGGAACTGAGTCCCTCTGCCAGCCCTTCCCCTCCTTCTGGTGAGGGGAAGACCATCTGTGCCTCAGTTTCCCCATTTCTGGTGAATGACTATCAATTAATTCTCTGTGAACAACCCAATATGTGGTTCACTGACAGTTTGAAAATCAACCAAAAACCAACACAGCTTCCCAATGCAAAATGAGGCATTTTATTTCCTGTCTTGGTCTGAAACAAAGTTTGGCCCCTTGGAGGGACGGGGGTGACATTTTGAAGAACAAAAATTGAAACACACATTCATACTGTGAAAAAAAAAATCTTCTTCCTGTCCAATCCCACTAATAGCATGATTACCAGCAGAAACAGAGCCAAGAGAACACAAAGGGCTAGGATTAGATCAGGCTGCTCTGGAGTAAGTACTTTTATGCAGGTAAATAGTTTATTTCCAACCTTGCTCTCAGCTTCCACTAGTGCAGGAGCAGGGGCTGGTCAGGGGGGTGGCAGGAATAGTTTCTGCTAAAGAAAATTCATTAAATGACAACTGGACTAATTTTAGCATTTTAAAACCAAGCCATTTCAGGATTTCATTTCCAAATGGTGAATTGGTGCATTTACCAAAATTAATTGCTTTGGTGTTTTGGAGGTTTAGTTGATTGAGGTTTTTTTAAGTGAGGAAAGCAGAAAACCCCAGAACCTTTGGGGATTTTCCTTTACTTTTTCCCTTTTTCCTTCCTCTCCCCTTTCCTTTCTTTTCTCTGCCTCTTCCTTTCCCCATCCCTTCCCTTCAGGAAAGAAAGAAAGTGTTCAGCTGCTTCCCATGTTCAGACACAGGGAATAAATCAAAATATTTCTATGAGAAATACCTCTTCAATGATTGTTTTAGCTTATTTTACAGAAAATCCAAGGAGTTTATTGGTCCCTTTGGTTGTGGGGAAGCACCTTTGGACAGCACATCATTCAGAAATGGGATTTATGCAGCCAGAGGAGAAACACAACCCAGAGAGCTCCCAGCAGGCCCCGACATCCCTGGCTGTGTGTGACACCCAGAGTGACACAGAACAATCCCCAGGGGTGCCAGCCCTCACCCCTCAATCCCTGCACTCATGGGGGAGCCCCCAAGGTGCCCTCTGAGCTCCTGGAGAGCCCAGATGCCTCACCACCATCCCTCCATGCTGGGACAGCTGCTCCCACAGCTCCCAACACCCCTAAGGGTCCCCAGAATACATCCCTCCAACATTCCCAATTCTCTTGTGTTATGACTGATCTGGATTGTTTTCTCTTTTTTTTTCACCCATTGCAAGGCAGAGGGATGCCACTTTTGACTCCCTTTGAGCTGTTTATGGGCTTATCTGGCTCTCAGCTCTTATTGCTAGCCCTCTAATCCCTCTCCTCTCTCTGGTGGCACCACAGATATATTTCCTGGCATTTGTGACTGTTCCCACACTGTCTCGAGCTGAGCTAAACTGTTTCCAAGTGCAAAGCAGCATGACTGAAACCCCTGCTAGACTTTCATAATGAATATGAAGTTGCCAGACAGCAGAAATTCCTAACTTGACTTCATTCTCCAAATCCATTTATCAATGCTAATCAGCCAAGACCAGACAAGTCTTCCCATTTTCAGTAGAATTACCTTTTTTCCTAATGACAACAAAACAATTTTTGCAACAATAACAGTACATCATCATGTGAAACTCATTCTTTCGCTAACACAATATTTTAACTCATGACTCAGACGAGATATTGGCTGCAAAAATGACCCACTTGATTCATCTTTTTTAATGGCAGAAGTTTCAGAGAGGTATCTGAGATCCTGCTGTGGAACAATCAAGCCTGGAAGCAGCCCTGGATCTGAACTCTCTCTGGGATTTGAAGACACTGATCTAGCTCTAAAGCTCCTGGTTTGGAGAATACAGGTACACAGGAGGTTACTCAGATGTTTCAGCAGCCAAATCAAATTATTTTATGGTTTTGTAATGTTCTCAACCGGGATGCTACAGGGTGACTGGGCTAACATGACTGCTGCTGCTGGCTGGTAATAGAACTCAAGATAAAATTATAATTTTGCAGCCCTGAAGTGAAAGTATGCTAGATAAATGCACTAAGAAATTGAAACCTTCCCAAACCACCAGATTTTGCAATCAAAGCCCTGCATCCACTTGCCCATATCAAATCACAAAGGCTGATGGGCAGGTAAAGATGCTTTTCTGCCCAGGGTCAGAGCAAGGGAACTGCATTTTGCCCCTCCACAGCAGCTCCAAGTAAGAGATGGTTTCTGACAGCTCGACCCCCTCTCACTCTCTCAGCTTGGCTGCCCTGTCACTGGCAGAGTCCTCCAGCAGATCCAGCTGCCCAGACAGAGCTGGCTTGTACTTGCAAACGTGGCAGGCAGCCAGAGCAGCAGAGAGACCTGCTGGCTTTTCCCTACACAGTCCCCTAACAAGGAATCCTGATGTTCCTGGGCACAGCTTTCTTTCCCTGGGTACCTCACACCTCCCAGCAGCCGCTTGGATATCTCTGAGACTCCCCTCACACAGCAACAAACAACCTTTTTTCTTTCTTTCTCTGTAGGGATGAGCATATAAAAAACACCTCTTGTTAAAAAGGAATTTTCTTGCACCAGAGAGACAACTCCAGGCCACTCTAACCAGGTGAATTCTGCCCTTGCTGTTTTAACATCTGGCCCTGCTGGGACTTGTGTTTTTGCTTAAACCACACACATGAACCAGCTCCCAGGGAGTGAGCCTTGCTGAGGGTGTCCATGCATTAGGCTGTAAGGGATGGACAGAAAGTAATATTTCCTTTTTTTTTTTCCCCTAGCCATTCTGTTTGCCTTGACACAGATGGTGAGTCCAGGCCACCTTCAGATGGTACTTTCTGCCCCAATATATAGCACCTTCCCTTCTCTTAATGTGCCTTGTGTGTGACTGCTCCCTAACCCCCTTGAGACACAACAAATGGATTAGCACAAGCAGTTTAACCCAGAGCCCTTTGCTAACCATCCTCACCTTGAGTGGGGTGGGCAGAGGGCAAGCACAGTTCAACACCATGAGCTGCTGAAGGTTTAACAAGTGACCAGTCCAGCCAGCTGAGAAAAACCCAGACCTGTAGCCAGAAAAACCCCTACCACTCTCTCAACTCTGAGTTCTTGTCCAGGATAGAGTTCAGGAAAAAACAAGCAGCAAAGACCAATAATTTCAGCATCAGAATGGTGCATTCAGCTTGCCACAGAAAGCCTGCAGTATGAAAACACAATTAAGTAGTTGCACATCGACAGAGTCTCCTAATTGCTGCAAGGAGCAATTCAATTATGTTTTCAACACTGAAATGAGTCATTACCAGTCTATAGGGGAAAATTGTGTTTGTGGGGTCATGGTTTTTTATAGCATATGCTGTCTTCTTCCCAAAAGTTAGCTCTTACACTGCTGACAATATTAATTTTGGATGGATTCTTCCCTTTAGGAGCTAAATTGAGACAATTCTAGTTATGGGAACAATTGTCCACTGTAGCTCAGAAAAGCCCAAAGCCAGAACATCTGGAGTTATGAAAACAGAGATTTGAAGTCCCTTCTGCTTTGCAAAATTCTACTGTTTCTAATCAAATCATAAATAGTCACACTTCTCTTCTGACTTCATTGTAACTCTAGTCAATGCAGAGCCCTGAACACTGTTGGCCCAGCATCCCAGTTCAAAACAGTGACAGCTGGTTTTCAGTAAAGGAAAAAATAATTCCTGCTATGAAAGCAGCTGGAATGAGAGGTGGCAAAGATATTTTGAAGGTATTCTGAATTACAGATGCTGGGAGATTTAAAACATACAGAGTACTCTAAGAATTGAAGCAAAGACTATTGTAAGAATTTAAGAAAATCAAGTCAGGTTAGATCTACTGCTTGGGTGACTGACAATGGTTGAGAGCCACACTTGAACCTTACCAACAGAGATTTTGTTTTCTATTGTTCCTACAGCAATTTGAAACAAGATGATTGCAGAGCAGTGAGACTCAGCAGCACTGAGAAAGCCCTGTTTTGAGAGCTCTGGGTTAAACAGCACAGATTTAGATGTTCATGCCTGCACAGTAGTTCAGCAAAGATAACAGGTTGCAGTAGCCACTTGGTAATTGACCTCTGGTGATTTAAAACCTTAATTTGCTTTCATGCTTTCTGATTTAAAGCAGCGTGTGCGTTTGGGCATAACTGCTTTAAGATATCTAAGCAATATTTTAGTCTGGATTCCTCAGGAAACAAGGCTTAACAGAGCATGTAGACAATCCTTCCTAATGACTCCTAAAAGCGTTGGCCATTTTCAGCCAAATTTGTTGCAGGGTTCAGAGTTGTGATACTTGTAAAATTCTCAGAGGTTTTGTGAAGAGCCAGAGCAAACAGAGCTCCTGCATATTCTGAGTGCCAGCTCTTGGGTGAACCAGTTCTGTCCCTTCTGTGGTGGGCACATCCCACGAGGCACGAGGCCAGAGGAGGACAGTGGGGCTGGGTGCTACATTCACAAAGGAAACCATCGAGGTCCAGGCTGTAGTGGACATGATGCTTGTTGGATGTGCTGTTTGTAAATAACTCTGCTACAGCCAGGACTCCGTGGCATTCCCTTTACACAGCAATGAGTGCCATTCTCTGCCAGGGACAAGCAAAAGGTAAAGCACATCTTCCTTGTGCCCACAGGTAGTGCAGGAAGCACCACACAGAGCAGAGCCCTGAGAGGCACCTTCAGGCAGCAAAGAAAGATCCCTGAGTGATTTGTAGGCTCTGAACAGCAAAGCTGTCACTGAGCCACAGTGAATCTTTCTCAGTCTGCACCTTTGCTGAGCTGATTTATTGAAGGTGTCAATATCAGAGGTAGGCTGGGGACCAGCTGTAAAGCTCAAAATCTGATTTTCCTGCGGTTTTGCACTCTCCTCTGCCTTCAGAGCTTTGTTTCATCATCAGATGAGTTGAGGTTTTGGCTGGCTTTTGGGGCAAAGGGCTGCTGGAAGGGAGCCCCACTGCTTCATCTGCATGGGGTAAATCAGAGGATGCCCATTTTCACAGGCTGCACACTTGACTGTTGGGTTAACTTAACAGGAGATAAAAGGTAGCTTGGCCAAGCAGGCAGGGAAGAGCTGGAGTCAGAACATCCAGCTTTTGCTGCCCATTAAATAATAATATGCCCCGTTGGGCCACAGCTTGCTCACTTTGGAATAAGAGTCAATCCTACAGTGCTCTGGCCAAAGGACAGTAGGCACTGCAGGAAAGGGGTGCTGCATTGCCATTACTTCTATTCCTAAAATAAAATCCAAGTGCTGACCAAAAGCTCATTAAACTAAAAATAAAATTCTTTGGACTTCAGCAAAATGCAATGTACTCCTCCTTACTGGGTGCAAGATTCCTGTCTCAACAGCATGGATAGGGATTACAAAAAAACACCAAGAATGTTGCAGTTAAATTTTCAAAGCCATGCTGTGTCACCTGCAACTGTGAGAGGATGCAAAGCCTGTGCTTGTCCCAGCAGGGCTGCAGTGCATGGTGACACGATCCCACCAAGACCTGCAGGACTCATCCTCTGGGCAGGGAGCCCAGGGCCATGAAGGGAAGTGCTAATAGTTAAAAAGATGTCTGGAGCTTGCAGAAATAGATATTTTCCCAGGAATAAAACATGACTTGGAATAAATGTTTTATTCCCCTGCACATAATGAATGGCAGTGAATGTGATTTGGGGACCTGTCAAGAGAGGGGAGCACAGACATAGTACATGCACTACAGACAGTATTAAAAATGTTGTTTAACTGAAACACAGGGAATTGAGATCACCGGTAATTTTAGTCTCCTTTCCTCTGGGATTTCTTTTTTTCCTTTTTATGGTCGCCTTCCTATGTGGCTGAAAAAACAGGGTCATCAAAATGTTTATTGGAAACTCATGCAGGAACCAATCCATATGCAATTGCACAGAAGGTAAAGAGGCCTCCACTGCTCAGCATTTCCAGCAGATTTAGCATCAAGCTCAGCTTGCAGCCAGGCAAACAACACTATCTGCTTCCAGAAAAAGTAGTGGAAAAGAGTCACCAGGAAATAAATAAAGGACTGTGCTCTAACCCAGCAGCTGCTTGAACTGCTCTGATCTGTGGCAACACCGCTTTGCAGAGGAGCTTTTCATCAATCTCCATGTATGGCTTAATAGGGGCTGTCAGGAATATGGAAAACTGTCACTCTTGTGTGGCTGTGAGCAGCTCTGAGCCCTACCCTCAGCAGACAGCACAGCACAGCTTGTACCAGCATGGGGGACGAGGCCAGAGTCTGCTACAGCAGCTCCTTTCTGGCTGCTACAGACTTTGGGAAGAGGAGATGTGCTCCAGCTTTATTAATTGTTTTCACAGGCAGAGAGTATCCTTGTTGGGAGATAGTTTGCTCCTCCAGGAGGATCATGTTGCCCTTGGCCAATTAAATCTTCCCTCTACAAGGCCTGAAGGGTCCAATGTGAGGAATGTCTTGTGCGATTTCACGTGGTTTATTAAACCTTCAAAGAGGCTTGTCCTGGCAAAGGAGCTTCGTGGTGCTATGAAAAGAGAGAATGGCACCAGGGCATCATCTCAGCTAATTGTTTCATCAACTTGGAGAGCAACAACTGCTTGCTAAATAAGGCTCTTCTTTTCTGCTTTGCAATTGTGCTCTCGTGGCTGCCAAGAAAAGCTCAGACACTAAAGGCTTCTCAGGGCCTCTACAAGTGCTGCCTTTGGTTTTAATCCAGAAAGGCAAAAAGCAAAACCAAGGGCTGCAAATCAGAGGAAGAGGTGAAAGCTCAAAGGAGATTTGCCTTCCTCCCACCTGTCTAACCAGTAAGAATTGGATGAAAAAGGAAAAGAATTAATAAAACTTGTTTGGTGCTTTTGCCTCAGAAAATGTTAATGCTCAGCTAAAGAAAAGACACTTGAGAGTTTCCTCAAATAAGTTTATGTTTTCAGTTGCTACTGCAAAACCAATCAAGTTTGCATACTTTTACCAAAATATTGAAAGTGCTTGAATCTTTCCTATTACAAACCAGGAAACTGAAGTTATTAATCCAGTCCTATAATAAGATTGGAGAAGAAATAAAGGGCTATTTAGAACTAGTTACTGCCCTTCATAATGAACTGAACTGGCAAAGATTCTTCTATTTTTTCCTGTTCCTGAATTATCCAGAAATTGTTGCAGGCAACTATTAGTTAAAGTACAAGCTCTTGCATGTTGATTTCCCTTGTTTCAGGCTCAGCTCATTTGCAATTGAAAGCATCAACAGTAAAATATTTCTGCACTTAGAGCTTTATCTTTTCACCAGTAAAGCTCCTTCCTGAACACATCTCCCTTCTGTTCTGGCACGACCATTTGTGGGCTGTCTTTAAACTTTGTGTCTTAATTTCTCCTTCCCTCTTCCCAAGCAGGTGACAAGAGAGTGAGCCAGGCCAAATGTCACTGGGTGCCAAACTTGGTGTCAGCATTATTGGTCTGTTATCAACAGCAGAGGTTCACTGGGTTATGCAGAAGGCTCCAAATCTGTGATTTTAAATGTCTGAAGCAATTCAGTCAATAAAGTTCACTTGAGGATCAAGGTCTCCTTGCAGACATGGGAGGGAATGAGTAGGCATTTCTCACTTTTGCAAAAAAGATGGTGGGGAGAGGGGCCAGGGCTACCTCTGAACTGACCATTCTGCTTTAGCAGCACCCTGGGGGACACCGGTGAGAACAGATGTCCCCAAGTGGCAACCACACCCTACAGAGAGTGTGATTAGTGCCTGCACGCCAAGCCAAACCCACCTGCCAGATAAAAAGATGGTGGGGAGAGGGGCCAGGGCTACCTCTGAACCGACCATTCTGCTTTAGCAGCACCCTGGGGGACACCGGTGAGAACAGATGTCCCCAAGTGGCAACCACACCCTACAGAGTGTGATTAGTGCCTGCATGCCAAGCCAAACCCACCTGCCAGAACAACCATGGGCATTGGACAAGCCAGCCATGGCAGGGAATTCCTCTGCTTCCTCCTGTGATTGACAAGAGAAGCAATAAGAAGATAGGAGCTGAAGAGTTGTGTGCAGTAACCTTTCCCTTTGTCAGAAATGTCAAAGCAATTCCTAACAGCTCACTTCAAAATGCATTTTCCATCCTCTTTTTGACATCTTTCCGACCTCCCCAACATTGCCAGAAGATACAAATTCACCCTGACAGTCAGGAGAGGAAGGGAAAACAAGAAAGAAAATGAAATAAAAACCAATCTCTGAACTCCTTCTAACCATCATAGAGGACAAGAGTTAGTATAATGCACTTACTGACAAATCAAGCTTGAACTACCTTCTCCCCACAAAAAAAAAAGAAAAAAAAAAAAAAAAACCAGCATAATAAGGCAGGAATGAGGTTACTTATCCTATGAGAACCCAGTGATTATTGTCTTATTTCCCTGATAAACACTGACAGCATTTGCAATGCAGCTCTGACAGGTTCTTGGGTTTTTAATTTCTTTTCTCCTTAGCAGGTTGTTCTTCTCTCACATGTTCTCTCCATTCCTTTTCTCTGTAATGTTGTCTTACAGAACCTGACATCTTTGCACAAGGAAAGGTTAATAACTGCTGCTGAATGAAGAAGCATATCACAAACACAAACAGAAGCACAAACACAAAAACAAAAACAAAAGAAAAATCCAAAAACAACCAACCAAACAAAACCAATAAACCATAATGAGGAGGAAAAGAAGAGGTTTTACTGATGAAATTCTGACATTTGGATTTTGTGATGTTGTGATAGACTGCCTCTCACAAAATTTACAGCTCTAAATAATTAGGTATCTGGTTTCATTAGCCATCCAGGCTTCTACTATCCTCAGTGAGCAGAGAAAGGGGAAGTCAGGAGAATGATTCACCATATCTTCTTTAGAAAGCTATTTTGGGATTGACTAAATCTTTCTTTGGAGATTGGACAATTAGTACAGACTGGATGTCCAACTCCTACACATCTCCAGGGTAAGATGTGTGACTGTCGGGACACCAGGAAGGATGGGTCCAAAGACTAAAAGCTGGTAAGAGACATCAGTGCCAATTAGTTGGTTTAAAACCCCTGGGAAGGAGCGGATCCAGGGAGAGAAAACATTTGTTCAAGGTCATAGAGAAGGTCACTAGAATCACTTGTGTCTCTTGAGTGCACTTCAATGTCCTGAATAAAACATTAATTTATCCTGCAAGGAATGAGGTTGAGGAAATGAAAGTTCAAATGCCAAATGCAGAAAAAAAATAATCAAAAGAAAAAGCTTGACCTTCATTGCATATGTTTAACTAGAGTTTCATTTACATGAGCAGTAGCACACCAGTTCCCTCAAGCTTCTGAGGAAATTAGTAAGAGGAAAACACAATTCTGTGCATTTTCAGGAACTGCTTTCATTAACAAAAAGCCAAGGCACAGGAATAGTATCAACCACTTCATCACCTCACCAAACTGAACCAAAAGAGCAGTCTAAATAGAACTGGGGCAAAAGCTGAAGGCAACAGAAGGACTTTACACTGCACTAAGTTAATGAAGTTAATGCTGGGTCTGGATTAAATGATGTGAAATACCTTGAAAATGAGCTGCAGACAGCAGCTAGACACCCATCTGGGGGTGTCCAGTGATGTGGGACTTCCATACATGAAGCCAGTAGTGACCAGAAGGTGGGAAAGAGGCTTCACCTCTCCCATGTTCAACCCTGCCACAGCCAATAGGAGATCACAGGAACCTGAGGGATCTAAGGATCTCTGGGTAAAAGGAAGCCATAAAATATTTGGAGTGACTACAGTAAGAAAAACAAATATCCCTGACCATGGACCGGCACATAAAATACCCACTGCAGCATGCTCAAGACAGCAGTCAATGTTTAAAAATCCCTC
The DNA here is from genome assembly GCF_014805655.1 of Passer montanus. Classification (NCBI taxonomy): domain Eukaryota; kingdom Metazoa; phylum Chordata; class Aves; order Passeriformes; family Passeridae; genus Passer; species Passer montanus. The sequence goes on along the minus strand of NW_024362051.1, from coordinate 9,103,542 downwards.
TTGTAATGTCAGTGCAGAAAAGCTTGCATAGATCTGAAGGATCATTTTTATCCTGATATCCCCCCATCCCTTTGGACTGTTTTTTCAGCCATAGCCACTTTCTTAGAACAAGAACTGCCTGCTGAACCAGTGCTTCCCCTCCTCCTCCTCCAAACACTTCATAACCACAAACCTCAGCTGCTCCTACTTGTTTCCTGTGTTTACCCAACAGATCATGGCAAAAAGGGAGAAGAGGAAGGAGTTTATAATAGGGAAATAATCAATAGTGACATGCCATCGCTGTCTGCAAGGCAATCATTAGCGGCTCAGGAGAGACCTCAGTGGCTTCTGTGTGATTGCCTCCTGTGGAGAGCTAAGCTGCTGCGAAAGACTTCAGCAGGTGCCTTTTCCTCCTCCAGCACAGGGAATTCAGCCTAAGTCAGGCAGCTAAATTACACCTCTGGGTTATTATCAGCAGTATTAATTACTGTGTTCTCCCTAATTATCCTCTCTTAACACACTCAGTTGGTTTGTGGGAACAATGCAAGGTTGGCAAACAGTGGCATTTGAAATTGATTGGGCCAGAGGCTCAACGATGTGACACAGCACAGCAGGTTTGTAAAAGGTCGGGTTAGTGGTGGAGTTTATCCACTGTTTTGTGAGGGTGTGAGCTGAGCTGCAGCAGGCTGACATGCCCTGGCCAGCTGGCATGAAAGGACACACACAGTTTGGGGTCAGTTGTCCCCTGGTTTTACATCATGACCCCATGCAAAGGGCTATTCCCTACCACAGTTCCAATGTGACTTTCTGACCTACATCAAAATAAACAGCACAACATCATCAGCCAGAGCCAGGACATTCCTTCTGTCCCCTGTCTCACCCTGCATGAGCTGCAGGTAGGCTTGGGAAACCCGGGCAGGCTCTGCTGTGTCCTGGCAGTTCATCCTGCTCTTCAAATAACCAGATCTGAGTGACTTGCACTCTGATCACTGATGTGGAATGTCACTTTTGCAACATAAGACAACCCAGTTTTTCACTTCCCTGCCCTTGTTTTTTTCAAATGCCTCTATTTCCCCAGGCTGGCTCCCTGCTTCTTGGAGGAGGATTTGTGTTGTGGGTACACAACTCGCCTCACCAGATTCAACCTGTCTCAAAAGTGGTTGAAAAGAAGACGGTTCAGTGGCCTGACAGCCTGACATTGGAGCCTTGACAGATTTGCTGCCTTGGGGGATGACAAACCTGCCCCCCTCAAAATGTACACATGCCCTCACCAATAGATCTGTTCCTGAAAAAGCACTAACATGCAGAGAAAGTGTAGGAAAAAGAAAATCCTGTGATTTAAAGCTCATGTTCTTAGACTGTGACCTTTCAGCATGATCCTTTAATGCACATCTGCCCATAAGCTCAAACCAGCACCTCTAGCAATGGATCATTTTCCTCTATGTCCCTCAAAATATGGTTTTGTTTTGTTCTCACTTGATACCTATGAAAATCACATCTAACTGATCTTTCCTGCAGAAAACACAGCATGAAATACAACAGTATTTGCAGGGATGGGCTTTGTAAATGTCACCCCATTTTCTACTGAGAGCCGAAGTTCTGTTACTGTCCTTTCTTCAGCTTATGGGGACTGAAACACTTTCTGCAACTATCACCAGACTCCCCTGCTCATCTCCCTCCAGAGTTCAGAGTTTAAATGAAGCACTCAGAAAATATAGATCCAAACACACAAGACATATTTGCCAGTGGATAGAGGAGCAATAGAAATCCCATTTTAACAAACGGTTCTCTAGCTCAGAGAGTGAAATCCAGTCTGGTCAAGGTCAGTTCTAGCCCTGTGTGTATCATTTAAGTCCTTCTTAGGACTGTAGCTGTCACAGAGGCCGTGCACTTCTGGAAATGTTTATCCTGACAAAAGATCCTGTGTTTTTCAAGAACAAATAGCAGCTGCTGCATTTTTAACACATTCCCTACAATACAACCATAACCAGGGCAAGAGGAGAGACACCCTGCTCTAGGCACTCACTCAGTGGGCACCAGGTAAGAGAAATCTGTCCATTTCTTGTATAATTCCTGCTGCTGCAGGAATCCAAGGATGTCTACAGATCCACAGCACTGAAGAAGAAGGAGCAGAGATGTGTAGGTCCAGAGACAACCCCACAAAAGGATGAGACAGTGCCTCAATTCCAACATCAAATTCCCTCAGCTTTCCCCTGAAAATCTGATAATTTACTTCCATTACCATCTTCAGCATGAGCTGGTGATGCCAGAGACAGAACTGTGCTCCTTTCTGAAGGATATCAAGGGCTTTTCCTTCATTTTGATTACAAGGGTATACAAGGATAAGCACAAGAACACAGGCTCCAACCATGACACATATGGAGGCACCCAGGGGAAACAGAGCATAAGGAGTCAAGGTGCAATCAGGGGAGGTGCATTACAATAGCAAAGAAACCATCTCAACATGAATTCATTAATGTCAAAAAGAAATCTACCCAACCATGTTTCCAAAAGAGAAACTGGGACACATCTAAACCCCTTCTCTCTCAGCCAACAAACCTCCATCCTGTAAACCCCTGCCATGGCTGTGAGCTCCCTCTCAGAAAGCAGCAGTGTCTTGTTCCACCAGCAGTTTTGCACCCCAAAGGTGACCTTCTCCAGGATGCTGCAAAATGTTCAGGGTGGGGATTGATTGCCACCTGCACTGGGACATTCTAGGTGGTCCCACAGCTCCTTTCACTCAAAGGCAATCTTTCCAGCAAGCTTTGGACCAAGCCTGGCATGGATTAGAGCTCCCAAGGCCCCCTTAGTTTTGTTTTTTTCTGGAGGAGAGTGTGCAGGACAGTGTTTGTGCTGATGAATAGCTTGGCATTGTGGTAGCAAGGTGCAGGAGATCCAAAACCCTGCTGCTGTTAATATTGGTGAGTCACCACTGCTGCCTGTGCCAAACATGCTTCCAAACAGAGCTGCAGTTTGCCCTTGGTTGTTTCACTGGGCAAAGGTAAGCCTGCAAAACTTTTTTTTTTGTTCAATCCTTCAGGATATCAACATAGCAGAGATGTTGGTCTCGATTTGCTCACTGGCAAACATCAAACAAAGAAGACTGTTGTACATTTGCATTTTATTAATGGTTTACAAGTCAAATTTTTCTTCTCTTTTGTTCCTGCTGAACTCACAGAAAGCTATAAAAATATATAGAGATGTCTGCCAAATAGATTTCTTGGAGGAAAGCAGGAAAGTGTGAATAATGGGTTGTGAAGTATGGATAATTAGCAGATCAAATAACCCCAAGGATTGGGGAATTTTTTCATTCTCTGCAGATTTAACATTCTTATATTGTTATATAAATTATACATACTCTCCAGGTACACTTTTTCTTCTAGCTCCTACAGAAAAAAATAGAGATGTCTACTGCGAGGTTATTTATTTATTTAAATGCTTCTGACAGTGAGAAATGTCATAGCACCTCTACCCTGATCCTTCCACTCCCTCAAAATGCTTTTCTTCAATTTAGTTCAGCAATGTCAATCTGCAGAAGTTTGCCAGTGGTGCAGGATGGGCAGTGGGCAGCAGGTACACAGCAAAAACTGGGGACCCATTTGTGTCTGCCTGCAACTCTCCCTCAAGTTTCCCAGTCATGTTCCAGTGTTTTTTTTCCCCTAAATACTGCCTTACTTCTCATCTACTCACACTTCTTATGATATCCCTAAATAAGGAACATATTAATCTCCAGTCTCACAAAATCAAAGAAATTTACTTTTCATATGAGGCAATGCAAGGCCAAGACACAGGGAAGGGTCACCAGCTGATGCCTGTTCTGAAAGATGTGTGCAGCTTTGCCCATACATTTTTGGAAATAAATGAGTAGGTAAAGGAATGGCTGACCCCACTGAGGTGTTCAGCAGCCAATTTGTGTAGAATGTCAGGGACTGATCTTTAAAAAATGAGGAGGACTCTGTTGCAGCTTTGGGGTTCACAGAAACAGGTTTATTTCAGCAGTTCTCTACTAAAAAAAAATAGAGGGCTAAATTCTGTATTCTCCTAAAGTCACAAGAAAAATGATGCAACCCTTACTTATAAATAAACCTGATAAAATGTTTCAAAGACTGAGCTCTCAAACCTCATGTTTTTTCCCCTAATGAAACACTGTCATCTGAGAGGCAAAATAAAAGTCTTCCCTTAGAGACAGTAATTTAATAGCAGGGACATTAATTAATTTCATCTTCACATCAATGCTCTGTTTTATTTAAACTCCCATCCTGCAGCCACTGGGGTGCTGGAGCATCTGCAAAGCCTGCAAGAGCCCTGGACTGGGGCCAAGGGGAGGTTTGGTGGCGGTGGCAGATGGCAGAATAATGGAGACATGACAGAACCAGCTCTAAGCCAGCCTGCCCCAGTGGCAGGAGTGCTTCACCAAGAGGAAGGTGGTGCTTGGCCCAGGAGAAGCAGGATGAGCTACAACTGCTCACACCCAGCCCAGGCAATAGGGTGATCACGGGCCTTTGGTAGAATAAAGAGATAATGCAAATTAAACAAACTCCAGGTATTCAGATGCCCTAAAGCAAACTGTTCCACGTCTTGGTCGATCAAAGCTTGCCACAGTCACTCACCATGGACCCAGAATGGTGCTCAGGAGCTGGCACAGGGTGCCCAGAGAAGCTGTGGCTGCCCCATCCCTGGAAGAATCAAGGCCAGGCTGGATGGGACTTGGAACAACCCGGGATTGTGGAAGATGCCCCTTCCATGGGCAGGGGGTTGGAATGAGATGAGCTTTAAGGTCCCTTCAAAGCATTCTAACATTCTAAAGTTCATTATACATGTGAATGATGGCAGTTTCCCTCCTTAGAAATCTCTTGGACTAGCAGGGTAAATTCAATAAATGCACCCAGCAGACATGGCACATCAAAACCAAATAACCAGAACTACAAAGGCAAGGTTTGACATGACCTAGAAGCTTGTTAAATCCTTAGTTACAGCCAGATGAGACCTGAAAAATATAATTCAATGCCAAAGAAAGGGGTCATGAAGCACTGTCAGGAAGATGTCTCCATCAGTAGCCCCATTGAAAATCAAATTGATCTTTCCTTACCCCATGCAATTAACCTATGTAAATACGTGCTAATGACCACTTCGTTCCTAATTCCTTTCGTTCACTCATCAAGCCACATGAAGACACAAGCAAGCACTGTTGATGGCAAAGCCTATGTCTCATCTGAACTCCATAAGCAGGGAGATCTGCCCAAGTTTCTCATTCTTGGACTTGTATTCCTTCCTGAACACATAAATGGTAAAGAAACAAGAATAAAGTTAAGCTTTGTAATTTTTTTTTTTCTGCAGAAGAGGAATGGGATTCAATTAAGCAGAGCCCCACTGAAGTTTAGTTTTCTAAAGAAGTAGGATTTATGTTGCCTGTTGTCTTCAAGTTCTCAGAACTCTCTTGAACTTACTCCAGTGTCAGGTATGGAGTAGTCCCCTGCCTCAGCCTGTTACTAATCAGTAAAACAGCAGCAGCAGTCTCATAACTATAATTACAATTATTGTGGTAGGTGCTCACTTTCCTGATAAGGGCTGGGTGCAGGCTCAGCAACACAAACCCCAGTCTCAGAGTCCTTTTCCATTAGAAAGCAAACTTCATCACTTCACTGCATCCATACAGAGGGTAAACAACTTCTGGAGGATGGAAACACCCACAGGATCTGTGCAGAACCTCTGCAGAATCTCTGCAGCCCTCCATCCCACAAACATCCCCAGCACAGCCCTGTGCCCCAGCACCACGAGCTGTAGCAGGTTTATGTTCTGGCAATAATTCTCTCCAGCAGCTCAGCAAGCTTGGCAAAGCCCAAGGCTACAGCCACCGTTTTTATGAGAGTAATAAGCCAAGTTTATTTCCACACCACAGCCATAAACATTTCCAGAATCCCAGCCACGTACGCAGGGCACCTGAGACACCAGCAGCTGTCTCCAGCTCCACTTGACCTCCTGAAAAAGGAGGCACGGAAAATGCTATCCCAGCAGGCATTAATGCAGGTTAATTAAACCTAAACTGCTCAGCAGGGCACGGTGAATTGAGAAGTGGTGCTTCTGCAGGCTGCCCAGTGCACCAGTCCCACCGTGGCATCATCATTAATGGTTTTCACACAAGCCTCAGGGCTCATTTGCTTGACAAGAGCAAAGCAGTAATTTTACTGTTGAACACTTGCAAAAATGATGCCCTGACTGTTATCAAAAGTGACAGGCAAGTTATGTGAGCAGTTAAGTGAAGGTTACTTTTTAGGGCCAAACCTCTGAATAGATCAGACGTCAATTAGTTCATGCATGGAAGGAGAAGGGGAAAGAAAACAAAGAGAAAAAGGAGGAAGGGAGAATATAGAAGAAGGGAGTAGAAACAGCAGGAAAGAGATGGACTTAAAGTGTTTCCCTGAATCAGTGCTCTGAGGGAGAGAAGTGGGAGAGCTCTCAGCTTGGCAGCTGGCTGCAGTCCCAGGAGCTGTGACCCTGCCAGTCCCTGGCAGCTGTGCAGGGTGGGCACAGGGAGGGCTGAGCCTTCAGCACACCCAGGACAAGCAGCCTTCAAATCACACCCCCACTGAGCTTTGGGGGCTTTGGCTTTCCCCCACATTTCTCATGCAAAATCCTCACTAGAAAATGTTCAAGGTCCAACAATTTGCTTATTTTATGCTATGGACACTTGAAGAGGAACAAAATCATCCACAGAGTGAAGGTACCTGGGCACCATTCCAGTTCCATATTTTTAGAAAAAAAGATGAGCCTTTGACACCCAAGAAAGTGCTTAAAGGGAAAACTTTCAGTTTTGACAAGTCTCTAATGAAAAGAAACAATTAGTGAAGTTATGTGTCCCATTTGATTGGCTCTGAATTAAAAAGCGTTTTCACCTTAAAATGACTTTTCAAAATGTTAGTCCTACCAGCCTACAAAAGCAAAAGCTGGGGGGAAAAAAAAGAGTAAAAAGCTGCAGTCAAAATGAAGCCCTTGTTTAAAAAATAATTCTGCTTTTATTTTCTTATACTCAAAAGCAATTTGAAACACAAAAAAGTAGGTGGAGTCACTCCCCCACATCCTATCCATCCTGCTTCACCTGATGGCAAACGTGAGGAAAGGAAGAAAATGGAGCTCACAGCCTCCAAGCTGACTCATGAGCAAGGGCTTGGAGGAGCCACCTGACAGAGGCAGTCACCTCCCATCACCTGCAGGCTGAGCAGAGGGGTCTTGTCCCTGCCCTGCTGTGTGACATGTAAGGGTTTAGCTGCTAAAAACTGTTGCTGCTCCAGCTGTTTGCTGGGGATTTGCTCTGTTTGGCTCCTTTAGGATGGTGCAGGAGAAGCTCAGTGGTTCTCTGAATTTTCTGGAGACTGAGAATGACGGGGAGAAAAGAATAAGATTCCCTAAGATTCAGACCTGCAAGAATTGAGCCCGTAGACAACAGCTTGAATCCAAAGGTATAACTAGAGGTTCTCTTGCAGTTAATAGCTTTAGAACCCAATAGTTTGGGTTACAGCTTTAGAAACACTTTCTTTTATGATTAAGAATAGAAGAAAAACAGGCTGTCCACTCCCCTGTGTGCCTCCCAGAGCAGCTGCCAACTGTGCAGGACATTTGGGCTCAGCTAAGCTCACCCAGGTGGGGTGACAGCTGGCAGGGCCACCCAGGGACACAACACCAAGCCCAGGTCCTGCAGCCCTGTGCCAGGCTCAGCCCTGAGCTGTGCCCTGCCAGGCTGCAGGGTCTGGGATGCACTGACAGAGCTCACTGCAAGAGAGATTAAAGCACACCGCTGTTTATTCCAGCTAAATTCAGTTCTGGGTCTGTTAGCCTTCACAAGGCCATAAATACTTCTAGGTCTAGACTAAGGCTGGGTGAGTCTCTTGGGCTGGGGGTGGAAATATGGCAAATGGGAGATTATTTGTCTGAATTCCCACTCTCCCCACTCCTCTTCTTGACACCACCTCCCACCTTTCTGATCTTTATCTCCCAAAGATAGTTTAGCCCACTGGTTTGCACTGGCTTGGTTGGTATAAGCAGACTTGAGGCAGGCAAGGAATAAACCCTACAGACAGTGCCTGTTGGTTTTCTGATCACATCCTGGGCTGGCTGTCAGGCTCCAAAGGCAACAGGATTTATTGCACTGAAACGCAGCAGCAGCAGCAGCCGCCCGTGAGGAGCCTACTGAGCTTCATGCACAGGAATAAAAATTTCAGGGCCGCTTGGAGATATGAAATATTTCTTAATTACTTTCTGTTCCAGCACAGCTTGAGGATTTTGCTGCTGCTGCTGCTGTTGTTCTCAGAGCTTGTTTGGTAGTTTTTCCCTCTTTTTTCCCTATTTTTTTCTTTTTTTAAGTGTAACTGGTAGCAAAGCAATATTAATGCCAGCATCTATGCTGCATTCCATAAAGGACTAGCCATGGCTTTGCTTGGGGACTAGCTGCTTGTGATGGAGGCTGGCACAGAGAGGGTGCCAGCCTCTCTCAGCATGGGATCATTTACCTCCTGCTGAAATACATTAAAATCTCCTCCCCTGAGACACTTCTCCATAATGGCTCTGCAGAGAGGTGCATCACTGAAATACTTGAAAGGAGGCTGGACAGGCTCTTTCACTGCTTTCCCTCCAGCCCTGCCAGACCATGCATTGCACCAATGCCCCTGCTGATGGAGGCTGGCACAGAGAGGGTGCCAGCCTCTCTCAGCATGGGATCATTTACCTCCTGCTGAAATACATTAAAATCTCCTCCCCTGAGACACTTCTCCATAATGGCTCTGCAGAGAGGTGCATCACTGAAATACTTAAAAGGAGGCTGGACAGGCTCTTTCACTGCTTGCCCTTCACCCCAGCCAGATCGTGCATTGCACCAATGCCCCTGCTCCTCAGTGAGATTTGTCCCTTGGACTGTGATTCCTAAGGCACAATTTCCCTAATCGCCCTTGAAACAAGCCTTGCTTGTTCTTCCTGCCTAATGTCTGCCCCTCAAACTAAAACGTGATGCTTTTCACTGGCAACACCAACACCTAAGACACAAAAGGTTTGACAGGTGCTAAATTAAATTTGTTTCTGAGCTGTTGCTAGAGGGTCCTGGGAGAGAAAAGGGGGAAATCCTCAGGGGAAATGAGAAAAGGGAGAGAATGAAGGCTGTTCCTCCTTCCATTCCCACATCCTCAGACTTTGGTTAAATACATGAAGCCCTTGCAGCCAGGCTTGTGACAGCACAAGGAAACTGCCAGGGCACAGGGAGCTGCACCCTGGTCACAGCTTTCCTCTCTCAGTGACACTGTGGAAAGCTTCCCTTTTGCACCCACCTCCAGTCAGTAAATACCCCTCAGCTGAACTGCCCAGCTGAATGGGTGATTCTCTTTCAGGGGATTTGAGTAGAGGGGTGCAGATGCCAGGGCTGTAGTACCGACTTGGAGCTTCCCCTGCATCCCCAGAGGCCAAGGGAAGGAGAAACCACAGCAATGTGCTCTTACCCCAGTGCAACCCTCCCCAGAAATTCTCTGGGTTGTACCTTACACCAGAAACAGAGCTGAAAGGCCCCAAATCCCCTCATTCTGTGCAAGTGAAGAATAAAAGGAGAATGACTCTTCATCACATCTATACATGCCTTTAACTTCTACTTTACAGGTGCACTGAGAGCAAGGCAGCATTAGCAGTTCAAAAGTCTTCCCCCACTCCCAATAATCCTCCTGGATTGAGTGCATCAATCCTCAACCAGGAGAGGTTGGTTCTGCATCTTTATAAAAGGTGAAACCCTGGGCATGACCTTAGAGCACTCAGCCTCCAAACCAGAGAGATGGCACAAGCAGGAATTGTTTCTCTGTTACCAGACTTGCTCAGATCTTTATTCCTAAAAATGGCACTTTCCTTCCAGCACAGCAGGTTGGGGAGGACAGCAGGGGTGGCAGCTGGACAGAAAAGAGAATGACAATTTTGCCAGGACAGCCCAATGACCATGGTAGGACATGTTTTTTAATCTTTTCTAGGTTAAACACAGGCAGTTGTGTCTTGTTATATTACATTATATAATATGATTTGCTGATATAGTTTGATAGGTTGAATCCAAGAACATCATGACTCATGTAGGAAATTGGAAGCCTCCTTGTCTCCAGAACAGTGTTTCCAGAAGCTAGAGTGAATCAAATTGATTGTATTTTTTTTAGTTATTTTTGCTGTTTAATAAATAACTATTGAGTTAGTTATTTTTTAAAGTCTGCAAGAAAAACCTCTACAGATTTGAGAGGGGGAGGGAAGCTAAAGCCTTGGGCACAACAGATTTTCAAAAATCAAATATTTTTAGAAAATGCTGCAAAAGAATGGAACAAGTGAAGCAGGGAACATCACCATAGGTGGGTGTCAGGACTCCAGGGCTGCAGTCCCTGTCTCCAGCACTGGCTTTAGAGAAAGGCAAATTTCCCTGCAAAGCAGCCTGGCTGCCAAGGAGTTCCTTGCTTTGGGAGCTGAATGCTTTTGACAAAAAGCCTGAGCTTTTTTGAAACACTTCTCTCCAGCATCTGTGCATGCTGCTCTGCCCAGACATGAAGATCCACTTCACAACAGCATTGTAAATCTTAATTAAGATCTGTAAACTATAGATAAAGAGGATTATATGAGTACACAAGTATCACTATCAGGTAGAGCCCCTGAGAACCAGCACTTTGATGCTGCACCATGCACAGTGGCATTGAGAAATGTATGAATGTCACAGCATTATTGATTCTGTAGCTACTAAAAAGCTCCAGGATCCCTGGCAATAAAAACACGATAATGAGAAGTAGCCAGGATAGCACTATTTCTGCAAACAGCATTTGCATTCCCGGGGACTAGAGCACAAGCTGTATTTATCAATAGAGAGGTGAGAGCTGGTTTGAATGCAAAGGATTAGCCCAGTTCATTTTGCAGAAAATGTGGTGGCTGTGGTTCACTTTTTCAGCATTGGCTGCAAGGTATCAGCAACAAAACAGCAACTCACCCAAAAGCAAATGCTGCAAAACAGCACCAAGAGATACCAGAAGAGAATATATCTGCTCTTTTTTTTTGCCTTTTTTTTTAGGTATAGCCAATATCTCAATAGCTAGAATACTAAAATCTGCTGCAAAACAGCACCAAGAGATACCAGAAGAGAGTATATCTGCTCTTTTTTTTGCCTTTTTTTTTCCTAGGTATAGCCAATATCTCAATAGTTAAAATACTAAAATCGTGGTTTATTTATACTCAGGATTTGCAGGAGCACAACCTCATTAGAAGGTGAAGGGAAAGCAGCATGTTGTATTGCCCTAACGAGTAGTTACTATTTAATGAAAAAGATAAAGTATTATTTTATGAAAGCCCAGAGTGTGGGAGATTTCTCTAGAGAGGGCAATATAACACAATTAAGGCCAAGTGCAGTGATGAAAAGAGCTACCTCAGTGATGTATGCTGTCTGATCCTGCCCCCCCCAGTCCTGTGTAAATGAGGACACAGCTTTAACAGGCTGCTTTCCATGATTTACCAGAGCAGGGTGTTTCCAAAAGCAGAACGAAAAAGACAGTTTGTAAACACCAATCACTCTCCCACCGAGAGAAAAGGGAAAGATGCTGCTGTGCTTTAACAGGGGCTACGTGAAACAAATGTCTGCTTTGCCTCTGCAGGTCATTAGCATAGGTACAGCCATAAATCCTGTTGTTCCCTGCTGTGGTACAGCAGAAATCCTGCTGAAGCTGTCCTTGCAGCTCATGGCACTCTGGACAAAAGGCACCCTCACTGTCACCTCTGCACTTGGTGACACACAGATTGGAGCTGCATCCTCCACTTCTCCTGCCTGAGGTCCCACATTTTCAGCCCCACTGAGATCTTCAGTGCTCAGACTTTGGTGGAGATGAGGCAGTTTGCTCTGACATCTCAAAGCATGCTGTTTGGGTTTTTTTATCATTCCTCTCATTAAGTGAGTTTTTCTCTCTTTATTTATCTCTTTTCCCAGTGAAATTTCCTGGCTGACGCACATGTTCCACATGGCAGGAAATAAAAGAAAACTTTCCTTTGGTAGCATTGTGCAGGCAGAGGACTTTTGTATTGGAAAGAAAAGGAAAAGCAGAAAGCAAATTCTTCCAACATTGCTTGCTTGGAAAAGCTTACAAATCCTGCTGGCAGAAAGTTTATAGTCCTCTGCAGAGATCTCAGCTGGGTGATTTTTTTTCTGTCTCTCAGACAAGAAATACCATGCAAATTCTCCTAAATTACTTGGTAACTACAGAAGATGTGCGTGGCAAATACCCTGTCACTACACAACACAGTAATTACATATTCTTCATCCAGGTACCAATTATATTGCCTCTCAATTACTCAGTGATTACACTCCAAAGTAATTACACCTGGGTACTCCGGGTGATAAAGTAGCAGCGGTCCTGTGTCCATTCTAGGGGGAATTGGCTTCCCTATAAACACATTTCCCAAACACTTTGTAGCAAAAACAGATCCAGAGGAGTGGGAATGTGAGAAAGGGAACATGCCCCCCTCCCAGAGTAGTGGTGGGCTGCTGATCTTCCTCAACTAACCAACACTTGAGAACCTCTGAAAGCAAGAGACTCATTTAATGTTAAAAGGAGACAAAAGTCACCAGGGCAAAGTGCATGATGAGGAGTCAGTTGAAGACATAAAAAAGGTGACGTGGTGGCTCCAGAGGAGCAGGGGGGGTACTAGTGCTCAGTGTGTGGCTCTTGTATTTTCTGAGACCCCTATCATGGGGAGGAAAATGATGAATCTGACTCCATGTTCTTAGAAGGCTAATTTATTATTTTATGATATTATTTTATATTAAAGAATACTATACTAAACTATACTAAAGAATACAGAAAGGATACAGACAGAAGGCTAAAAGATACTACTGAAAACTCGAGACTCTTTCCAGAGCCTCGACACAGCTCGGCCGTCATTGGCCCATAAGTAAAAACAATTCACACGTTGGATAAACAATCTCCAAACCACATTCCAAAGCAGCAAAACACAGGAGAAGCAAATGAGATAACATTGTTTTCCTTTTTCTCTGAGGCTTCTCAGCTTCCCAGGAGAGAAATCCTGGACAAGGGGATTTTTCCAGAAAATATGATGGTGACATGTGGCAGCAGTAAGAGTGACAGCCCAGCACAGCCCCACTCTGCAGCCCTCCTACAGAAGCACTGACAGCCCAAGTGCAGCTGCACTGCTCCAGAACCAGCAGAGTTTGTGCCACATGGCTGAGCCCACAGGCTCCCCAGGGTGGCTGATGGCAGCAGCACACAGATGTGCACAGCTGTGTCCCCAGACACCAAACCCAGCCTCTGCACTCCCTGGGCACAGGAGCACCAGCCTCAAAGTGCTCACACTTGCAAAGCCACAGCTCATCGTCCTCCTGGGATCCAGGAACCAAACCACAAGGCTTGCACTTGCTCTGCAAGCAAATTCTTTCAAACATGCTAAATAGGTCAGAGGGGAGAAGGGAGGAGAGGATTTCCTAAAGCAAAGACTACTGCCACCTGCAGCTGCTGCCTGCCTTTCCCATCACCTCCTGGAGCTCATTCCTGACCATACATCATCCCCATTCTCCCTGTATCCCAGAATGACACCTTTGAATGGCAGCAAGTGTTAGAGATTCACTTCTGCCAACCTTTTCAGATCAGTCTGAAGCTCAGAAGCAACCTGGGCAGCATTTGAAGAGCTCAGAGTTCTGGAACTGTCCCTTTACAAAGCTTAAGAGGATGTTAATAGGTTAACATGTTAAATATTGTCTCTTTCTTGCTGAAAACCAGATGATAAATATTTCAATTACAGTATTCCCATGGAAGATCCCTACTCACTCAAGTTATTGTAAGCAAGGCCTCAATCATCACATATCTGCCTGCTCTAGGCCAAGATCACAGCTCTTTGGAGTTTTGTTTTGTGGATACAGGACAGGAGACCCTCTGGGAGATCATGATGCTGTTAATAAATAGTCTCCAAGCTTCTCCCCACCCCATCCTAGAACAGTGCTTGTCTTCCAGCCCATGGTACCATCTGAGCTCTTGTTTTCCCCTAATTACTCAGGTCTTACCTACAGTTTTTTGAAGTAGATGCGAATTTTCCACTGATTTCAGCATATACAGGGTCTGGTCCCTAGAGTAATTTCTGGCTAAATAAGGTACTCAAGGAAATCACCATGACAGTTCATTAATAAATCTTATGATGAGTTTATTGCATACTGTTGAGGGGGAAGGATAGAAAAGAGAAACTGCATACTGTCTAAAAAAAAAATGCATTTCCCCATTAAAAGAACCCTTCCCTCAAGTGCATCATAATTATCAATGAAAAGTGATCCAGCAAGTGCTTCTAGGGAGCAAAATTATTTGCTACTCTGCAGAAAAACACAGTGGTTTTTTTCCTGTGCTTGCATTTCTGCACCTGATCACAGCTTTGGTCACCTGGCATTACCATGCCTGTAGGACATGCTCCAGGTAGACAAGCCATAGCAAACTTCTGTCCAGCAACAATCAGTCCCACACCTCAGGGGTTTCATCCTTGCCCCCTTTACACCAGTAGAAGGCAATAATCCTCCTGGATGATGGCACTATAAAGATAGATTATCAGGATTTTACCAGGAGCTGTGAAGGTGGAAAATCAGGTCAGTTCAGACCCCTCAGCATTTCTTGCTCTGGTGGCAGTACCTTGTTTGTCTGCCCGCTCCTGAGATTTCTATCTGCCTCTAGACCAGTCCTGACTTAACAAGGGAAGTTGCCAAAGACAAAATATAAACCACTTCTAGAATTTACAGAGGAAGTTCTCCATTAGGAACCTTAAAAGGAAACAATTCCCAGCCAGATGTGTTTCAGGCTGGAATTCCCTTAAGAGAAACAATAAAAGCAATGCAATCCTGTCAGTCAAGATGCAGAGATACTCTCACCAGGGTTTAATTAAGAACATTCTCCTTCTGCTTTGCTGGCCACATCAAATGTAGGAAAACTTCTGACCTTCTTCTTTGGCAAGACCTGGAGAGACTTGGCTGGCTGAACCTGAGCAGCAGCTTCTTCCTGCCCCAAACTGTGCTGTGAGGAATGGTGGATGCTGACTTCTCTCCTGCACTTGGGCTGACCTCAGCCACCACTCAGCCTGCTGGGAAGCCTCAACACTTGCAAAAAGGATCAGAGCTGAACAGAGACCACATTTTATCCTGCTTCAGATCTTCCCACATCCATTTCAGCCATCCCAGCAAGAAGAATTGCAAACTTGTCCTTACAAAAGAATTCTCTCTTGGTGTACCCATTGGCAAGCAGGTGACATTGCTTAAGCTTCTTGCCACAAGGAAGCTGTAATCCCTGGCTTGTGTCAAACCTGAAAGTCCCTGATCAGGTCCTCTTTAGCAAGCAAAACTGAACTGGAAGGATCCAGGCTGTGCAGGTGCTAAATGGATGGCAAGAGGCTCCGTGCCTGGAACACGCAGTTTCACCCTCAGTGTCAAACACATTCGGCCCTATTAACATTTTATCTGCGTGCCAGAGCAAGAGCAGGAGACTTGGCAACCAGTCAAAAATAATCTCTCCTGGCACACAGAACCCTGCTGCAACAGCTCCCATGGACTTAGGGACAGCTGGCTGGCAGGAGGGAAGAGACTGAAGATGAAGATGTGGAAGAAAAAGGGGGAGGAGGGAGCAGGCAGGCCCAGGATGGGAGTGTGAGGGGGTGTGAGATTAAAAGATTTACATGTGCATGACACAGGCCTGAATTGTTCATTGCCAGAGGATGGGGAGGTTGTTTCCTTCAGACACTGGCTTAGCAAAGTCTGTCTGCTGTTCCCTTTGTGTCTCTGGTCTCTGAGAACAGAAGGAATTAGTCCTTATCTGCATTAGATGCCTGATCATTGGCCAGTGTTCACACAGCACTGTGAGAGAAAAAACCTTCTCCCAGCTAAACATCCCCCATCCACAAGTGCAGCTGAGACAATGCAAATGCCATGGATCAGAGCTGATGACATGGTCTGTCTTGGACACACTCAGTACTGAAAGGGTGGGATTGGTCACACTTCATCATGAGATTTGGCGTGGCTTGGTCAAAGGAGTCTGAAGGAAAAAACACCCCCCATCTTATTCACTTTCCACTGAATGTCCACAGGACTAACTCTTGGGAATATTCACCCCAGTCAGAGCAACAGAAGGTGCAAGGGGACCAAATCTGGGAAGCATCTGGAGTGAAAACAGGTTCCTCGCATCAGATGAGGAGCAGAGATTCAATTCCTCTGTGGCCAGAAGAACAGGTTAAACATAACAAGCACCCAGATATGCAGGCTTCTCTAGGACCCATCTTCAGAGACTCATTCTTACATATCCAAATGTGAAATTAAAATAGAAAATATACAATGAATGGTCTCCTGATACAGTCAAATGCTCTAGCACCAGGGTGAGATTAGTTAATATAATTTATATTCACATTAATTAATTGGAACACCTAGAGTTTCAAAAAATAGCTCTGCAATTCCACTGCTTAAACAGCTTACAGTATTAGCAGCTAAGGCAAAAGGGAGCGATGAGAACCTACCGATTAAAAGCTATACTTTAATGAGATAGCAGTCCAAATTTTACAGAATTCATCAGGAATGGGGGCAAAGAACACCCAAATTAGAGTAGGAAAAGCACACTACAAAGCCAGACGGAGGCAAACCATCAGTGTCAGGCTGACAGACTGCCAGCAGAGCAGCTGGGTTTGTCAGGCTGGGGGACAGCAGCAGTGTGATGACAGGAGGGTCCATACCTGCCACCAGCCACGTGACACCCTGCATTCATTACTGCTGTAAACATCACACCAGGAAGTTGAAATAGAAGCCAAAATGCAGAAAGAGAAGAGGAAAAACAAAAGGGAGCTTGGGAGAGGATCCTTATGAAGGGAAAGAGGTCTGTAAAACAAGGACAGCTGGAAGTCAAAGCAGAAGTTTCCTGCTGGAGGTGAACCCTCATTTTGCCTGATTTCCTAACAAAACAACAGTCCTGCAGTCATGTCCCAGGTGTGTGTCTGCTCCGCCCATTCCACCCCAGTACCACACAGGGGCTCAGTCTCAAGGGTATGGGCATCCCACATTTCACAAAAGGCAGGAATGTGCTGGGAGCAGCTGGGCTGAGCGTGGAGCCCCCAGAAATTCCTTGTTAGCCTTCAGAGAAGCCACAGAAAATGTTTGGCTCCCGTGTTTGGTTGCTTGTGGAAAAATAACATTTCTTTGCTCTGATTTCTGGGAAGTTGTGCTGTGTCCCTGTGGCCTCGTGCAGGGTTTAAGAGACTCAGCTAATCTGCACCTTGAGGATCCTCAACGACGCGAGGAGTCAGAGCACGCTGCTGCCAGAGGACTTGCTAAGCCAAGGAAATGTCACCATGTGAAGTTGAGGAAATTACCAGGTTATCCCAAATGACTTTTTCCTGGTGAATTAATAATGTTTCAGCATAAGGGAAGCAGAAAATATCTGTCTTAATTTCTTTTTCTCTGTGATTTATTAACAGCATGGAAACATAAGCATGGCACGACACTACAGTCAACTCCCAAATCCCCATTCTTTTTATAAATCAGGGAAATTACAGCTTCTTTCTAACCAAATGAGGCATCAGAATCAGTTCCAGCATGTGAATGTGTGCCCTAGAGATTCCAACCCCTTCAGAGCAGTGCACGTACATGCAACACCTAAATTACCTCTGATAGCATGCAAGGGAGCAGAGGGACAGATTCCACAAAGCTGAATCCTCCTTTCAACACAGCTAATTCAACCTGAACCCTGTAAAATAAGTTCACGAGAAAAATAAGACATAGTTCCTTACTCCATCCCTACAAATCCCGCTTGCAAAAATGAATATCTTTATCCCCTTGCCTGTTGTGCTTATCTCCTGTCTTGCAGCCCAACCAGCTTCTGAGCTGTGTGCTTTGGCAGGTAGGTCCCAGATCAGCCAGGCTCAGGTGGGAGGCATCTTTGGAAACACACTTAGGCCTGGCTTGCAGTGCTCTCCCCTCAGCAACCCTCTGGCTGCCTCTCCAGCCAGCTTTCTGTGCTAATTTATTTATCCTTGTCAGTTCTTCAAGATGCAACTTTGTCCCATCCAGCAATTTCCCTGTCTAGGCTGACTTGGAGAGGTCTGGAATACCGGCAAAAGACAAGAAGCTCCACAAAGGAGGAAGATAGCAAGGAGCCAAATGCAGTTGGCCTGAAGCTTTTTTTCATACCTTACTCATGTGTAATGAATCTGCATCATCCCACTGCAACTGCTGGCTCGTAAAGATCCAGTTCAGTGTTTCCCTTTTATTCACACTGATGATAATATGACTAATTGTAGTCTTCTTGCCCACTGAAAATTGAATGAAGGAGGAAATCTGCATACTGACTGAACATGCTGCCAGGGAGAATAATAAATGAAAATCAAAGGCCCAGCTCCCAGATGACTGTATGCAAAGGAATCCGTTTGCATGAGAATTCACACTTTCAATCACCACTGGAAATCTGCCGTGGATAGCATTTTTCTAGTAAAAATGATCCAAGCATTTGATCTTCCTCAGAAGGAAATCTGTGATGTTCAAGAGCGCACAAAATCTCACCCGTCTCAAAGCGCCCGGGCAGCGAGGCCGAGGAGAGCCCCCCTTTGCATGCATGAATTCCACATGCAGCATCCCTTGATATCAGCTTGATTTATGTGACGGCTCCCTGAGAAAGAGATAATTATGTAGATTGGGATTATTTATTTACACAGCCCTGTCACATTTGGAATGGAACTGGAGCCCCGATCTGCTCGGATTGCCTGGCACGGCTGATGTAGAGGTTCCCTGTCGGAAGGGATCGAGCGCGCGCCCGTCATGCCACCTCTCTCTGGAAGTGAAAGGACATTACTAAGGCATGAATCACCCAAATCAGGGCAGTGTCTGTCCCAGAAGTCTGCTCAGCTCCCAGCCACGGTGCTCTGCTGCTGTCGGTCACGGCGGCAGCAGCCGTGGTGGTTTTATGGGAGTGCAGCTCCCTGCAGCAGCAGCAGTGTGGACGTGCTGGAGGTGGATCATGCCAGCCCATGGAGCCTGACAGCAGCCTGGTGTTTGCCTGGTATCCCAAGAGAAATGCAGAATAAAGCAACAGCACAGCTCAGATGAGGTTTCACAATGAAATAGCAGGAACCATGCCCGTACCTCACTGCCACCTCCTAAAAGCAACGCAAGCAAATGCTGTATTTTTCCAGCTAGACTTGTTTCTCAAGTGCTTCTCTGCTTTTGTCAAGAGGGCACATTGATAGCCTTCCCAAAAGGCCTCTGGAGCCACCTTCCTGATGGAATGATCCATGCCTTTCCATGGGATGTTTCAGAGGTGAACAGGAACTTCACTCTGTGAGTCTATAGGATTTCCCCAGTGCACCAGAGTTACCAGCTTCTCTACTTCTGAAGAGTCAGGGAGGCAGCTAGAGGTGCAAGTCCTCATACAACAGAACTAAGTGATTTTTAAAGGCATCTGGAATGGGAAAGGTGTTCTACAGTGAGGCTTGGGTCATCTTCTTTATGCCCTCCCCATACCTCTGCCCATCATCCTGGGCAGAGCAGCTACCAGGCTGTTGTGGTGTGTGCTGCTCACAACCAGCTTTTTGTGATTTTGATGTTCAGGTTTATTGGGTTGCAGACTGGTCTGGATGTTCCCTTCCACTTTTCTGTTCATTATGCAAGAAGACCCCTCTTTAACTCTTTAGATCAGCTCTCTCTGCTTCTTGCATCACTGGAGCAGAGCCAAGGGGGCAGAGTTGAGGACACAGTCTGAACTTACATATTGAATACAAGTCACATGAGTCAGTAAATCATTTGCTCTACAGGGGGCCCCGCACCTGCCACAGAGGAATAATTAAATTATCAAGTGTCCAGCGAACTACAGAGGCAGAGGACACTGGATATATTTGAGGTGCTGGAGCAGCTTTCTTCACAAAGTGTCTGACTGTTACATTCCTCATTAGCTTTGCTTCCCTCCCATCAGCCCTAAAGCCCACTGAAGCAAAAGAGTCAAAAGCAGAGCAAGAGCAAGGCTGAAACACAAGACTCCCAACAGGGAAGAGGTGTTGATCTCACATACAACCTGCCTGCACTCAGAAGGACAACTTCACCTTGGGAGCTGGGCTCTGCATCCACGGAGCTGCCTCCCCATCCCCTCGGGTACTCACTGCCCCTGGGCACGCTTCCAGCCTGTTACTAATTTGGACCTGTCTCTCCAGTTCTCTCAATTGCTGTGGGTTGAGATGAAAAAAAAAAAAAGAAAAAAAAAAAAAAGAAGAAGAAAAATAAATCTAGACAGGAATGCCTTTTTTACTTGGTGCTGGCCAGTGCTCAGTCAGGAATGGGACATTATTTGAACACACATTTTCCTGGAACAAGAAGAATTCCCTATTCCCTTCCCAGAAACATGGGTGGGAAGAGGAGGATCATACTTTCTAATAGCTGAGGATGTTCCTTTGGACTTAAGGCCAGCACCAGGGCTATAATTAGGGTCAGAAGAATGGCCAGTGTTGGTAGCCACACGTGGAGGAGAGGCTTCCATCCACCAGAGAAAGCAGCACCTCCCTGGCACTCTTCCAGTCATACTCCTTTACCCACCCCTGAGGGATTCCTGTCTGTTCCGTGAAATTCTCATCACGACAGATTTTGAGCAGCCTGTTGTGACAAGATCACTTTGAGTGCTGTGTGCCCAGTGCCAGCAACGCTCCAGGTCAGGGCTGGCTCTGCCTCCTGCCTCACTCCATCCTCCCTGGGTGCACAAACATTTATTTCAGCCACCCATGGAAATAACAATACAAACTCTCCTGGGAGCAGATGGGGCAAAACCACTCAGCTGCTGCAAAACCTGTGCCTAAAACTAGCTCTCCTGAAGAGGGAAGTGCAGAATTTATGATGGTTCCTGGCAGACCCAGGGAATGATTTTCAGTGAATGGGAAAAAAAGTCATTTATTTCTCCACTGTTGTAATATTTTAATTCAGTATTTATCACCCCCAAAAAGTATTGTTTAGAAATTTGTGGTGCGTTTCAATTCTGTATTATATAAATATATTTGGGGTTATTTTGGAACCAGAAGACAGGAGCATTAATAAAAATTATAATTGCTTTCAAAGACCTAAAATAAAATGTAGCCTTTTATTTTGGATGAAATCGAATATTTCAGATAGACCAAACTGAGTATTTCTGAAGGGGTTTCACCATCACCTCCAAAAACATTATGTTAATTTATCAGCATAAGATTCTCCTTCATACTCAAAACAAAACTCTGTTCCTTCCTACCATTACTTGTTAGTTAGTGTCTTATCTCCCCTTTCCATAAACACCTAATTGAAAGAGGCATCAATTTGTTGGTAGCACAGCAGTTTGGAGAACAAGAAAAGCTATGAAACACTGATGCAGAAAGAACCCTGCAGGAAGACTTTCTGAACTGATACCACCACAGGAAAAATGGTGATTGTGCAATTAAAAAAAAAAAGGCATAAAATAAAGAAATAATTAAATAGCATGATAAAAATTCACAGAAACTCCCCCCAAACTGTGCAAGAGCTTTAAAAATTCAAAACATTTCAACTATATGCTTGGACCCAAGGGGATGTTCTAAGAAGAAACGCATCTGAATGGGACATTCAGAATGTCCCCATGAGAGCAATTCCACAATGCAGAACGTTTTGTATTCTTTTGCCAGAATGCTGATTTGTATGTGACCTGTACACTGAGCAGCAAAACTTTCACACCTCCTTTCATTTTATCCCAAGACAAGAATGGATAGCAAGTTTGAATTGTTAGCTATATTGTCAACATATTTTAAAGAAAATATTCCTGTTCTCATGACTCTACATCATCACAGTTCCATTAGCCTAAGCCACTTGTAATAAACTAATATGCAGAATGATTTCCAGGTACTAGCAGCTAAAGAAATAGTGAGCAGTTTTTCTTCCTTTATTTCTTTCTCCCTCTCTTTCTTTCCTTTTTTCTTTCTTACCCTCTCTAAATGACAGACAGACAGACAGACATCCACCCTGGAATTTCCTCAGCAAATCAAAGCAGGTCTCACCACAACTGGTAGATGCCTACAGTATTTGGGATCTAATTGTGATTATGCCTTTTGCAAATAGAAACTCTTGACTGATCTGGTCATCTGGAAATCAGTTTTGTTGAGGGTTTCTTTCCTCCACACTGAGAACCTTGTCCTAAGCTCAGAGGACAGCCATAAAGGAGAGTCTCCACTCGGGGTGGTCATGATGTTGATGCAGCTCCCAGAGGGTGTTATTTCCTTGTTCTCCAGGGCTGGATGAGCAACTGGATTATTTTATTTGTGGGTCAGCCCTGAAGTTACCACCACGAGCCTTCATAACCAGACAGCTCTTTAGCCACGAGGGAAGGAATGATTTTCACTGTAACAACTCTGGGCTGCAGCTGCACTGAGAGCAAAGGCACTGGGAACGTGTAACCTAACAGGCAAGCAGTCACTCCCTCTGCCTCCCTCCCTGGAGATGGCACAAAGTCATCTTGGCAGGCTGGAGGCTGCTGCAAGCAAAGAACTATTTGTGTGAGCTTTGCAGAGATAAGATGCCATGACCAAAATGTCTGGGGCTGGGGGAAGAGCGGACTGCAACCAAAGTGCCCAACCCAACCATGAGTGGATGGACCAGCCCTGGGATAACAAGGGGATGCTGCATGCTTCCTCTGAGTGAAGAGACAGAGCAGCACAGGAAAAGCCCTGAGCAGCATCTCCCTGATGTGCAGGTGCCTCTAGGCAGCCCTGCCAGTCTCTGAGTGCCTTGAGCCAAGCAGCACTGGTGCTGCTCCTTCGGCTGCTCTGCCCTGTCCCACCGCGATGACGCAGCATGCGCCGGTCAAGAGTGGAGAAGCATCGTGGTTGCCTAGGCAATGCCTTTGCCATGAGCAATAAATAAAATAAAAGACAATGCCTTGGGTTAGCAGCACCCAGGGGTCTGTGTAGCTGTCCCCAGTGTGATAGCTCCCTGTGGAAAAGCCAGCTCCTTGCCCCACGCATGGACACGTACGCACAGGCGCTGGTGCGCTCCTTCTGCCTTTCACTGCGGGAAGCTGCCTCCTCCAGCTCACCACGTCAAACAGCACAGAGGGAGAAGAAAACACGTCCAAAAACACATCCAAAACCACATTCAACAGAGCCCACTCCTTCCCACCTCTTCGCAAATGACTGCCAAACCGTGGGAGGAATGCAAGACCCTAAGAGACAAGGAGTTCAAGCCCCCGGCATTGTGAACCGCTGCAGTGAAACCTCTTATTTAAATGCCATGGGAAATAGTGTTATACACACAGAGGAAAACAATAAAACAGACACCAGCCCAGCAGCCCGTTCAGAGAGGGTTTCTGTCAAAGGAAGACACTGCAGGCTGGCACTCGCTGCGGGCAGGCAGCCACTGCCTGGCCAGGCGTGATGGCGTGGCTCGTTTTTCACTCTGACACCACTGCAGGCTCCACAAGGCTCCTTGACTCGCAAGGTGATCAGAATATTGAGTACGGTACTGCAGCAGCGAGCCTGGCACCCAGCACGGCAGTGGAGCCACTCCCGCCCTCCCTCTCCGCCCCTTTCCCTCTCGCATGCGAGGAAAAAAGGAAAAGAAGGGAGAACAAAACCCCCACGACAACGAGATTCCAACGCCCCCTCATACATCTTCGGGAATGGACCTTGGCTCCATTGTCTGCGCTGCTTCGACTCGTTTCCCAAATGCCAGAGTGTCCCTGGGTCCTGTCCCCATGCACAGCCCCCTTTTTAACATGCATATTTCTACCATGGGAGTGTAACCCAGCAATAATTGCCATGATGGTCCTGCTGCAGGGACACTGCGGTCCTCCTCTGCCTGTTACTATGCAAATAAAATTCCTGGAAGGAGCAATAAGTCACTGTCCACCTCCCACTGTGCAGCCCATGGCTTGGAGCTGCTGCCAGGGTCAGCTCCCGTGGAGGGACCCAGCCCTGTCCTCCTCACACCATCCACCCTCAGACCCACAGGTCTAGGAGATGGGAAGAGCACTGGCCCGACTGACAGCCTGATGTCCCACCTTAAACCTGAAACCACTCCTAACTGATACCAACAGAAACCCACGGAGGCCGAGTTTTAGTCTGAGAAGTGTTGCAGACTTGAATCTCCAAGGGCATGGCTTAATCAGCTGCCACCAAACACGCCTGACAGGAACAGCATCTGTGAACTTGTGGCCTGCCATACTCCTTCTCCTGATCTTTGCTCTGCTGCATCTCCCCCGGCTCTGTCCTTGGGTCTCTTGGATCATTTCTCCTGTCCCATCTTCCCAGCTCCATTCCTGTCTGTATCTTTCCTGCAATGAGGAGTGAGTCATCAAAAACACCTTCAGAAAACTTCAGTTCCACTCATGAGCTTCTTTACCTCATCCAGCTGGGCAGGTTGCAAGCAGAACAAATTGCTGTTGTTATTTCTGAGAGTACTAAAGAATTCATGTCATAGATTGAGGGTGGGGGAGTCAGTCCTACAAGGGTTAAAGGGCCAATAGCATATTTTCATTGAATATCTGAGATACAGAAGCATCCCCTGTGATCAAATATCTACAGGATGCTTAAGCATAGTCCCCATTAATCTTAGTTCTTTTTATTTATTTATTTAAGTGAAATAAGATATCTCTGAAAAGCATTTAAATTCCCATAAATATTGTGGAGAAGGAAATTTCATGCTGCTATCTGACTGATCAGTTACATGCTTAGCAAAACCAGCAGTAACAGCACAGCAGAGGTGGGGTTCTCTCTCCCTCCCACTTGTATTACTTCTTCTGGATAACTCTTTATTGATCAGCTGAATGACACAGCAGAAATTTCCATTTCAAATTAACAAAAAAAAATTCATTTGCTGATTCAGTTTTAGAAAATGTTTGCAATAGGTTTCAACGTCAAAAAAGCACCGTTTCATTGACCAGATCTGACTCAAGAATACAAAACTAATGCATTCTGCTGTTATTCCTTCCAGTAGCAAAAGAGTTATGCAATAATTAAGCCAGGGAAAATAGACTATTGTTATAAATACCTGATAGCAGATATTCTGAACTCATAAATGTCTGTCTGATTTGAGATGGGGATTGACAACATAATCATCTCTCTTGCCACTCTGCCTTTCTGCAGCAAAAAGTGTATTTGTGTGCACTCCTGCTCTCCTTCTTCCCCAAGTCCTCCCCACCTTTGGAGCTGCTCAGGAGAGCTCATTGCTGCCTGTGGTGAATCAAAATGTGTTATCATTAGGCTGAACGTGTAACTGAGTTAATTAAATGTCACACTTTTGATAACATTAATTAGAAGCATTTCAGACTCATCTGAACGCACACCCATCACAAAACCTGAGGAATAAGTGCTGATTTTTCATCTCAGTAGATTTTATTGATGGAAGCCCTTCATCCATTCATTCATTACTAATATTCAATGCATTTTTTACACTGTCAGGCAACAAGTTCTTCTTCTCTTTTTCATTCTGTACCAGACTGTAAAAAACACTTGTAGAATTCAGCTGTGGCCCATGTTTGGAAGCTCAGGTTCCCAGCATGAGGTTGGACCCACATTTCTAGGACATGGTTTTAGCAAGGTCAAGCCTGCAAGTCAATGATAGCAACCTTAGGCTGTGCTTGCCCATGGCCTGAGAGCTTCACAAAGTCATCGTGGAGGCTGATGTTGCCCAAGTTTGCACAGGTCAATCCTTTCCCTACTTAGCATGAATTCCCCATACCTTGGATTTGAAATTAAAGTCCTAAACCGAAGCAAATCTCAGCTCAAAAAATCCACCCCTTATTAAGTATGGGCAAGGCAATTTTCCCAGCCAGGTATTACACTGCCCCATAATTCCTGTATGCACTGCAGACCTTTTCTCACACAAAATTGCATTTCCCTTTGGCCCATCAATCATCTCTTATTTCACCTCACCCATTGCAGGTTAATGCTCACCAGCACAGCCACCCTCCCTGTTCAGAAGCAATCTCAATAATTTCCTCCCAAGGAGCACAACCCCAAAACTTATTTGCCAGGCTTCACTTCAGGATGTCTCACGCTCCTTTGAGCCCCTGACACGGCTGTTTTCCTATTACAGATTGAAACAACACTTTGCACCTTATCAGAAATGTATTTAACCATTTATTACTGTATAAGGGATGTGAAATAGCAGCTAAAGGACATCCTTCACCACACAGGATATGTGGGCACTCTAAAGGTGAGCTCTTGGTGATTTGTTTACTGGTAACTGCTGGGCTGCCTCTCTAAGCACTCCACTTAAATGAGGTTTTCCTTGGTTTTTGAAAGCTGCCTGGTTGAAGAACAGACACAAGTCACAACTCATTGAGTTTTTCAGTCTATGAAACAGAAATAAGGATAGTAAAATTAGACAGAAACAACCTTCATTCTCTTCTCCATTCCAGCTGGCTGGAGCCTGAACTGCAATGCACACTGGCAGTGGATTTTTTCACCAGAGCCCATCATCTTTTGTTTCTTCATCACCATGACATTGTTACTTCGTTGTGGACCCTTTGTACTCTGCATTATTGCTTTGTCTCAAAGCTCTGTCATATGTCTGACACCTGAGGTGTCCCACAGCATCTTTTACTAGGCTTGACCTTGGCCTCAAAAAGATGTGGGGGAAATTGGTGTCCCTGAAAGCTCTGGCTGAAGAGAGAGGAAGAAATAATAAAACCCTAAAGAGATGCTTATGGGAACTTTTATCGGGCAGCTGTATAAAACACTCCATTTGCTATTAAAATGATAAACTGGAGTAGCTCCCAGAGATAAAGACTATGACAAAATTCTGTTATTAAGTGCTACAGCTTTGTTCTTGGCAGTGGCACACACCAAAAGCTGTGTAGCTGCAATGAGGAACAGAAGTAAATTTTCACTGAACTTGCTGCAAACGGGAACAAGAAAGCAATGCAGACAATAATACCACAAGTTCAGCAGATTCCTGCAACATTTATATGAGACTTTAGGTCACATGATCAATTTCCAATAAACAGTAGCATAAAAGATGTTTCATTGTAAAAATGTAAAATTAGAACTTGTGCATTATATTTGACAAAAATATAATGGGTTGGAGACCATCAGAAAGATTAATTCAGCCTGAAAATACATCCAAACACTTAAGGATGAGGATTTCATTGTTCCTACATGTCTTCAGGGCACCTCTGGCTCTAGGGAAAGATAAAAATATCTTTTTCTTAAACAAGAGAAAATTACCAGGGAAGGGACCTAAAAATTTAAATTCTTATCAGAGAAAGAATGGCCATAGAGGCCAACTGAAACCAGATTATTGAAGTGTTTGTGGCCAGCAGTTTTCATTAGTAAATTCTGAGAAAGAGTACAAAAGCCCTAGCTCTGTAGATATGGGCTTATTTAAATTAAGAGAAGAAAGAAATTATTAGGAAAAATTAGTTACAGCAAGTTTTTTTTTTAACCTAGAAAACACTAACTTTGTTCTAAAATATTTTCATTAATATATTCTATATCAGGACTAATTCACATATTTGAAATTAAGGAAAACAAAAGAAAAAAAGTCAACAACTTGAAAGAAGATCAGTGCCCAAGGCTATAAATATATTCAAAGACAGAATAAAAAGGTAAAGAAGCACATACAACAAACGTTAGATTTGCTTTTTACAAGAGCAATTGCCCACTAAAATAGTTTGTCTACAGCTTTGTGCAGGTTTTTCTCAGTCTTTAAAGCAAGGTAGGATGATCACACAAAGGTTATGGGTCTTGTGCAGATGTAATGGACTGCAAGTCTGCACTCTGTAAGCTGACAAGATGAAAGAGTTGAGAGGAAATGATTCATGATCACCTTCTAGCCTTAAAATGTGTGATTCCCAGACCCTCTGCCTTATAGGTTTTGTTGCCTTCGTGTTTTCTGGGTGGAGTGGAGTCACCTGAGCCGCAAAAACATCACCAAGAAGAGAGTGATGTCTCCAAGTCACTGCACTGCAGCTTCCTCCTGGTTATTGCTTTTTGCTTTGGTGTTTCTGCAGGGACCAGCTGCTGCTTTGCTACTTTTCTCCACATTAGAGTTAAAACAATGAGGAATCTTTGGTGACTGCAAACTTCCTTTTGTTTTCACTATAAGGTGTTTTCCCATATCTATTCTGCATTTAGAAATATCCCAGGATATCTGATGTTCTTTAGACAAATCAAAAACTGAGAACCAGGTCTAGCAAATAAGAGGGACAGCTTGGTGGCAAAGGTGTAAAAGGAGCAGTCAGGAATGACGGGCACTTCTGGTGGAGGGAGGTGAGCAGTAAATCCACAGGTATCAGGATTAGAGCCAGTTTTAGTTGACATCACCTGTTCAATGCATTTGGTGATGGGTTTAGGAGCTCTTCCTGCAGTGTCCACAAAAAAAATTGTAGAATTTGGGGTGGGAATGTGAACAGCAAGCTGTGTCCTTGTTCTGAAGGGTCTCGACACCTTTGCAAAAAGCAACAACTGGACTTTTCTGCTTCTCTCCAAGTTAGCACTCCATTCTCAAAATGCTTGCACCAGTGGCTAGAGAAAGAGCAACCCTTCAAACATCGAGGAGTAAATAATGCTGTCAACATCAGCATCATTTAGCTGCTGGTAGAAGACAGATTTATAGAAGTAGCAAAAATTGCTGGCATTAAGTAATGTGGCTGCAGGCTGTTTTTGTTTGTATTGTTTATGATCACAGAGCAGCCTTTCTCTGTGGGACCTATATCAGAAGAGATGATCACAGTCCTCCAAAAAACATCGGATTCTCACTTTGGTAATACTCTGTCTCAGGAGGGGCAAATTCACAGGCCTCCAGCAGCTTTGTACAGAACAGGATTTGCAATAAAGGGGATTTTTTAAGGGACTGAAGAGACAGTAGTGGTATATGTTTGAGAGTGAGTGCAGGGAGTGCTCTTGAATCAAAGCAGGTAAGGAAGGTGCCAATTAAAATGCAGTGGGGAGGTGTGGGGAGGACAAGGAAGGTGTTTCTCATAGTTTGGTCACAGGAGCAGGCACCACTGGGTGACACTTTTTGACAGATCCTGCCCCACTTCCTGTTTTGTGTTCCTCAGAGTCATTTATAGTAGAGCAGGGCAAAAATCTGTGCTCAAAAGAAGATCATGCCAAGCTGGATCCATTTTTTCACCTCACACCAGCCCTGCAGGGCCACAGCACCAGGAACCTTTGAAATCCCTGTGAAAATTGTAAGGGTTTATTTGGTTCAGAGCACACTGTGCAGGAGGTGAGGCAGGAATTGCAGCATGTGGAGCTAATGTTTTACCTGGCCAGCACAGCCCAGATTTGTTTAGAACTAGGTTTACTGGAAAGTTCACAAACCTTTCAGCAAGCCTGGCCTAAGCCAGACTCCCACAGCAGAAACTGCCACTGCCCTCCCTGCTGTGGGTTATTTGAGGATCAGCCAGCCTTGGACTGCTTGACTTAAAGCAGGGTTTAATTGGCAGTTAAACTCTTTGATAAAAGAGGAGACAATTTCAACAATCAGTACAAGAAAAGGGTTGCCCTCTGAGGTGGCACAGCTGGTCCCCTCAGCATCAGTCAAGGAAGATTCTGGGCCAAAACCCAACCACTGCTCACAGTGCTGGGGTACCTGGCAGCTCAGAAAAGTAAGGGATGTGTCTGAAAGAAGAGACTGATGTGCTTGAGAAGTCTCATTTTGACATTGTCCTCCCATGCCTCTCCTGCTAAAGCTTTTTTTTTTTTTTTTTGCTATTATTATTACAGTTCTTCACTGCCTCTCTCAAACAAATGGCAGGAAAGACAAATGTCCAAGCTGGTATCTGGAACCAGAAAAGATTCAGAATGGCAGTAATAGGAATGGATGTTCTCACATCTTTCAGCACAGATAGCAAGGCAACCTAAGCAAGCTGCTGCCATTACTGTCACCCTGTCAAGGCCAGACTCCACTGGTCAAGCTGGAAACACATTATTTGCACTGACAAATAGTGAGCTTGTGCAATACGTTTCTCTGAAATCACCAGCATGATTCACAACAACTTCACAGTCTGGCCTCAGAAGATCAGTTGAAATGGCCTGTCCTATCCTTAATGTCTTCTGCAGCCACTGTAAAAAAAAATAACTACTGGGAAATGGCCTTTCAAGAACACTTCCCAGCTGTACAAATACCTCCAATCTACTCTGACCTTCACTGAAATCTTCCTCTCAGGGAAGGAAAATTATATCTTTTAATTTTTTTCTAATGTTCTGGTTTATTGTTTTTGCTCCTTCTCATGCAATATAATTAAAATTATGTCCTCAGAGTTGGAGGATATTTACAATAAACAGCTTCTGTGGAAGCTGAACAACTCAGCTATGGTGCTTAATCAACTGGAGATGATGTTTATTGCTGCATATGCTCTGCTGCTGTGAAAACTAGCCCTTAAACTCTCAGTTTCCAAACAAGAGAAAATAAAAATCCAATAAGAGCAAGTTAAGGTCCTTGACACACTGTAGGGAAGTGAAGGCAAGAAAGAAGGATTGTCTGTTGCACAATGGGAATAGGCTTAGGTCAGTTAATGCATTGTAAAATGAATTACTAGTGATAGATGAACCGCAGGACACATAAAATGCTGATATTCTTCCAATAAGTGCCCATGTATAGAGTTCCTTAAAGCTGCAAATTTCACTCTCATTCAGCTCTCCCAGCCTGGCTGCTCCAGAGCTCAGACAAAAACCTGTGGGCTGCAAAATAGCTCATGAGCCTCCCCATAGGCAGTCCCAAGAGAGCTATTCCAGGGGCTGAAGAACACATTTTAAATAAACATCAAGGGCAAAAGAGCAGCTGTTAGCAGCAGTGATAAATAATTGGGAAATATGCTGAGGGCCAAATCTTCAAGATCCCTCAAGTCAAAAATGAACCTGCCACTGCAATGAGCCTCACACTTTGCAACGAGAAAAGGAGACAGACAAAGAGTTGATGCCCAGTTTTGCCTCAAGCGTAAAGAATCATTTGACTCTAAACCTTCTGGGGTCCTTCCTGTTGTGTACAAATAATCCAGTGTCATTTCCTGAGCTCCTTGGATTAGTCAGGATTACACAAACCCATCAGTGCTGCTGTGAGTTCAGCCTGCAGCTCGTGAGGGGCAGAACCTCCCTGGCTGCAGGAGGAGGCAAGGGAGGGTCCCTGGAGCACAGAACTGGAGAGCTGCCACCCACCAGCCCCAGGGCTGGGTCCCTCTCACAGGGCACCTTCTGAGCCATTAAAGCACCTCTGAATCAGGAGCTCAGAGCTGAGCATGCCAGCACTGCCTGGAGAAATCCTGCAAGGCTCACCTGATCCACCAGCCCAGCAAGGCTCCTATGTAATCAGACAAGTTTTACTGCTTTACCATTCCAGTTTTTATTTTCCCCCTCTTATATATTTCTGTAGGAGCCCTTTAGCTGAATAAATTACATTATTAACAGCACTAATAGGAACAAAGTGAGTGATTGGTAGGAATTTCATTTGGCATGCTAGAAATTATAGTTAGAGATGTGTTTTAAATGTTGATAAATACAAGCAGAAGACTTCTGCTTCACTGGAGAAATAGATTCTTCCATTGCCTCCTCTTGTGATTGAGAGTGAAATATTGCAAAATTATTTCTCCCTGCAATTTGCAGCCCAGTCCATGCACCTTGCCTCTTCCTTCAGCTTTGAAATACAAGCATAAGGCTTTTGTATTTGACTTATCTTGCCTCTACCAAGCTCCTGCACACCTAGATATAGTGACCCACTGTAAATCCTCAGGAGAAATTGTTCTGCATTAGAAAAATACAATACAAAGCAAAAAAAAGAGCATTTGATACCTTTGGATGCCAGGGAGGAATTAAATCATATATATATCACAAAATAAGCACCTGGTTAAGGATTGCCTTTTGTAAGGCAGCAATATAAACCTGCCAGAAGAATCAAAGCACTAATCATCAGATTTGATTTTCCCTAGCTGTGTGAAGGAACAAGTGCAGTCCTTCAAA
Source organism: Passer montanus (assembly GCF_014805655.1). Classification (NCBI taxonomy): domain Eukaryota; kingdom Metazoa; phylum Chordata; class Aves; order Passeriformes; family Passeridae; genus Passer; species Passer montanus. The sequence continues at coordinate 9,071,634 of NW_024362051.1, read as the reverse complement.
ACTCACACCAAAAAAGAAAAAAAATAGTGGAACATTCCTAAGGACTCAGGTATTAAGGACAAGTAACAGGTCTGTATTAGGAACACACACAGATACCCCTTATCTTCTTTCCTCCTTCTTTTTTAAAATTAGATAAATTAAGAGAGGTGAAAAAACCTGCTTGAGACCAAAACTCAGCACTCACATAGGTGAAAAGTATCTGTATAACATGAAAAGACACAGCAGCATCAAACTGTCTGCAGGTTTTTTTTACTAAACCACCTAAAACATGGCAGAAAATGGTTTCTCTTTGTTTCCTTTTTTTTTTTTTTTTTTTTAGAATTCATTAAAATCCTCAAATCCTCTTTGTGTCCTGTCATGTTTAAGGGTTCTCTAAGTCAGGAAATGTATAGGCAGGCATGATTTTGGGACAGACACCTCTCAGACAGAGCAAAGCGAGCTCCCAGACAGCGCTTTCTGAACTTGTCAGCAGAAACATTTGCAGCGGAAATTTTATTTCAAGAGCTGTCTGCATTCAATTAGGGAGCAGAGGCAGAGCTGTGTGAGCTGAGGCCAGGAATGCAGCCCAATATTTTCGGCACTAAGTAGACAATGAGGCAGACTCGAGCACCAAAACAGTAAACAGTTTGTGAACCACAAATAATCACAAGGGCAACGTGACTGTTTGTGGATAAATCATGACTGAAATATTGCACCAACAGCAAGGCAGAGATCTCTGCTCCTGCAAAAGAACAGCTAGAAAGTCTCACTGCAACAACAAAAAAAATTTCTTCCTCTCCCAAGCATCCTTGTTCTGCCAACCCAAACAAGTTCCCTGCTGCATATTATTAAAACTAGGAATTTTAATAGAAAGGAATAGAGTTCTCTGACTCCCATCCATCAGGTCATGTAAGCACAGGAATGTATTTAACCAATTTGAGTGATCACAGGGGACTGGTCCATCAGACCCTCAAGACTGAGCCTCCTCTGAGTTTTTATTTTGAGTCACATCCTGGCCCTGGTGGATGGAGCTGGAAACACCCCAGCAGCTCTGCTGCTGGGTTTTCATTGGCTTTTTCAGACATCAAAAAAACTCCCTGACAAATCTGAAGTGCTGCCTTCCCAAACAAAATCACTGCCACCACATTATTGTGCTGTAATCCCCTGGGATGCCCACCACAAGTAAAAATCCATTCCAAGGATTTTCACTGGGACATGAAAGAGTTTCCTCAAACTCACCCCATGCTCCTTCACCTCCAGGTGGACACTGAAGAACTCTGAACAGGATTTTATGTGGAATGAAAGGAGAAAAAGATGTAAAGGCCTGATGGTTCCCTCTGAGGAAGGGTCACACAGGGAAACAAAGGAGATGAAATAATAGAGAAGAAAGGGAAATTATAAGAGAAAAATTCTTTATGATCCTAATAACAAAAGTTCATAATCCACCCAGTCTTTTGTTCTGGGTCAGAAGGACATTTCCCCTGAGGGACATCCATCAGGAAAAAAAAAGAGATGCAGAAAGAGAAAGCAGGGGGGGAAATTACCGAAGAATAAGGAAAACAAAACCTCCTTTTGGTCTGCAGTTTTCAGCACTTCACAAGCTGGTTAATAATTGTCATAGTATCAGGAAGCATTTTGGGAATATTTTCCAGTGAACAGCATCCTCTCTTCTGACAAATTTTCTGCAAATCCCGTGGGTTCTGCAGGACTCCCATGGCCACCAAGCTACTGTAAACCTTGGCATTCCCTTTAGTGTCCACTTGCATCTCTCCAGCAAACTAATATCAAAGATTTCCAGCAGGGATTGGGGCAAATGTACCCAACTTTTCAACTTTGATATTTGCTTCAGACAAGTTATCCATTTTCTGTTATCCATTCCAAACGCACACATCCCTGATCTTACAAACCAGGCTAATTGCACCCGAACTTTACCACCCAACAGGATGGCAGTTTTGTATCTATTAGAGGCTTTGGCCAGAGGCTTGGAAATTACATCTGTGGTAACCAACAAAAGGTCCTGCATGTCTGGAAGGTTTATAAGCAATTCACAGACTTTGTACACAACTGTTCTCCTCAGCTTTTCCTCTCCCTCTTGTCTCTTTCAAACTGCTTTACCTCAGTTCCTCAAAGCTGCACTAAATAGGTGCCTTCTGAGGCTTTTTGCTTGAGAGCTGATTTCCCTAAAGATTTCTCCATGTGAAAGCCAGACACTCCCCTCTGAGCATCCCAGTTCCACTGAGAGGGAAGACAACCCACCCACCCTGCCCTGCTGCTGGCAGGAGCCCTGAGAACCAGCTGAGTGTGTCATTCAGATGGACTTGAGAGTGAAAGGACTGCTGGACAAGCCAACACCATTGGCCAGTAGCCACAGCCAGCTGAAGCACACACTCTATTGCTGAGTGATCCTCTGTTTATCCTCAGGGCCACGAGAAGCTGAAGAGGCCAAAAGTGAAATGACCTGAGACAGCCACGCCTGGATTTTGTCAATATTGGATTTACCATGTTGGCTTTTGTTCAGGTGCGGTGGATGGAAAAGTCTGAAGAGACACACACAGAATGAAATTAATTTTCTCAATGAAAGCTTGGCTCTGTTGAAGTTGCTGGGAATTTTGAAATTAAATTAATTGGGACCAGGATTTTGCTTTTCGATTTCAAATATGAGTCAGGTGTGTCAGCATGTCTTCTGCATTCTCCTCAGTGTGCCTAAAGATGGACAAGGCAGTGAATGATTTAATGCTTGGTTCAAACAGGCAGACACACATCTGAGTGCTCCTGCAATTCCCCCACCCCTCCTGGGCAAAAGCTGCCCAACACAAATGTGTAGAATTTGACTCAAAGCTGTATAAACTTAATGCAAATTGCATTAAAAGATAAAATTCTACGATAGGGATATTAATTTGTTGTTTTACGATGCCAGTACAAAGCTGTGCACAAGTTCTGATTGCTTATTAAATTTTAATAAAATTATGCTCCTTAAAATGCTGCCTCAAGGGCACTGCTGGGGCCTCAAGCCCTCTGAAATTCCTGCCTCCAGCCCCACCTGCTCTGATCAGTGTCCAACCACGAATCAGCCCCTGATGCAGTTCTAGTAAGGACCACAAGGCATGATGAGCACATTCTGATTTGTGATTGCAGCTAAAACGAGAGTATTATGGGCTGTCAAACCTTGTTAATTTTCTCAGGATGCTGAAGAAAGAAGTGAGGTCAGATTTCTCAAAAGTCTCCCAGGAAATGAGAGCACAGCAGCCTCTGTGGTCCCTGCAAGTGCAGTGTGCAGTCCAGGACTGCATTCCTGGGTCATGAGCTCCAGCAGTCCAGCTGCCTTGAATGACCAGCTGCCGTCTTCTCCCACTTCAGTACTTTACTTCAATATTCAGTGTGTGGATTCACATAATGATGATGGCCAGAATTGTCTGGGACTTAGGCTGAGCCCTAAAAGATGAAATCATCTCACTTAATGTAATCATCCAATTTCAACTCAAACCTTTCTTCTCAACCTGCCAGTCAAAAAGAGCCCCTGTACCTCCATCCAGAAGGATCACATCCAGAAGAATCATGTTGGAGTGGGAACATGCCCATGGCATTGATTTTCTCCCTCCCACAATGCACTTGCTCAGATCCTCTGATCCAACTAAATTTAAGAAATGCTTCAGGGCACAACTGGTGCCAGCAAAAGAGGCCCATCAGCTATAAATGTTCTTGGGAATTCACACAACTGCTTATCCACTAATTGCACAGCTGGATCCAACCCAGAGATGTTTCCACCACAACTCAGAGAGCCAGTAAAGCACATGCCTGATGTTTTTCCAACTGGATTTTGGATGCATGGTCCATGACTTCCAAACACATGGTGGGAAAAGAAAAGTCTGCCTGGTTTTGGTATCAGAAATCACTGGTTTCAAGAGGGAATGGGCATGATGAGGAACAGGAGGGAGGCAGGGCTGCCTGGCTGGAGGCAGGGTCAGGAGCTCCCACAGCTGGACATGCTCCTCTCCCAGCTTCACTCTCTGACAACAGCACAATCTGCCTCGAGCATTTCACACGACTCTCTTCCAATCTGAGTCTCCTTCACATGGCTTCATCTTCGGCCCTCAGTTTTCAGTCCCTTGCCATTGTCCACAGGCACTTATATCACCTGAGGCAAGATAAATTCCCTGCTTTAGGACTCAAATGTGAGTATCAGGTGAATTTGTAAACTGGCTCTACACCAGCTAACTGATCAAACATACACTAAGGTCTTAGAAAGGCAACATCATGCTGAGGACTCCAGAATGTCACCTGAACTATTTTCTGCTGGCAAAATCCCTTAAAATCCCTTCTTTTCCACAGAATGAGAATGTCAGTAATGTTAGAAAAAGGAAAATCTAAGGAGCCATTCAATGGACTGTAATGAATAGGAGCCAAGTGCAATCACTGTGATTGCACAAACTCCATCTTTGCTTCCTCAGAAAAAGCACTTCGAGATGAAAATATACACAAGGATACATATTTTTATCTATGGAGCAAAGCACAGCTCTACACAGAGAGCCACAAAACAAACAAGAGCATTGAATCCCTACCTGAGAATGCAACACCACACCCAACTGCAAGCCCATGAGTTTGCTGCCAAAATTGTTTCACGTGTTCTGTTGTCTCTGCAGAGGAGGAAGGAGGGAATGGTGTTGCTAAAGCAGCACAGACTGTTCTCCCAGAGAATCCATGCAACAGCAAATGGAGAGCAGGAATGAAAGGAAAACCCATAAAACATTGTGCTCATGGGGGTCTTAGACTTGCCCCCAAAAGTGCAAAAGCTGGGCCTGCAATGTGTGCCCTGTGTATGAGGGAGGACTTCTCACAGCAGTCACCTTCCAGCAGCAAAGGGACACAAAGCTCTGCTGAAAGATATTTTTTAAAACCAGAAAGACCATAAAAACTGCAGCAGGGGAAGGCTGCAAGAGGCGTGCAAGAAAAGGAATTTGTTCAGTCTCAGGGTACATTTTGTCTGCTTTAGACCTTTCCAAAAAGGAGAACAAGACATTAATCTAATTTATTCAGCCAGTTATATGAGGTTTATGCCTTCTTCATATCACCAGCCTGGCATAAAGCAACTAGAAGTGCACAGGTAAATCAATCCCATAATTTCCATTTTAGCTTTAACAAGTGATTTTACTGTTTCTAGGTGCTAAACATGTGTATCTGATGACTGCAATAGACATTATGCAGCGATGCATCCTGAATAGATACATGAATATTAAAGGTTGCTCTGTTCCGACAGCTCGCTCTGGAGTTTGCCTTATGCTGGCTGAGACTTTCAGCTCTTCTTACATGTAACTTGCATATCACTGTGAGCTCTCTCCCTCCTTTTGACAGGGTGCCCTTGCAGATGGTAATTTGCTTTGTAGGGAAGACGAGACTCACAATTCATCTCAGATTGGGTATCCTATGGCAAAACATTTTTGCAGAACATAAATATGTATCATCAGATCTAAAGCTGAGGCCCCGTTCTTGTGGTATGTTGTGAAAAATATGGGTGAGTATTAGTGATGCCTTCTTGGCCACAGGAGTGGGAGACTGGTACCAAGGAAGTTGAAATCATGGGTATTCAGGAGTCCAGCACAGAGAAATACCACTGGCAGAGAAAATACAGTACAGTGACAGAAAAGAATCTGCTGTGGTGTTCTCTAGGCAATATCATAATACTCAGAGTGGGTGGAATAGCCAAAGCAAGGAACTCAATGAAATTAACTGTAAAATGACATTAATTTTATCTGCACACAGTTGCATCAACACCCCTCAAACAGTGGATTCATCTGACTCCAGCCTGCAAGAAAATTCCACTTGGATCTCATGTCTGGCAGTTTTGTCTTCCACATTCCTTCAGAGAGCATCTCCTTCTTATTATTCTTCCAATTCTCCTGGGGAATCACCACACCCCCAGTCCACCACAGTGCTTCATGGGCAGCACAGCCTGCAAACCACAACTGTCTTCCCTCCACAGACCTCCAAACAACACATTGTTCTTTGATTCAAGTTATAAATGCTTCCAGTTTACCTCACATTAAGATGTATGCAGGGAAATAAAGCCAGCATCACACAAGGCACAGCTGCACATGGTGAGATAAAGCTCTGCTCTTATTTTACCACCAAGGCTGAGCATAGATGGATGTATTTAATAAATTAATGAACTGGAAGAGATGAGAGGGGGGACAGAGGAGAGCGCAACCTCTGCCAGCTCATTTCCCGTCCATCACCTGCAGCTCATCCCATGGCACAGACAAATTGTCCTGAGGGGAGATCCCATCCAGAGCTCCCCTCTCCAGCATTTTCTCCAGCCATCTTGGCAGCAAATCTGCTCTCCACACTACAATTAAACCCTGGAGCATTTTAGAAGAGTGCAGAGACATGGAAACAGACAAAGGTGAACATGGGCTGCTGCTTGCCCTGCTTTCCCTGCTGGAGACAGTGGTCAGCTGAAGGAAGCAAAGGTCCTCTCCATCCTAAGTGCTGGATTTGTGCCTAAGGCAGCATGGTGGGGGCATGTGGTCCCTGTCACTCTGCCACCACACCAAGGACCCTCCCTCCTGCTCAATCCAAGGGGATTGAAAGCTCCCAGGCAACTGTAAGAGAGATTTGCTTGTGGTAGTACCAGGGACTCACCTTCTTTACCCTGGGGGAATTTTCACTCTTTTCAGGCAAAGCCACCAGTACAAAATTCCCAAGATGAGCTTCTCTGTGTATTTAAAATTTTGGTTCTCAATAACGTGCAAGAAATGCAGCCTATCTTCCCTGAGCTCGTGGCACTGTCTTTCTAGGGATGAGCATGAATTTCCTGAGATATTATGAGTAAATCCATTAATTGTTTCAGAAGCTGGAATTAATTAAAATACAGCTCTTAAAAGAAACTTAACGTCTGCATGTGCTCTCTTTGTTCTGGATGATCTTAGAAGTGAAATAACAGACTCCACAGATTTTCCATGTAATGAACCTTAATTGGAATCTTTTACATTAGAAGAAAACCTGTAATTAAGGCAGGTTATTAATGATTATACACCTAATTATAATAACTAGATAAGCTATCATTAGGCTCAAGCTAACTTTTCTGGGAGGGTCTGAGATATGAGAGGTAAGCCAGGAGTGATCACAGAGCGAGCTCTGCAATCACAGCTCTGCTGCAGAGGGGAGCAGGGAGCACTGCTGGGTGATGTGCACCACTGCAGAGCATCCTGCACTGCTGCTTCTCACCGTGGGTACCTCTGCATTTTGCCTGGACATGTGGTGCTCCACACCAGGATTTTGGTAGCTGCAGCTCGAACCCTCCCCCAGCTCTCTTCAGGGGAGGATTTTAGGCTGGTATTGAAACCCCTGTAATTCCCAGGGACACACAAGTGGCCCGTGGAGTGTCACTTGGTGTTTTCCACTTGGTTTGTTTCTGTTGAGTCACTGTTTAACAAAGCTTGGTGATCTCTTTGTTAAGGTTGGCATCCCTCATTTGTGCTCTGCTGAGAGGAGCGGTCAGGACAGGTCATGGGGTTCCTCCCCAAAGGAAGCCACAGGAAGCTCAAAGATGGGAGGAATTTATGGAAACTTCTCTGGAAACAGAGTCACAATGAGGCAGCTCTGCAGCAGCACTTGGAGGGGACAGTGGAACCAGTGCTTTGTGATGGGCCAGGGAAACAGAAAATCTGTGGATGGCTTCCCTGCAGCTAAAGTAAACAACCAAACCCTGAACTTAAAATTCAGAGCACATAAATTCATCAGTAGTGGTAGAATTTAAAACTCTTATTCCCTTCAGGGAATTTTTTTTCATTTTAAACATAAGCAAACAAATTTAGCAAAAACTTTTCAATTAAATCCTAGGACAGGTCCCCAAACCTCAGAGCACCTGTCTGGTTTTCTGTTTAACAGTGGCAGTGAACAAAGCATACACAAGAAGAATGCCCAAATAGCAGATGAAGGGACACATTTTTGGGTAGGTGTCCTGGGCCATGGCAGAGGAGATGCTGCAGCTGCATCCTGATCCCAGAGTCCACAGCATACTGGAACCTCATGTCACTCCAGGCTGACTTATGGCTAAGTATGGCAACTGTTAATCTCTTTGGGAGCTCCTTTTTTGGTCAGTACTTCATGAAAACGATAGCCAATTTTTTTTTTTCTAAGATGACTTTTGAAGAAGTTTGCATCCCTAACTCAGGATACAGAGTCCCTGTATGGCATGGTTCAGTTCCAGGATTCACTGTGTTGTATTTACAACCAAACAGAGAGAGCCTTGCTTCACTGGGATAAAGCTCTGTCCTTTTCCCAGATGGACATTGCTCCCCCTCTGCCTCACACTCCACTCCCCAGTTCAAAAAAATCACCAGGAAGGGATGATCAAGAGATTTCCTTAAAAACTGCCCCCTAAAACCTTAATGAGGGCACACCCTGAAAGGGCTTTTGCAAGGTAAGTTGGCCTCAGGTCCCTTGGTCTCCAGTACTAAAGAGCTGTGAAACTGAAAGAAAAATCATTTTACCCTCAGGAGAAACGGGCTAGGCTGCTCTGTGTTGAAACAGCAGCACTGTGGGCTTAAACAAACATCCAGCCAGCAGCACACACCAAACAGTATATTACCATGTCTCTCTGGGTTGTGTAAATCTGCTATACATTTCCAACAGGCCTCAGCAAACACCTTGGTTCAATGGACGGGAAAAGCCACACATCACTCGATGTGCTTTGCTCCTGGTTTGCAGGACCTCTTTTCTGCCAAAACAGAGCATCATTTTCTGCAGCAGCTCTAGTGCACAAGACAGCCTGCAGGTTTCTGTGACAGCTGCAGACACTGTTACAGGCTCAGCCATAAAGCACACAGCCCTAGGCTGTGCAGGCAGGGTTAGCCAGGGTACAAAAATGTGGTTTTCCTTGCTTAGCTAACAGCAGAAAAGCTCCTGCTGTAACAGCCTGTCTGCCTGGCCATGTGTGGCCACAGGGACTGCAGGCTGAGCCCCAGAACCCAAAGCAGGTGAAGTCAGTGGCTGCTTTCACAGCCAGGTTACACCCAGGGGGTTTCTATCAAAGTCCAAGGCTGTGTCCCCCCAGTGCAGAACACTCTGTCATGGATTTTCTCATCCTTCTTGGCCTCTTTAGTTCACCTGGGCTTCTGCAGTGCTGGAGGTGGAGAGGGAAACAGCATGTGACAAAAACATGAGCTGCCTCTACCGACACCAGCACTCAGATCCCAATCAGGAGCTGGATGAAATAAATTTGAAGCACTTCACTGGCACTTGACCTCAGCCCACAGTGGGTGAGGATGTGCCTTCAGGATGTGCTGAGGGGAGGGTTTCAGCAGGAACCTCGAGGTAAGTGATGCTCTCCTCTTTGCTGCCTGTAACAGCTTCCCTCACACCCCAGTTTCACAGGCACGTCTCTGGTGCATAAACACCACCCATAAACCAGCCTCAGAGATAAATATTCCCTCCTCAGGTGCTTTCATCATTCCCAATCCCTTTAGGAAAAGGCATGAAGGATTTATTTTACCCACCAATTTGGATTACATTCTCCTTTTATCAGCATCTTTTCCTTAACGACTTTGGCCATTCGCTTTGCAGGTCTGCTCAGGTACTGAGCTTGTCTCACTGAAAACTTCAAAACATTGTTGAGAGGAAGGAAAAATCACCAGTTGTGTGTGCTGGACTATTGCAAGGGAGTCATCAATTATGCAGGTTTTGGAATATGTTACACTACCCATGGCTGTTTGATAGCTGGGTGATATGATTTACGAGAACAGCCAAGATTCAATTACTGATTTCCCATAAATTATCTATACACCCCTTTCATCCTATGCCAGGTTATGAAGGGCTCTGATGAACAGAGGGGACCAAAGACGGGGTTCTCTGACCATGAAACGAACTGGGATTTTCAAAGAGAAATCAAAAGGAAAGAAACAACAAGTGAAGTAGCACCTGTGGGAGGTGTCAGACTTCAGATTCATGAAATTGGACTGTCATTTCCAGGCAGGAGTAGGAACATTTAGTACAGAGGCACTGATCAAGCCAGTCTTCAGACTATCTGTCTGTTTGTCCTTGACTCCTTATCATGTGCTGTGGGAGAGGCAGATATGGCTGGAAGGAAATAGCATTTTTTGCTGCATCTTACAAACCTGTAAATATTATTGACAGGAATCATTTAATAAGTGCCTGGGAAATTTTAGGTACAAGAACTGACTTTAGCAAGGGTTTTTTTCAGAATAGAGAAAGCACAACTGGCCCTTAGGAATAACAACACCAATTTGAGAGAGGCTAGCATTGCAGAGTGAAATGACAATCAATCTTGTATGAGGCAATAGTGACCATAAAATCCCAGCATATCTTGGGTTTAGGAAGCATTTGGGAATCTCACTCAGAAGCTGCAAATGAAATGTGAAGAGAGGGGGAAGGAGCTGCAGGAGCAAATCTTCTTATCACCCCATCAAGCCAATGGTCCTGGCCAAGGCTCTTTCCTCTCAGCTACTCAAGGACATCACAATGTTGCTGTTTATATTTATTTTCTCTTTGACTTTTCCAGTCAGCCTGAAAGGCAGCAAGCCCAGTCTCTGACATGCACCACCTCCGTTATCACCACTCTTGTTTCAAATCTGAGGTTTGTAACCTGGTCCATAGCAGCTGAAAGGAGAAATCCCTAATTAGAGATTAAACACCATCCAGAGGAGAGTAAAACAATCCTTCCACCACACTTTGAAGGATTGAAAGAGGAAATAAAGGCCAACAAATGAAAAGCCAAACAGGAAACTCCAGCAGGACTTCTCTGTGCTCTTGGGGGTTACAGGCAATAAACTTTGCCTCCCTCTATAGCTACAGGGGAAACACAAAGCTCTCAAGATCACTACAACTGCACATGAAGCCTGGGCTCCTGGGTGGAGAACAGTGTTTCATTCCCTAAATTTAGATGCTTGAATTCTCCCTGCTCCCACCATTGACTTTTCTCCCACCAAAGAAAAGTCACACTAATTCTCATCAGTACACTGTATCTAAGAAGTTATGGACAGGGAAGGAAGCAGAGCACTGAAAAATGTCTTTCACAGGGATTTCTAGCTCTCTTCATTATTTCCTCTGAATTTGTCTTTTTTCCCCATTTTTTTTTAATTTTGTACCACTCTGTGCCACCCCCTTCCATTCTCACAAGTGAGTGGGAGGAGAAGGCTGAAACAAGCAGTTGTTTGTCTGCTTGTTTTAAAATAACACAGTGAAAATTAATGTGGTTCCTCTTTGTGAAGCAAAGCTCAGTCTGGGGCACTGCTGTAATGGAGCAGCTGAGGGAAATGGATTCTATTAGCCTGGTCACAGTCCCTTTACTTAGGGCTGGCTATTACAGATCTCTCCCCTTAATTGTGCAACCTGCTCTACGCACAAATAACAGGTGAGACCGTAATGAAGGGTTGTTCCACGCCAGAGCACTCAACTGGCAAAGTGATTCTCACAGCAGATTGCCTCTGCTCACCTGAGCAAACCCTGCAAGGTGCTCAGGGAGGCAGGCTGGTGCTCTACACCAGGATGCAGCAGCCACTGCAGGGATTGCTCTTGGCACTGCAGTGGGAACAGCCCATCACCATCCACGCCAGTGAGGGACGAACTGCCCCAAAAGAGGCTCTGCTCTCTGTGAAAGGTCACAGAAGGTTTAAACTGTGGCAAACTCTCATCTGGGCTCCAGCAGCTTCACCACCTCAGGGCCCATGGGGTACAAGCTGCAGAGAGATTTTTGAGCAGTGGTTGGAGTCACGGCTCTGGGATACGGTAAAGAAGAGAGGCTGGTTCCTCAGCCCCTGTGGGTTTTTGGATGCACTTTCTCCACAGGCATTATCCTGAGGAGCTTTTTACTGACTGAGGAGACTCTGGCCAGCACACCACAATGACTAAGAAAGGTCCAGGGTTTGCTGATCCAGCACCAGCTCCCCAGCTCTCTCAGGGGAATAGCACACAGCAGTGGAGCCCTTCCTTGGGGGGACCAGTCATGGACTGCTTGAATCTCCCTTATTTGCCAGCCCTTTGTTTTCTTCCTGTAAATGTCTGAAATGATTAATTTAAGATTTAAAGACCAAAGTTACTGTAGTGTGCCCAAGATAATAAACGTCTCAGATTTTCAATTACCCTAAATGTAGAAGTGCTGGATCCCGTTTCTGTAATGCGTCACACAGAACCATTACCCCACAACCCATTAATTATCACAAGGTCAGCACATTCTCTGGTGTCTCTTCATGACTGCACAATGAACAAGCACTGCCTCTGCTGTGGGCAGGCTCCAGCTGTGGATGTACAGCCAGAATCTGGCTACCCAAAATGATCAGGAGCACAGTGCTGGGCTTTGGGGATAAACATGTCTGGGTAGAACAGGAGAGGAGCACAAGGGAGATTAAGCTGCCTGCGTAATTGAGCCTAAACAACAAACAAAAAAACCACACTGCTCTGGGGAGATGTGCAAAAAAACCTGAACTACACCAAAGAATAGCTCTATAAACAGAAAATGAAAGATTGCTTTCATCCACAAAAGATTTCAAGAAATAAGAGGAAGGGAACAGTAGGAAACAAAATAGCAGGGAAAACTGAAAAACAGAGTTCAGGCCAGGTCTAGTCCCCATCTGTTCATCTCTCCCACCATCACAGCCCACATCTGCTGCCAGTGGTGGGCTCTTGATGTGAAAAAGATTTGAGCTCCTTCCTCAAATTCACCACAGCCCCTCCCACAAGGAAGAATGTGCTGGACAAAGCTGGGAAGGAGACTGAGGAGAGGCACAGTCTCACCCCGAGCCCCAGACATTCCTCCAGACTCTTCCCAGGTTTGGGGTGCACCAATCCATGCCATCCTCTCCATTTCTTTCCAAGCTTTGTCTGCTTCTGTCTAACCCCATTTCTGCAAAGATTCCCAAGACCTTTATGTAATTCCCTAGGCTCCACCTGCAATGTGGCCTTTCTGGCACCTCAATATATAAAATGCCCACTCTCTACTCCTGCCCTTGCTTCTCCCACTTTCTCTGAGCTTCCTCTGCCTGCCTTTCATTTTCAAAGATTCTAGAGGTAATATTTTACTGTAATGGCTTTTATTATGATGATGTACAACACCCTTAAGTGCTTTGGTGAAGGAAGAAAGAAAGGTTGTGCTATAAATAAAATTCTCATCTGCAGTCAGAGGCACACAGAAGATGGATGTGTGGGGGTGGCTGCACACATGTCCCCACAGGCCAGCCCTCCCCTGGGTGGGAGCTGCTCTGGAAGGAGCCAGGGTCACAGTGACGAGGAGGCCACTTGGCAGGGGCTTGCCAAGGAGTGAGCCAGCAAGTGAGCAGGGAGAACCAGCCACAAACTGGCTGCTTGTGTTGCTTTTTCTGCTGTGGATCAACACAAATGTTTCTGTTTCTGTGGCGTCTTTGAGGCTGGGTTAATTAACTCCTGTCCCCATTTGGGTCTCCTGCCAATTCAAACTGGTCAATACACAGGCTGGAATCATTCCCCAGTGTAACATCTCTCAATATCCACAGCTGGGTAGCTGGGTTGTTGTTTTTGTTGGGTTGTTTTTTGTTTATTGGTTTTGTTGGGGTTTTTTTTGTTTGGTTGTGGATTTTTTTGTTTTGGTTTGGTTTTTTTTAGTAGGGTTAACTGGTTTAAGAGATGGAATAAATTCCTTCAGCAGGAGAAGGAGAGAGTAAAGAAAGTTTCCAACTCCTGAAATCATTCTCCTTTGAGCTACACTAAGAATGAAGGGAGCCAGGGGAAGATGATGACATGGAGAGGAAACAAAACAAAGCAAAACAAAAATAGATATCTAATAAAGAAAAAAGGCACAGAGAAGAACAGAGGAGAGGGGTTATCTATCCTGCAGCTTTACAGGCAGTATTAGCATCTTGTTGCCTAATGAGCCATAGAGGTAATAGACACACCATGAAAATAAAAGTGGGAGGGAAAAGCAAGCATCAATAACACAGAAAAACAACCACAGAGGCTGCTGCTAAGCAAATGTCACTCCTCTCACCTTCTCTGAGTCTTCCCAGCCTGCTGCCCTGCTCCCTTCCCAGATGTTTGTTCTCTCTCTTCTGGCACTTTATCTCTGCCACCATTTGGTTTTCATTATGTCCTGGGGTTTGAGTTGGCAGCAGCCAAGGGGCAGGATTCAAGAACAGCTCTCAGGGGTCCTTTGCAAGTGTTCACATCTCCTTCTCAGGGTGCAGAGAGATGGTCTGGCCTCACTAAAGTTAAGGAGGGACCAGAGTGCAAGGACACAGTGATGTCACCTCTCAGTGTGTCACAGGTTGGGTTTCATGCTCAGGAAAAACAAAAAGAGCCAGGCTGCCAGCTTGGCTCAGCACAGCTGGGTTTGGTGAGACAACCCTCTGCTCTGAAAACCCTGTGCTTGTTCACAGTAACACAACCAAAGCTCACAGAACAGCATCCACCATCCTTAGCAGCTATTTCACTGGCACAGCTTCAGGCAGGAAGCTGGGGCAGTGACAGGAGTGACAGCCAGCAGAGGAATGTCACTGCCCCATCTTCTCACCTAGAAACCTCTGCCAGCAACTTGGACATGAAATGCAGCTGATTCTCACTTAAACTACCTTTGTTTTCTTCTTGGACACAAAAGAATATGCCCTAGCCTGTTTCTCCCCCTTCCCTATTTATTTTTCCTTTTTTAACTTCCCCTTCTCCTGTCTGCTTTTTCATCCACAGCTCCTGCAGCTGCCTTCAAGGTTTATTCCTTCCCTGCAGGATTATTTGGAAGTTTGCTTGTGCAGGGCGAAGAGCATTTCTGTAATAAAGCCTCAGCCACATTCCATTAGTGTCATTTCCATCTGCAGAAGTGAAGTGTCAGCTAATAAAAGGTAGCACAGACCCCTCGGGCAAGATAAAATGAGAGAGCAAGAGGAGGGGGGGAAATCTACCATCGGAGATGGAGAAATGATAAATGTCTTTCCAAAAGCAGGAGCACCTGGAATGGGAAGAATGGAGCACTGGGGATGGGGAGGGGAAACAAAGAAGGGGGAATATTATCTCTGCTAAGAAAGGTTTCGTTTTGGAAGGTCTCTAACTCAAAAATTACCTTCTACCCATCTTCTCTGTACACTAAGGGCGATATCCAGCCTGGCTGCACCTCTGCAGGGAGAGGATAATGTGCAATTATTGCTTGTGAGCAGAGTGGCCTGGGGGAGCTGCACAGCAGGGTCCAGCAAGGCAGAGCTCAGCAAGGCACAGCTCAGCAAGGCAGGGTTCAACAAGGCAGGGTCCAGCAAGGCACAGCTCAGCAAGGCACAGCTCAGCAAGGCACAGCTCAGCAAGGCAGAGTTCAGCAAGGCAGGGTCCAGCACGGCACAGCTCAGCAAGGCACAGCTCAGCGAGGCAGGGTCCAACAAGGCTCACAAAAAACCACACTCAGGCCATGTCCAGGTGGCTCTGCTGAGCTTGTCCCTCCAGAGGGATGAGAGCAGACAGGGGTGTCACTGGCTGTGGCTGAGCTGCGAGACCCAAAGGCATTTCTGAGACAACTTTGTGTGTCTCAGCCCTTCCCTGACCCCACGTCAGCCATCCAGCAGGCTCCCCCGTCCAGAGGATGTCAGGACAAGCCCTGCAGGGTCCATCACAGGGTGCAGCTCCCCTGCAGCTCAGGGGCACATTTATGACCCATTTGGTCCCTGTCTGCTCCCATTAATCAGGAGGGAGGTGACTGCAATGCTGCTGTGGCCTCAGTGCTGTCCACCAGTCCTCCCCAACCCCACATGCTGTGCAGCAAAGCAGGCACATCACCTCTCTCTCCAGAGCACCCTTCCCTCTGGACAAGGACAGAAAGTCTCAAATGCCACAAGAGAAAAAAATATTTAAAAATAATTTAGTTAAAAGGGTCCATTTTTTCCCCTGCAACTAGAATTTATCTCCCTGAGCTCAGATGATATTTGTCTGGACTCAGACTCCAGTTCTGGAGAAGTCTCAGTTCTCTGCTGACTTTATCCATGACATTCAAGACTTCCAGGACCAGATCAACTACGACTCAGTGCAAACAGCTCCATTAGAGAAGCACAGCCATAGAAGAGCATCTCTGATCAGATTTATGCCAGTGTGGCAGCTCTTAATGCCCTAATCACGTTAGCACAGGCAAACATGATCCCATGAAGGGTATCAGGTGTGCCACAGCCCTGAGTTTCCAGGTCTCCATCTGGGCAGCTGGCAGAGGATGACAACCTTCAGGCTTTTCCATTTCCCTGAGGAATATGATCAGCCCAGACTAAGCCCAAAGGTTGTGTCCATGAGGTCTGTCTGAGCAGTGATGTGCACCTCAGCCACAGGTGTTTCTTCTAAAATATGCAATACAAATGTACAGTTTTTCTCCCAGTAATGGCCAAACCCTTCTTCACTTCTGCCCTCAAAAACAAGGCTGTTGCTCAATTCCTTCCTGAACCTTCCTACCAGCAGCACATTACTGTAAATACTTTGGAAAGCAATCATGTCAAACAAAACCACAATATGGGTAAATACAGAAAGCTGCAGTGTTTATAGGCCTCAGGTTCTCTTAGTTGACCACTCAAAAGTACCTCATGATAAATTAAGGACATTCCTTTTGATTTTAAATGGAAATATTATCACCTGCTAGCCATGCTCCCCTCCTCATTGCTTGGAGTACATTTGGATTTTTCCCTGCATCTGTATAGAAGCATCACCCCCGGGGCACTAGCAGGGATTTTAAGCCTGTGACAGATAACCATGTCCCTCCAATTTCCTGGCTAAAAGCTTCCTAAATTCACGTAGCTGAGCGCTCCAGGGAGCCAACTGGATAGCAGTTTGTTTAATAAAAGTTGCCTTTATACAAAGATCTAAATCCTATTTTCGAAGAACTGGCAGGGGATTTTCAGGGTGTAATCCACCTGCTGCTGACCCTCCACAGCAAAGAAACTTCTCACTTGCTGGGTGGGATTTTTTTTTTTTTTCATTGGAGAACAACACAGAATTTTTCTGGTGGTGCTGGGAGAAGGGAACGTGGGAGCACCTGAGGATTGCCACAGGCAAATGAAAAAGGTTGGGCAGTTTTTTTCCATGTCTGCTGAACAGCCTGTTATCAAAAACAATAGGATAGAGAAGGGATTGCTGAAGAGGCTGCAATTCTCTGAAATTTTGCTCCAGGAAATGATTACCATGTTCAGTGTGGAAGTCTGAAACAAGAGGCAGGTCTTTGAAGGACCTTGGAAAGCCCTTTTTGTTGTTTCAGAAGCAAATTCTCCTATGATCCTATCACTGTTCAGAGGACCTGAATCACTCCCAGGTAAGCCCTGGGGATTCCCAGTCGTGCTGAGACATCTCCGTTGTGATGTGAAAGTGCCACTGTGTCACCCTCCTGCCACAAGGAACAGTCACCTGGGTGAAAATGAGGCTGGTATGACAGCAGTGATTAAAGCTTGGAACAAATACCATCAATGATTCAAAATATTTGAGGAAGATTCGCTCATCTCTAGGGCCTGAAAACCCATCTTGTGCAAGGCTCCTTTTCCCAGGAAAGAATTCACAGTGGTTCTTTAAACCTCTGAAACATAGGCAATGGATTATTAACAAATGTGAGTGGAAGGGTAGCTCAGTTTAATGTCACCTTTGTATACACACAGGCTTCCATCCTTTCTTCACAGAAAGATTATCCTCCCCACAGATAGATGCTGGAAGTCATCCAAGAATTTAAGAACATTCTTTCATTCACAGGTGTTTTTGGAGCTTACAACAGCAGTGCTTATTCTGGAAGATGATGAGGGAGAGAATTGCCTTGGCCCTTCAATCAGCTTTTGCCCATTTCACATCAAATTGCTATCTGATAATACTCAGTGAAAACTGGAACACTCTAATGCAAACAGAAATGGCTCCAGCAGCCAGAAGAAACACTAATGACACAAATTAAATGGAAAGACACTGAAGCATGCAGTGCACCTCACTCTCCTGGTGGACAAGCGAAATGTGAGCCAGCAAACGTGCCCCCGTGGCAAGGCAGTGAGCAGGAGCACAGGCTGTGCCAGCAGGGCAGTGCCAGCAGGGCAGGGCAGATGTGGTCACTGGTGACACATCTGGAGTCCTGTGTCAGGGCTGGGCTCCCCACAACAAGAAAGGTGTGGATGTCCTGGAGGGTGTCCAGCACAGGACGATGTCCAAGGGGCTTCACGCACAAGGGCTGAGGGAGCTGGGGTGGTTTAGCCTGGAGAAGAGAACACTCAGGGACACTTTATAATGTGTATGGATGCCTGAGGGAGGAAATACAGATGTCAGAGCTAAACTCTCCTCAGTGGTGCCCTGAGTCAGGAGAAGAGGCAAAGGGCACAAAACAAAACACAGGAAAGGAGCTCCTGCTGTGGCTCTCACCTCCTCCCAAAGCAAAATCCCCTGTGGCAGCCTGATTGTGGCATTGATACTGGAGAAAACATCTCCATTTCTCACCAGCCCATTTCCCTGGGCTTCGAGACAGGGATGAGAAAGTTCCCATTCACCTTGCTCAGACTTCCAGGGTGTGAGGCTGAATTCACCAACAAAGCTTCAGCAACAGCAGAGAGAGGGAGAATATCAGAAAATGCACTCAGCTGCTGACAGCAGCCCAACAAAGGAGCACTACAAAGGCATGCAGAGCTTGTGACAGGGGTACAGGGAGTTAGTCTGGGACTGAGGGACCTCAGTTACAACAGCAGGGTGGAGAAGTAGAGCTGGAATCTACAGAAGGAGAAGAAATTATGACCTGACTGAGTGATATCTATTCCAGAGGGACTGAGGGAGGAAAAGCAACTACAAAGCTGCTTAAGACTGTATCAAACATACAGAATGAAGACCATGAGCTTAAAGATGTGGAAAGGTCATGCCACAAAGGAGTAGAGGTGGAAATCAAGAGAAGCAAAAATAAAACAACTGAAGTGGAGAGTGCAATGAGAGAGAGCAGGATAAAAAATGCTGGACAAGAACACTGACAAGTCAAAAATATCAATTCTGTTCTTCCTTAGCCAATAAGGTTGCCACCATGGGATCTGGGGAGGATGGAGGAAGTTCAGAGATGCAATCCACTGCTCCCTCTCATAACCAGACAAAAGCCAGGGATAGCTCACACCTGTACAAATATTGCAATGACTCTGCAAATCTACACTGGTTTTTGCTGTAATGAGTTTTTTTAATGGCAAAGAAAGATGGTCTGTGCCACCAATTTATTTTTTTCCCCTCAGAGCCCCACTCAGCCCAGATATGCCTCAACAACTCTTGCAGCCCAAGTGAATAAAGAGAGAAAAGGGAGAAGAAATCCATGACATTTTCTTCTCTGGGACAGCTAGGTTGTCTTAAACCCAGTGTCGAGCAAATTACATAAGCTGCCTTTTCCAGCCTGAGAGATGACCTCCTCTTTCCTCTCCATATATTTCATTAGTCTAAATTATTCCTGTTGCCAAGACATTTGAATGAAAATTGCCAAAAAGCTTTGTTTGCTACCCCCAGTGTTTGATTCCCTAACAGGACTCAGTGCCCAGTATAAATCTCATCAAGACCTGACTTGAAGGCACAACATGCTAACCAAGAAGCACTGAGAGGGAAAGGCAGAACATAAAAATCCCAGCAAGACTTAGTAGAGTCTATTTTTCTTTCTTTCAGGGGCCATTTCCATATTCATCTGGACCCAAAAAACAGACCAAGGATCAGGAAGAAGCAAAGAGGGGGTGTAAACAGGGGTGAGAACAGGGATGTCTGCTATCATCCTGTGTCAGAGTCTTTGACAGGACAAAGCTTTGGAAAGGGTTTTAGTTGGAGAAAATGCTGCCCTAGTGAATGACAACACTGGGAAAATTAATTAGCTGCTGTTAAGTCAGCTGTAAGCATGCACAGCTCCGTGAACACCCAACCTTTTCTCATTATTACTGAATCACAATCTGCCACCAGAGCCTTCCCAGAGCCAGGCCAGGACTGAAATAGCAGGGCCCCTGGCTGTGGTGCCTGAGCTGCCTCTGTGAATGTGCACGGGGAGGCTGCAGCTGCCAGAGGAGCTGCTCCAGAGCCTGCTCGGGGCATCCCTGCTTCCAGAGCAGCTTCTGGCTGGAGCAGGTGCAATGCAGGACTGAGAGGAGCCCAGGGTGGAAGAGGGAGAAGGAGAGCAGCTTGGGGTTGGACAGACTGTGTATTTCCAGGAGAACCAAAGTCAGGAGTGCTGTTGTATCTGCAGGTCAAAGCCAGGGCACAGTAATGGAGCTGCAGGCTGGCTTTGACTGCAGGTGCCCCAGGTTGGAGCTCAGGGAAATTTGCAGATTTGATCAGGAGATCAAAGAGAACTTGGCTCAAGCTCTTTTCAGCTAAGTGAAGAAACATCTCTCTTGCCTGTGACAGTGCACTACAGGTTACAGATTGGAGCCTGACTGCACAATTGCCTCCTCTTCAGAAGAGACAGACAGTCCTGGTTTGGACTGCTCTGGGTGAGGGTCAGCTGGCTGTCCCCAGCCCTGGACTGCACACTGCCAGGATGTGTGTCCAGTCTCTGCTGGGTAGCACATGGATGCTGCTCTACATGGACTCATTATGGATGAAAAAGACCTCCAAACTCATTGAGTCCAACCTCTGACCAAGCCCTACCATGCTACTAAACCACAGCACTCTGTGCCAATCCTGTCATTTGTTGAACACTTCCAGGGATGGTGACTCCACCACCTCCCTGGACAGCCCATTCCAATGCTCAACCACCCTTGCAGTGATGAAATTCTTCCTGATGTCCAGCCTGAACCTCCCCCGGCACAGCTCGACACACATCAGAAACAGACACAGGATGTTATTTCTGGGTCTGGAGCGGGGTCCCTAAACTTCCAACATTTTCTTGCCATGCTGCTGAGAGCAGCTAGTTGAAAGGCCTTTTTAACACTTGTCATTGTTATATTTTCTGAAAAATTTCTTTGCCCAGGATTCTTCTCCTGGGAAGCTGAGAAGCCTGAGAGAAAAATGAAAACAATAATTATCTGATTTCCTTCTCCTGTGTTTTGCTGTTTTGGAATGTGTTTGGGCATTGTTTACCAACTGGTGATTGTTTCATTGGTTTCATGTGAATTGTTTTTGACTTATTGGCCAATGACAGGCAAGCTGTGTTGGACTCTGGAGAAAGAGTCATGAGTTTTCATTAGTATCTTTTGGCCTTCTGTCTGTATTCTTCTACTATTCTTTAGTATAGTTTGGTATAGTATTCTTTAATATAATGTAGATCATAAAAAAATAAATTGGACTTCTAAGAACATGGAGTCAGATTCATCATTTCCTTCCTTCGTCTGGGAACCTCACAAATACAAGAAACATTTGCTTGGCAGGCAAAGATGGGCTTCATTTGCCTGTTTCCCTCAGCCTGCTCTGCCCCTCTCCTCCCCTGGCTGCCTCACTCTGGGTCCTACAGCAGCGTGCAAACGTGCTGACATGCAAAGAGCACGCTTGCCCACTGGCAGGAATGGTGCTGGGCCACGAGAGGCTCTCCCAGCAGGAGGACCAGCACCTGCCAAATGCCTTGGCACGCTCCACGGGCTCCAGCAGGGCAGGAGCAAGGCAGCAGGTACAGCACAGCTCAGCTGCCCTGCCAGCCCCTGCTCTCCCCTCAGCCTGCCTGGTAATGAAGTCATTCTGGCCAGCAGGACAGGCAGCAGATGGGCTGTCACTCAGGGTGCACCAGGCGCTCCTTGGGGTGAGAACTTATTGAGGTCGGTGTTTTACAAACGCAATCAAGGGAGAGAGCTTGAGTGGTGTTATGACAGCAATAAAAGTGTGTCCTGCTTCGTCAGCACTTTGGAAAAATTATTTTAAATGTCCTCAGTGGCAAACAACATTTAGTGCTGCTCAGCACGGGAGAGAGAGGCAGGAAAAAGAGACTACACAGGCTTTTTAAAAATAAAACTCAAAGCGAGTTTGGCACGAGTAAATCACAAGCAACCATCTCCCTACAGTGCCCCGCTGCATGAAACTCCTTCCTGAGATAAATCAGTGCCACATCCAGCCAAACACAAAAGCAGTGCCAGCTCTTGCTGCATAGTGCACCTTCCTCCAAGATATTGGAATTAGCACCTGCACCTCTTCAGAGAACTGCAGTAGCTCACCTTACTGCACCACGAGGTTCTACAGTGCTCACTGTCTCATGCTGCCTATTGTGCATATTTTTTCCTTGCTCTCAAGTCTACACTGCAGTGCAAACTCCATGATGAACCTCAAAAATCAATTGCAATTATAGAACTTGATTTTGCATCTGCCAAAATGTTTTTTTTTTTCTAGATAGATCCTCAAATTCTGATCCAAAGTCTGTTTTCCCTTCCTTTCCTCTTTCAAAAAACTGAATTACATGAATTACAAATTTGTGTAAGGGTCTAGGGAAACAGAAGACAGGAACACTAGATATCCTCACCACTTTTCTTAAAAATAACCACAGAGACAACAAACTAAATAGCATCACTCAGAAAGAAAAATGCCTCAAGGCTTGAAACTAAGCAGTGTAGCCCCAAAATACCAGTTTGACTTAGCCGGAAAAAAGGAGCAGCTGAAACAAAACGCAAACAATTCTGTATCAGCTCTCCAGAGCATCCTTCCATAGCCACTGATCCAGCTCCGTTTCTGCAGGGAGGAGAGATCACACCCCTTCTTGACCTCCCTGTACACTCTCCTGCCAGCCTTTATAAGTTCATGGTCTGCTGTCCCTGGGCTGCTGCTGGGCCAATTTGCATGAGGGAAACTGTAAATGTCACACCAAAACATTCACAGTGGTATCCTCCCAAAGCAAATCAAGCTTAGGACCAGCAAGCAGAGAAAATTACACCCACAAAGCAGCCATAAGTCAGCCACATTCCAGATAATTTGCAAGTTTTGTTGTCTCACGAGTATTTGGCAGATTCAAAGGTTTTTCTTTAGACAAAATGTAGTGCTTTCTTACTTCCCCACTGTGAAGTTAAAAACCTTATGGTACAAAGGGTGCTGTCACCCTGATAACACAGGGCAAGGGACACCTCCCTCCTGAGGTGGGAAATGTTAGGTTCCCCTTCCCACTCATGGCAGTAAAATGCTGGAAACTCCACAAAGAATTATAGGTTCATTCAGAATCATAGAATCATTTGGGCTGGAAAAAATCTTCAAGTTTATTGAGTCCAACCATTGATCCAGCACTCCTAAGCCCATCACTAAATCATGTTCCCAAGTGTCACATACACATCTTTTAAATCTGAGGCCTCAGCCCTGTGCAGGTGCCTGTCAGGCTCTCCAGACTGAAATGGGAGGTTGCCTGGAGGGTACCATAGATGCTTTGGAATCAAAATTTGGTGGCCTGAACTTGGGATGGAAGGAACCAGCTTTGGATGTGAAGTATCCAAGGAGTGGGGAACCCCTCCTGTCCCTGGGAGCAGCACCTAGTGTACCTCACAACTAAAAACAATCATATTTTTTATGGAAATTAACTATAACTTGCCTACATGCAGCTCCATTGCAGGTGAGGGACCAAAGCAGATTCTCCACATCAGACTGAGAAACAAATAATTCCCGCTAAAATTACCACAAACCACTTGGTCCCCACTACAACAGCAGAGCACACCATCCTTCTGTGTATTTCCTTTCCTCTCAGCTTAACCCAACACATTTTCAAAGACTGAAACTCTCTCACTGGGGCTCAGATAATGGAGAATAAGATGGGAAAAACATATATCAACATGCCCAGTCTCTCCAGCCAGCCAGAAAGAAAGAAGGTGTTTAATACAGCCCTGGCAAGGGTCAAAACTACCTTTGATAAATCATTCATTCTCCTGGTTCCTGTGAGTTGTTCTTCCAGATCAGTGATGTTCTGGGTGAGGTTTACAGTGGGTATTTTTCCCCTCTCAGAGCAAGATCACCCAGCTCTGGCAGACACAGCCTGTGATGGCTGCAGCAGCAGAGACAGAGCTAAGGAGGGGGATGCACTGCAAGCCTCAGCCTGGAGCTCTGGAACCTGCAGGGACAGAGCAGGGACAAGCTGCTGTGGGGAGGATGGGTCCACCCCATCCCTCACCAGAGGGAAGACTGATTTGTCTCTGTGTATCTGAGCAAGCCCAGAATCTTAAACACCTTCTCTTCCCTCCCATTTCTTCATCAGTTTTTTCCTCAACAACCCAATTCTCTCTCATGTCAGCCTTCCTTACACTGGTGTCCCAGGGCTCTGTGTGTACCCCAGCTAAAACTCCTGAGAGCACGTGAAGGCACAGGGTTGGATTTCAGCAAGCAGTGAACTCAGTGTGATCAAGATGCTCCGCTTTGTGCAATACTCAGTGCTGGAAAAGGGATTTACACAACATGGTCCCAAACTGCAGCACATCTCAGAGCTGTGCCATTTAGGTAATGCCATGCTCTGCTTTTATGGCCCTTCCCTCCACGGTATTCTGTGGCTAAAGACACAACCCAGATCATAGAAAAGTGAATTTCGAGGTAACTAGATACGTAAAGAAATAAAGAGGGAAATATGTATATGTGGCCTGGAAGCTGCTCATCAAACACACAGCCTTTTTCCAGTGTGTCTGATGGTCCCAAGTGTTTGTTTTGGGGGAGGAAAAAACACACAATAAGCAATGCCAAAAAAAAAAAAAAAAAAAAAGAAAAAAAAAAAAGAAAAAAAAAGAGAGACAAAGCCAGAGAGCAATGAATCTATTCCATTTTGCCCAAAAGTTCCCACCATATAAATCTTGGCACAAATCCCCTTCATGGAGCTCCTGCACTGCCTTCACCAACCTCCTCCCAACTCAAGAGACATTCAGCTGCACCAGGGCTCTTCCAGCACAAGAGCCTCTGCCAAGGAAAAACAATTTCCTCGTGTCCTTCCCCTCCCTGTCACATTCCAAGCAAGGCAGAGCTTGGCCCAGGAGATGTTGCTGTGAGGAAGGAGTTCAGGCAATACGAGACTGGTTCAGCAGCTTGGCTCCTCACACAGAAGCACTGGGCAAACATGACCTGTGTTCACTGGGACAGAGAGACTCAGAGCTGACCAAGGGAAAACATAACTCTAAAGAGAATTCATGAGATGATATGAAACTGTTTAGGGCTATGTCAAATGTGGGATGCATAAATGAAAAAGCTCAGGAAAGGTCAAGCCTTGGAGCGATTGAGCGAGGATCTCTCTGTGCAGGGAAGAACTGAGCTGGAACACTCCTGCCAGAGGCAGCAGGGAAGAAAAATCAAATAAATAGTTTTGAAGGACTTGGAGAATGGAATTTATCTCATTTTAAGCATCTAGAAATGAAGTGTGTCACCTGGGCCTGTCATCCAGGCTCCCTCAACAGCAGAGAGAGAGAAACACATTTTAGAGCACAAGTAATCCTGGCTACCTGTGAAAATGCCTGTTAGCATGGATCCAGGAACTGGCTCAGAGATGAAGTGAGGAAAATCCCAACCTTAATCACTGCAGAGCTCCTGAGAAAGTGACAAACAATTGTCAACATGAATTTAATGAGGTGTCTCCTTGGAGTGACACCCCACCAAGTTCTAACAGAGACTATGTGGATGTGAGTCTGGCCATGTGCCAGCTCCAGCTAACCAGCAAAACTCAGCAAAAACAAAACAAAATGGTCTTTACTAGCCTATAATTACCTGGGGAGTATATTTAAGGAAAAAAAAAAGGAAAAATACAAAGAAATATGACAAATGCTAATGTAATAAATGAAGAAAATATATTATATTTTATTCCTTTTTGCCTGGGTCTATAGTTATTTTAGAAGAAGATTAGGTTACGAGGTAAATTTCATTTATTCCTAATAAAAGAAAAATGCTACATTTTTTTGACAAGTGTTCTTCAATAAGCCACCTGGATAGTTCTAGTAGCAGATAATAAAAATGAAATATGATAGGATTTCCAAGAAGATCCCAGCAGTTAACAAGGGAAGCGATTTCATAGCTCTTCCCTAGGAGGCACCCAGATTTCCCAGGGATAACAAGAAAGCTTTAATCTGTGCCTTTGCAAGGTGTGCAGGGGAGGTTTCAAGATGTGGCTTTATACCTGTCCTAGCTGTAGCTGTTACTTAAGAAGCAGCAAAGGAAAATCAGAGCACTTGGCTGGATGAAAGCCAGGCCTGTACAGCTGAGCAGCACTGGGGCGTGCTGGGCATCACAGAAGGAAAGACAGGGTGAGTTTTATTGGGAGCACCACAGGCTCAGCAGCTGCTGCTGTCCTGCGTCTAATTCTCATTTTACCTATAGAGACAAACATGGTTTTAGCCCTTCTTCACCCATGGACTGAGCCTGGCTGCAGATCCACACTGTTCCAGAGGCAGCCTTGTCTTGCACAGCCCTAATTCCCAGTTTGTTCTTCCCAGATTTACATTTACAGAGCTTTTACTGGATGTCATTGAAGCTGGCTGTGAAGAAGGAACATACTTGAGATGCTTAAACAAATCATCCTTCTATGTTTTGACTCTACATTAAATCATTATTCACCAAGTGAATAAAATGCATCCAATCTGCAAGTTCTTCTCCTGGGCCAGTTTCTGTTGGCCTTTGCATTTTGTGTTTCTCCTTACTTTTCAAACACATTTCCCCATCCTAACAGAGCTGCCCCAGCACTAAAGCCCCAGCACAAGGAGACTGCAAAGGAACCAGGGGAACCTCTCTTTGCTGCTGTCTGCAGCCACCAGAACAGGAATGCTGGAGAAAGTGGCAGTGACTGCAATGCATAAATCATAGGGACAATATTGTGTCTCTTCCCTTTGCACAGATCCCATATATCACCATGACTCAGTGCAGATCTCCCAGTGGGGACTAATTCCAACTTTTAATGCACTTTCCATCTGATTCCTCCGTGACAACAGATGGGTCTCTGTCCTGAGGTATTGCATTTTGCAAACAATATATTAAGCACCTCTGTATTTCAGTACAATTTGGTTTGGGGACCCACTACTAATCCCATTTCAGTGGTTTCAATTGTGCATTTTACCAATGACAAGACAAAACCCCTCCAGTCCAATGGCCATCATCCCTTCCCCTCTCCTCTACTTTTTTCTGGTTGTTTCACCAATCTTCCTGGATGTGATAAATCATGTAAATTTAATTTAGAGATTATACCCCTGGCTTTAGAGGCAGACAAGGTTAGCTCTCTGCTTGCAGCCTGTAGCCCACTAATCTTATAAAATTCCTCCATTCCTACTTGGCTGGAGCTGCTGTTGGGGAGTGGAGGGAGGGTAATATCTATCCTATAAAGTGTTTTGGATTTTTGTTGGACACTTGCAGATGGCATCCTGGCCCCTGTCCAAACTCATACTGCTGCATAAGGATAACTCCTGAAGGTTTTCATGAGCCCAATGTATTACAAGCTTTATCTCAGCAGTATGAAGTTGGTGCTACCATTTCCAAGCTCTTCTCAGTCTCTCCAATCAGTTATAAATTTATTTCAGCTACATTTTTCCAGAGACTGAGGGGCTCCTAAGTCCATAGCACTTCCTGCCATGTTTGCTGCCTCCTTTCTGTATGACTGGAGGCCAACACTCCTTCCCTAAAGAACTGTCAGATCTTCAGAGGATGCAAGAACTAGGGGAATTCCAGATATCTCCAAAAAAAAAAGCATCATTCTTTGCCTTTCAGGATTTCTTGGCCCCAGGCTGAGGGTTACAAGCACTGACCAAGCACATTATCCATGCAATCTTTCCTTCATCTATAAATTCCCTTTCTAAGGAAACATGTAGCACCAGCAGGGGATTAAAATCAGTTGTTTCATGGGCATCCCAGGTGGTTGTCTTTCATCTCCTTTCCTAATATTTCTGTTAGGCTTGGATAGGTTTTATTGGCTTTTTTTCTCTTTGCTCTTTCTCACGCCTGAGCAGCTCTTGGCTTCGGCAGGCACAGAAACAGCAGTTTTATGACATGCATTTTTTAATGTATCAAAACATGTTCTTTTGATCCATTTTTCAAAAAGCAAACTCTGCCTAGCAAAGGTTAATAAGTTTCCCACACCAGCTGGATGTAAGAGAGGTCCAGATGTTGCTGAAAGTCAAAACTCTCATCTTCAGAATTCAGCAGGGCAAAACCAGAACCTTCCCAGCTCTGCCTAAGCCACAAGAAATTGCTGGACCCTCTAAGAGCTGGCCCAGGGTGTTCTTTAGTGCTGACAGTTTGGCACATCTGAGAGAAGTTTATAAGAAGTTCTGACAGTTATATGAGCTGCACAGCAGCTGCCCAGACAATTCGCATGGGCAGGTTTCTGTAGCTTTGAGTATCACACGCACAGGGAATGTAAACACCTCAGACAACCAGCACATCACACCCTCCTTGTGTGGCAGCTCTGTATTTGCACGTCCAGCACTAAAAAGAAATTGTCTCCAGCCCAAAGCCCGTGTTCTCTTTGCTGGGTGACCCTTATGACAAACAAAAGGCAGGGAAGGAATCAGTGTTTCAGCCAGCACTGACCCCCAGGGTCCTGCAGGTGCTGGGCAGGGCAGTGCCCACTGCAGCTTTGCCAGGACAGCTTTGGTCATCTGCAAGCACCTGGCAAGTTCTCTCTGGCCTTTCACACAAACCAAGTATATCTCTAATGATTTGTATCAAATTCTTTAGAGCTTTAGTCCGCACTGGTTAGGCATCTCAGCTTGTTTCCAAACTTTACAGACAAGAAGCTAAAAATTCTTTTATTTTACTTCTTTCCCTTCAATTCAGTGAAGAAACTGCTGAATACACAAAATACGTACTCCCAAAGTGGATTTTCCTGGGATGTTCCTACCTACTTGCATAGGTATTATGACTTTTTAAAGAAATATTTGAATGTGCAAGGCAAGAGACTCACCAGACAGAACTGGAGGGAGCATCCCACAGATGGGAGAAGGCTGGGATTGGAGGCAGGAGATAATTTTGCAAATTTTGCACCTTGGTAGAACACAGAGGAGAACCCAAGGAACTCAGGTCAAGAGCATCAGTAAGAGAAGAAGGATAGAGGGCCTGGAA
The DNA here is from genome assembly GCF_014805655.1 of Passer montanus. Lineage (NCBI taxonomy): Eukaryota > Metazoa > Chordata > Aves > Passeriformes > Passeridae > Passer > Passer montanus. Next base: position 9,042,786 of record NW_024362051.1, on the reverse strand, counting down.
AGCAAGAGGAGGACATTTTCATTTAAATAACCACATAGCAGATAATAACTGGAAACATAGATTAAGCTTTGTCAGGGTTTTAAACCAAGCCCAGAATGCGAGTTTAGAAACTTGTCCAGGTAGAAAACTCATAGAATTGTCCAGGTTGGAAAAGGTCTTAAATCTCCTCAAGTCCAACTGTTAACACAGTCCTGCCAAGCCAGCCACCAAAACATCTCCCAAAGCATCACATCTCCATGTCTTCTAAAAATCTCCAAGGATGGTGACTCCACCACTTCCTTCAAGAGCCAGTGCACGACAGAGACAGCTCCTGGCATCTTCTCAGTGCCCAGGGCACAGCACCACTGATCCAGATGCTCCCTGAACTAGGCTAATCCCAGATTTGTTTCAGGAAAGTTTTATGGATGTTACAGTTCATTTATTAACACGGGAAGGATGATGCAAAAATCCCAAAGCAACAGAGACTGGACAGACAACGGTGCATGACTAGCCAAGCTTGCCCAGAAATCAACACGACAGTTTTCATCACAGCACATCACAATTCTTCACGGTAGGGATCAGAAATAAGTCAGTTTTCCAGCAGGATTGTTCTCAGCTGCTGCTTTTTCAGAGCAGCTGATGTCTCACAGAATCCTTTGGAAAACCACTCAGCCTTGCAGCCATCAGTGCTTCTTCTCTCTCCCTCACTCCTTCCTTTCTCCAGGAAGGAAAATCAGAGTCAAGGTGTGTTCTCTTCCCTTGGCTTCACACTCAGCTCCCCGCAGCTGCAGATGGAGGGAAGCTGGGCAACAGCTGGAAGGTGGCAGCAGACTGGAAGGACAGGGCTGGGAGAGCCCTGGGCTCAAGAGGGGACACCAGAATTCTCTCACAATGCCTCTGTTGTTGTACAAGGAAAATAATATCTCTCCTCCTAACATTGAGCATTTTGATTGACTTCAGTGTCAATAAAAGTAGAGAAATGTTTTGAATCAAACCAAACCAGCCCTGCTGCAAAACCCTGTGTTTTCCAGCACAGAGGAAAAATCAAAAGAAAGGTTTCTACAAAGAAAATAACAGAAAACTGTGAAATCATCCTTTACAAAAAATTGAAAAGAAGAAAATTAATCACATTAAACATCAAAAATTACTTTTAGATCACTCACAGACAGGCTACCATGACATCAGCTCTGAAGATATCCACAAAGCAAAGTTAATGTTGTCCTGCCACATTGGATTCCAAGGGATACTTGTACAGAATCATATAGAAGAAGGGGGAATAATATAAGCAAAAAAGAAATTCCTTGCTTAAAAGACACTCCATATAAAAATATCATCTTAAAACTAACTTATATTAATTTTTTAAAGTAAAATTTTAAATAGATAACTTTAAAAATCTGGCTTAAGTCTGCCTTCTTCCAGATCAGCATTTAGACTTTCACCTATGGAAAAGGTTCTATTTTGAGGAGCAGCCCTGACAGCAATGAAGCTGAATAAGGATAAATTTAAATTAGTCAGAAAAGCATCATGCTTAGATGAGAACAAGGTCCTCCCAGGAGGTGGTGGTTAACAGCCTCTGTGATTGCTGCAGGAAGGACACTGTTCTGCATTGTTCTCTACAGGAAAGTCAATAGCCTGGAGAAAGATAGATTATTGTTCATTACATCTAGAAGAGCTTTTATTAAAAAAAAAAAAAAGTATCATATTCACAGGGCATTTGAGGTTACGCTGATAGTTTTAATTTCCCCTCTAGCTCATTTCCAATTTTTGGGAAAGCTTGTTAGAGAACAGAGTTGTCTGTGTGGATGCATGAAAGTCACAGAGCAAAGGAAAGGGAGCAGCAGCTCTCCCACACCATGTCTTGAAACCACTGAACCTTCCCAAAAACAGCCTCAGCCAGAATTCTGCACACAGCCATGCATGGGAACAGAGCCTGTGTTAGGGCAAAACCCTCACAAGTCAAGCTCACTTTAGAATTGGGTGTCCAATGATTCACAGAAAACAGCAGGTGAAGATGCCAATCCTTCATGCTACTCATCCCCTCCCCAGAGCTCCCTATGACCTTTAATTCCCCTCCAAAGAGGCACCAGAGGGTTTGTTTTGGCAGTCCTCTCCCAGCACAGCAGTTTCCCCTGAGCCTGAAGCCCTCCTGGGAACCAAGAGTGATGCTCTGGACCAGGAGAGCACAAAGAGCCAGGCAGGGGCTCAGTACAACAGCAACAAGAGGTGTTGGGCAAGAAAAGGCAGGAAAGCTACATAAAGAAGAAATCACCTTCATTTTGATTACATTTTTCACCCAAACTTGCTGAATTTAATTATTTGTTCCATTACAGAGTGCACTGTCCAGGTACAAGCTTCCTGGAGAAGAACTTGTACTGTTGAGATGTTCAACTCTATACGAGGTTGTTTAGAAGCCAGTAAAAATTGTCACCCCAATCTGTTTTGTATCCTAAACAAAAACACTGGTGTAAGAAAACAGTGCTTAAGATGCCTGTAAATGTTGTATTCACAGGAAAAACAAATTGCTGTAGGAAATGAGGGACAAACCTGGATGTGTAGCAAAACCCAGCACAGAGCTGTGATAATTCTTAAAGATATTAATTAACTGAACACTCAAAAAAATCCATTTCTATAGTAGCTTCTGCCCTTATGAACAGTCACAAATTGAACCTCAAAGTTTAATGGAGGAGAAAATTTTCATATTTTTATTGCTAGGGGTGCTGAGGCACAGAGAAGTGAAATGCTCACCATCTTATCTTGGTGTTCTCTCCCTTCCTTCCTCTCCAGACAACATGGTGAGGGGACAGGAAAACCCTTCCCAGGGAGGCTGGATCAGTGCAGAATCAGTGAGGCAGAGATGTGATGCACTGAGCACAACCAGGAGTCCCACAGGGGAGCCCTGAAAGGGACACAGATGCCAGCAGTTGTCAGGGACAAAGCTCTGCATATGGAACACACAAAAATTCAGCACAGGGCAATAAATAGAGGCATTCTCTGCCCTGGAACACCCTGGAGACTCAGTGTCTCAGGAGGAACGTGTCCTGTTCCTGCTTTGCATGTTGGATAACATGGGACCAGTTCTGAGAACACAATTACCTGGATCCTGATTTTCTGAGTGAGACCCCATGAGTGATATTTACCCCCAGCCAGGGCTCTGCTTTGGAGTTCTTCTGCTTAAGCAGAGTGAGGAGTAAATATTTTCATATAAATTATTGTATATTCTCCTGTCTCTCTGTGTGAGTCCTTGCCTCCAGGTTCTCTGACACACTCCCAGGTTCCCTGACAGCCTCCCAAAAGGAATGCTGCATCTGTGGCAGCAACCCCACTTCTCTGTGCAGGTAGGAAATAATTCCTACCGTGTAGTCACTCCTGAGACTAAATAATCCTCACAAACTCCATTTTCCTCCACTCCAGGAGAAATTCATTTGGCTGGCCTTTTCCTAGCAAATATTTAGCATCCCGTGTGCACATATTTAGAAAGAATTCCTCCCAAATCACTCAGCTGAAAGAGATTTCCCCCTAGGAGGGATGAGAGAACAAACACGTGCCAGCTGTGAGCAGCTCTGTTCACTGCACTCCTGGAAGGTACCACAGACCTGCAAGAGGCACAGCAGCCGAGGTGGGACACAATTACCCACCCACATTAAATTAATTTTCACTCTGCTTTCCTATCAGGCTCACTGCTGCAAAAACAGGAGGGATGAGGTTCTGTGGAGGTGGCTTACAAGGTGAGGGAGGATGGCAGAACAAAGTGAAGTGCTAAAAACCAGTTTTGTTATTTAATGCTCATCTTTGCTCTGTTCCAAAACTTTTGTGTAGCAGTGGCTTTGCAGGAGAATTTCTGGTGATGGCTGTGAAAATATTCCTGCTACTTTTTTGTGTCTACTTTGTAAGAGTTCAGTCTCAGACAACATTGGCTGCAATCTTTTCATCTCAACAGATTGACTCTGGGAAAGCTATTGGCACAAAACTGATTTCTATGTAACAGTAATATTATACCAATTTAAATGAAAAAAAAAACCACTGGATCTTTTGGGAATTTGTACCTCTGGATTTTTTTTCTTTTTATTTTATCTTGGAATGCTGGCGGTTCACTGATATTACTTCTACTTTTCTATTTTCACACAGACATACTGTGAAATCCATCACAAAAAAATGTTTTGTTGAAGATGATGATTTGGGACAAATGATGATGTTGGATTAAAATACCAGTTTATTGTAAATCAAAATTAAAATGAAAGAAATTCAGAATTGGAAATACACGGATTAATATAGAAACAGTAAGAAAACCTTGTTTAAAAAAAAATGAAACTCCAAAATGCCTAATTTACTACAAGAAAATTTCAGATATTATTTCATAGGAATACAGGAGAAAATAATGAAATGTCAACACTCCCTATGAAAATGACATACTGAAATCATCCATCTCTCCCTTAATGCATGATAACAAGGGAGGAAAAATGCACGTTAGGGCACTGGCCTGGAATATAGAACATTTCTGTTCAAATTCCCAAATGGACAGAGATTTCTGGTTAGACTGTTGGCTTTTCTGTGTCTCAGTCACCAAAGGGGTGAAATGCAGCAAGAAAACCCCCCATGTATTCCCTGACACAGTTACTATGATAATAAGGTGGCACATAAATTCCTTGGGTTGAAGCCAGCTCCTTCCAGCCACTCTCACCTGCTCCCAACAGCAAAATGTTTACTGGTAATAATTACAGGCTGAGATTACCAGAGCTGCCTGGGGGATTTGGGTGCCCAGGGGAGCTGGCAGCTCTGGAGATCTCCACCCAGGGGTTTTGCTGGTACTGATTGATTTCTGCCACCAGCCCAACAGCACTGCAGGTGCAGGCATGCAGAACAGCAGGAATATTTACAGTGATAACATCTTCATGTCAGCAAGGCAGGGAATCCCATTGGGCCAGAGGCTTTACAAGCAGCAGTAAATAAGAACATCCTGTCCAAAACAAGCACTCTGCAGTTCTGGTACACACCTTTGAGTAGGGACAACTCCCCAGCACCACTGTGCAGAAAATCTGACATTTGAAACATTTCAAGAGTCACACAAATCCAGGAGCCTGCTCACAGGACCTTCCTCTGCACCTACAAAAGTAACTTCTTCCTGCTCCTTTGCAAAAATCAAATCTCAATCAAAATTCTCTATGCAGAAATATCCCTTCCTAGGTTATCACCTTCTCGAGCAGCATCTTCTCCTCCTCAACAACAGAATTGTTGATGTTGCTTTTGTAGCTGGTAAATAAATCAGCTGCTGTCAGGTCAGATAAGATTTTCTATCAGGTGGAGGCACAGAGTTTTCTAGTGAAGAGCAGCAGGGTGGGAGAGGAAAGGACTCACAGCACTCTTATTTGTTGTGTTTCTGTTGCATTTGCTATATTTCTATTGAATTTCCTACAATAAAGGTCTCCCTTAAGGAATGAGGGAAAGACACCCAGAGGTCAAGTGGAGAAAGCATTGCTGTGCCTTGGGTTTTATTCTGACCCTTTAGACCTCCCTCCCTAAACTCAGAGGCTGCAGACAGAGCAGAATTCCTCCCAGCAGCAGAAGGGAGGTGCTGAGGGGGACCAGCAGCACATTCCCAGCTGAGACAGAGATTTTTCACTTTTCAGGTGCCGGGGACCTGGCTCAAATTTTCAGTGGGCTTTATTCTGTATTTCTTTTCACACAGCAGCACTGAATAAAGCTGATTTTCAATATACAGCAGAAACAACCTCAGTCCTGCCACAAGGAGATGAAATGGCTTTGTTGTTGTGTCCAGGATTCTTCGTTCCAGTAAGGAAGGAACAGCAAGCTTAATTAAATGCATTAATAATCACGAGGTAGTTAAATATCAATTGGCCATTAAAACACAGAATGTAACAGAAGCCTAAATAATTGCTAAATTATAAACATAAATGTATGCATCAGAATAGGTAAAGTACTTACTGATAAAAGGTGGCAATTTTCTGGGAAATTGCCCCTGCTTCATATTTTTTCTGGGTTTTTTCTTTTCATTAGGATTTCTATAGACTTTGGCCAAAACAATTTTCAAAGTTCTGGTTTTGAATTGTTATTGCTATTATGCTGTATTTCATACATCTTATTTCTGAAAACAATCCCTGTTAAAATAGCATTGGTTTTGCTCAGCATTTTGCAGAATATTTCACCATAATCTAATTCTGACATTTCATACAATTTTTTAATTAAAAAAAAAAACCAAAACAAAACAAAAAAAACCAACCAAACAAACAAACAAAAACAACCCCAAACAACCAACCAGTACACTGGCATTTTGAGTTATTTTAGAACAGAAGAAAAAAAAAATTACTGGCCTGGTATTGACCTCTTCCAGCTACCTGCAAGCAAGCACACAATGGAAAATGCCAGCACACACATTGTCCCAAAATGCCCCTTTATCCACGTGTCCAGCTTGGTAGAGGACACCTTTCCTCCTAAGGAGAGGAATTTGTCTGGTCTGGGTGTCCCCAGGTCACCCCAGAGAGAGTCTCCACCCTTGGGTGGGTTTGAACAAGATGGAGTTGGAGCAGTGGTTTAACAGCACCAGTCCATGCAGAAATTCTATTCATCCCCTTTAATTTTTATGCTTTAAATTACTCATTATCTTTTACTGCTTTTTGGTGAATTTGTCATTTGTGAGGATTTATTCCCGTTTTAAAGTAGAATATAAATAATGCCCTATCAGACAGGGTTAATAAGGCAAAAAATATTTAAAAGACTTGATAAAAGCTACACAACATGTCGTGATTTCTGATCCACTATCAGCTGATCATGTTCACTGCCTCTGAAATACCAAACAAACCATGAAATTAAAAATCCCCTGTGCCCTACCTTTTGTACACTGAAGAAATCAAAGGATCCCAACAAGGGCTTAATTCCTTACTGATAAAGGAAAATTGCTTTTATTCAAAAATTCTTTTTGAAGGAAAAAAATCCTGTATTTGGCATGAGAAATTTTAAATAAAAGGATAGCATAGATGCTGTGATTTAGCTAAAAATATACTGGCTCATAAAAGGTACAAGCTTGGCATTGCTCCTTCAAAAGTTAAATATTTTTGTCCCAGGGAGAAAAAAAAATTAAAATCTAAGAACATTTTGATCCCAAGGTTAGTTCTAAAGTAGTTTGAAATTTAAGCCATATAATAGCAATAAATTTCCAAGGCTGTAAACATCTAAAATGGAAACTTGAAATATGACTAAATTTTCCATCACCTGGGTAGTCCAGCCTCTTTTTGACATTGTGGCTTCTCCATTTGCATCAGATTGGCCAGTTCTGTGTCCAGCCTGGTCCAGGCATGAAGAGCACACTTCCACCCTCACACACTGATGCTGTTTCCCTGCACCCCACTTCGTGCAGGAGACCCATGAGGTGATTGTTACAGCCAAACCTGGCTGATTTTAGGGCTGACCTTTACTGAGGTGCACTGAACTTGGGCAGGATGCTCAGGTAAACAAAACCAGCCTTTTTTACACAGAAATCCCTTCACTGGTATCCTCTTGAATCAAAAGAAATGGAAAATTTTTATTAAAAATTAAATTACCAAGGTAGATAATCTGAATCCTTTGTTTAAGGTGGCAGCAAATGGAGATCTCCAGCACCCACCTCCTGCTGTCCAAATGAAACCAGCCACCAACAGAATCTGCTCTGTAAGCTCCACCTTCCATGCCCCCACTGATGGCTGACGGGCAGAGTTTTGTCTGCCCACACTTCCTCTAACTTCACCTCGCTCCCATCTTTGAGTCAGGCTGGACTCCTCCATTTCCTGAGCTGCTCTCCAGGGCTGCTGCAGCACTTTGAGCCTTCAGTTCCATCAGTCTGTCACAGGGGCTGGGCTTGATGCACCTGAGTGACAGAGACCTGGCAAGGACAAGGCTGCAGAAACATCACCTCAAGCTGAACTTATTGGGAGGGAAAGGGAACACCACTAAGCTGAGAAAATTCAGGCAAGGGGCTCGGAGGTTGGCAGTACAATAAGCAGGGAAAAAGCAAGGAGAATGGTGAAAATAATGTTTTACAAGTGCAAAAGAAAGAGAATTATTTCTTAAAGCAGCCCTTCCACGGCCCTGCTTTGTGTGAGCCTGTGGGGTTCAACATGAACTTTCAGCTGTTCTCAGAGCAGCTTTGGGATCTCCTAAGAAAGTTTCATGATGTCAAAGGTTATTGAAAGAACTACTCAGCACCTCCACACACCTCAAGATTACACAGCAAAATGCCCAGTTGAGCTCTAGACAAGGGAAGGAAACTTACTACAAAATTTAGTGTATTTTTTGATCAGCATGGATATATAAATACCATGTAAATTTGTATGAAGACATTGGCAATGTCTTTCCAAGTTATGATTCCTCCATCCAAGTTCAGCAGATCTGTCATGCTGTCCATTTGGAAATCTGCAGCTTGCTTGTAAACCAGGGTGTGTTTGTGATGTGTTACAACTGGAAAGCAAAACCATAAATCCCCTGTGCTGACCAACTCAGCTGAACCCCAAAGCAAGTCAAAATGCAGGCTCTGCACAGAGCCCACAAAGCTAAGGGCAGTATTTACTTGCACAGAAAGAATTAATACTGAAACAAACAAAGAAGTCTGGTTCAGCTATGTAGTGTTGAAATATTAATATTGTTGGCAGAGGGAGTACGTGAACCTATTATTTTGCAAAGTGTGGCTGGATATAGTGAAGGCAAACACTGAACAAGAAATGAGAAAATCCAGTCCTTTAACTGGATTTTCTGATGCCTGTAGCCAGACACACAGATAGTTTATTCCATTCTGCTTCTATAGCTGGAACGGATTTGGTATTAAAACTGCCTAACAGGTTTTAAAAGTATAGGGAAAATGTCTTTTAAACCTAGATGATTTCATTTCCAGCAGTGAAGGCACAGCTACTAGGCTGAGAACCAGGTGACATCAAGGGGAAGAGATTTGACTGTAGGACCTACAGAGAGTAAATTGTGGCATAATTATTCTGAATTAACTTACAACAGTAATGTCAAGAGAGTTTGAATAGAGACCCTCAAACTAAACTAGTATCAAACAGAGTAGTTCCACATCACTGCCATCACAGGTACTATTTTCCATGTACATCTTCCTGCCTGTACTCCTTGCACATAAAATCTTATATAAAGGGATCTCTGCAGAGTATCCAAGACATAAGGCATAATTGTCCTTCCATCCCATTTTTTGATAACTAAATTCCTTTAGAGGAGAGAAAACATCACCTGCAGAAGAAGGAAAAGTAGAAATCTCATTATGCAATCAGTGAAAAATGTCTTGGTCAATGCAGCAGAACCCTAACAATTGCACAGAGTTAAATAGTGCTCAGCACCTCAGCAAGTGCAAGCACTAAATTCATTGGATGAGCCCTTTAATTAAGAAAGAATTAATGAAAGGCAAGAACTAACACAACACTTAGGCAAGGCTTAGCAGGTTATCAGTGATTTGAGCCACGTCCTTTAGGTGGGCACTGAAACCCACAAACATCAGACAATAACAGCAACGTTTTCTTTCATGCCCTGTGCTGCACTGGGATTCAATTCCCCCTTCTACCTAACGTATTTGAATTTACATTTCTAGAGACCTGTCAAGCCACCAAATGAGCCACAATTCCGCAGGGCTCTTTCCCACCAGATGTGGTATTTTTGCTGCTCAGATGCTCAACATTGGGGTGAGGAGATGCTCTTTCCCCTGCTGAACATCGAATTACACATAAAGTACAACGACTGAAGCAGGAGTTCTGCCTTCATGAACATGCACAAACCCCTGCCTACAACTTCATTGCCAGGGAAATGTTCTGTGAAACAATTAAAGCAGGTTTGAACCCAGTCAGACAGAGGAAAGGATTAAACTTCAGTCACTCAAAACATTGGGAGGAGGGAATTAACAACAAACTGCTTTTTAAAGTTATCTCCTACGACCATGAAGATAAATCCTCAAGTAATTACATAATGATCAAAGGTGCATTTAATTTTTTTGCCCTTTTCTTACAATGACAGTGAATAAAATAGGATTTTTGTCAAAAGTGGAATTTTTGTAAATTTGCATAAGCCTGAAGAGTACACAGTTCTTTGACCACAAGGATTTGGCATTTGCTCCTACAGAAGAGATGAAAGCTAGCTATGTCTATATTCCCTTCCATACACTTTATTTTCATTATTTGCTGCTGGTCAAAGACAATCCCAGAGTGGCTGGACCTGCAGACTGTTTCTCTGTGACCTTTTGGGTGTTTGCACCGCAGCAGCAAACAAGACAGGCTGGGAAATCCCAGGGAAGTGAGGTTCACTCCAGCTGGAAAACGGAGATCACAGCCCACGTTCCTGCCACACGGTGGCCAGGTCCTTTCTGCTGCTCACCCTTACTCAGGCTGGAAGCCCACGAAGGAATCTGAGCCAGGTTTAAGTCTCAGTAAGCAACACAAAATGGCCATATGGGATTTTGAGAGGTACAAAGAGCATCTGTGGCTGCCCTGTTTGAATGCAGGGTATCTACATCCCTCATTTTCACCATGACAGAGAGGTAAATGGAGTTCCTCCCTCCCTCACACGGGGAAATATAAAGCAGAAAATTACAGTTATTACAACTGCCTCTTGTTTGAAACAAAGTTCAAAGGCTTGTCTTCTTTAATCAATCTTCCAGCAGAATAATAGGGCTTCAAATTTCACTTTCATGGAACTGAAGCACTCGGGCTGAATCAGTTTTTCCCCTTTGTTCCCCCTTCCCCAAGAAGAGCAGGAATGAAGGAGCTCACACGAGGAAGTTAACTGAGCTGCCACAGCAGTCACACCACGTTCTCTGAAGAAAGCAAAAGGCAAGAAGGCAATAAAACATCCTGGCTCCAATATCATGTGCTGGCGAAGCACTTTGGGCAGTCAGATATAATGAATATTCAGCAATCTCTGGCTATTGTGGTACAGCAAAGTGCTTCTGTCAGGGGAGCCATTCCTGAGGCTGAGGTGAGAAAATAATAGATGTCCACTTGGCAGAGGTAGCCACAGACACGTCAGCTCAGAACCCACAGATCTCCCTGAGTAGGTCTGGCTGGAGATTATGAATAAGTCCATTAATGAGCCTGTTTTCACTGCAACAGAAATGGGAGGGAGCTTTTAGCAAGTGTGTTGCAAGTAACACTTGGAATTAAATTCTCAAGAAAAAAAAAAAAGGAAAATAAAAAGGAAAGGAACTTTCACAAAAATCAGAGTGAGAGACTCACCCAAATATGTTGTGCTACTGAATGTACAGAAATGCCTTTTTTCTCCCTAAAGAGCTCACAAATGCACAAACAAAAAGATAGATTCAGAAGCATTGCTGGAATGAAGGCATCAAAAATGTGTAATTTCTTTCACCACCTTTACAATAGTCCAGATATAATTTAGTCTGGGTTTCTTCCAGTTCAGATTCACTAATGATACCATGGACTTTAAATGACCCCTCAAACACCAAGAATAATGGTTAGCATGAGACCAAGTCAAAAGTGACAGTTTGAAAACTGTGTCAAATTTAAGGGCATGTTTTTAATAATCCTTGTCATTTGCTTAAGTTTAAAAAAAATCACACAAGTGTAACAAAATACTAACAAAAACAAACACCTCTACAAATGTTAAGAACCAAATTTATTCATTTGGTTGTCATGATTTCATCCTCCACACTCATTTTATCCCTATTTTTATTAGGTACACAAGTGCCATCCCCTCCACACCCAAAAGAAAAGTACTTCTGTAGCTGTGGATGCCCCAAAGCACACAGTGATGGCTCACACATGGATGGAGACTGAAGAGAATCTGTTTATCTGTCTCTGATGGGCTGCAGTAGGAACTTGATTAGAAAATTACAACTGACACAACGTTTGGCAGAAGTTTCTAGCTCAGGGTCCTGTCTCTAGCAGCCAAAGCAGACAAGATATATCTAATTCTACAGAAAATCAAAATGCTTAGAACTCAACCACCTTCTCCTCCCCTGCACAATCACATCAGCAGTGCAGATCTCCTGTGTTCCCCCTTCTGTCCCTGATTCCTTTGCATGGTGACCCCATGGCAGCCTTGCCTGTGCAAGGCTCCTGGTGTGGGATCACCCTCTCTCATTTCTGGATTCCTGTCCCAAGCTACAAAACCTGTGTTTTCCAGAGGGTGACAAGCCCATTTGCTATGAGACATATCCTCTCTGGATGCTTGGCCCAGTAGGTGCAAGAGCAAAAATGAAAGTTGTCTGATAACATTCATTTCTCCTGAAGTTCAGCGCCCAATTTCTCTTCTAGTTTGTGAAACCATCTCATAACATGAGAGTTTTAGCCTTGCTTGTTTTGCACTGAGTGTTTTTCTTGCTCTTCCTTTCTTTCTGTATAAATCAGCTCTTAACCCCGTTTTCCCTGAAGGAAATATAAGAAAGCACCGAGTCATGCTGTGCTTTCCTAGAGAAAGACATTTTCTGCATGATTCTCCTGTCAGTTTTCAAGATTTGCCCAGGAACTGGACCAACATAAACGATTCTTTCATCAGCTCAGGTACATCCCCAGAGGCTGGGCTATTTGTAGAGTTAAAGATAGCTATTATCAAGAAGAAACTTGCCTCCCTTCCCCCTCACTGTACTGTCAGAGCATATCTGGAAACAGCTCAGTGCTGCAGAGAGACATGACTTCAGAGAGTAAACTGATTCGAAGTAAAAGGAGTTTTGTGTTAAATCAAGGTTGGAGAGCAGGGAAAGGGAGAGGGTGGAGGCAGCTGTGGGATTCTCCTGGGACCACACAGAGGGACATCGGAGCTAGTGCTGCACCCAGCCCTGCAGCTGTGTCTCTGCAGAGCGCCAGGTGAGCTCCAGGATGCAGCAATCCACCCTGCCAAGCCCAGCAGCTCCCTGCAGCACAGAAGTCTCCAGACACAAAGATGTGTCCACCACACACAAAGAGGCTCCCATCAAGTCCTTCCAATGTGAAGTGGCTGAGAGGCAGGGACAGAAAGCTTTGGTTTGCTTTTACATTTGCTGAGCTGTGAGGCATGCTGAGGAAGGACTGAACTGCCAGCCCAAGGTGCTGGACTAACACCAGAGTCCAACAATGAAGGGTGCCCATCTCTCCAACTTGGCAGTACCAGGGATGTGCAAAGGATGGCATTTCCTCTGCCCCAGCACCACCCAAATAGCTCAGAGACAGTTCCAGAGAAGAATCCTTGGGCATGACAAACTTCATCACTGCCGAGTGCCACACTGCAGGTACAGCCTGTCCTGTCCTACACAGCAGAGGATTCAAAACTGAAGACAGTGAGGAGAGTTTCAAGCATGTGCAAGGGAACTCTGTGAGGACATGGGACACCTCTTTGTGTTGCCTGAGAAGCCTTTTGTTACCATTACCTGTGCTTGTAGAGCCATGAGAACTCAGATAAGGCCTACATGACTTTGTCACACAGTCCCACCTGCCACAAGGCTTGTGGGCTCTTGGAAAGGCACCATAACACACAGAGCAGCCCTGGGAACACAGCAGCCAAACTGCTGCAGAGTGCCTGACAGTTCCAAAGATCCAAGCCAGTTAATTTAAGGCTGACTGTGCTGCAGCGGGGACCCACCCAGAGAAACTGCATCGCCCAGGAGGACAGGGAAAGGTGAAGGAGCTGTCTCAGAATTCACACACTCAAATGCCTGAAAAGAGGGCAAAAATGTATGGGACTGTTGTTGATTTTCTGCAAGCTACATGTGAACTTCACCTTCCATCAAATCTTGTAGGCTCAAACATAACCTCTTCTTTCTCCAGATGGAGAAGGAAGAAGGAGCAAAGAGAAGCAAGTGTGGCAAAGTCAGGTTTGAACATGTGTAACTGGGACAGAGAAAGAAAGCAAATAGGAGAAGCCAGGGGTGGCAGAGTGCCAGAGGCAGCACCAAATCTTTGGGGGGACTCTTGTGGTGGACAAAAAGGGAACAGGCCAGTGAGAAGCTGTCAGGTCAACAGCCTACACCCCTGGTTCAGAGTTTTGAGGGATGTTATACACTGCCAAGCCATAGCAAGAGGAAATATGCAACAGGATGACAGACCCAGACAAGAGCTCTCTTGACTCACCCAGTGAGACTTGTGAAATCAAACACTTGGAGGATGAAGGACAAAACAGAGCAGACAGCATCACAAATCCTCTGTCTGCACTCAGAGGCTGTGAATGGGCTATCAGGCATGGTGGAACAAGCATGCCTTCAAACTGGTGTTTAACAGTTCCATGGGGAATTCCACCCAACCTCTCTCCCATATCCAACCCCTGTTCCTCTCTGAAACCCCTCAGAGGCATAAGATCAGGAGGAAACTGCAATGAGGCAAATTTCTGTAAAAGACTGTCTTCTAACCAGTCCTGCTGAGAGGCCATATCTACAGAAGTTTCAATTCACTGTGAAGGTTCAACTGACAGAGCAGCTTCTCTCAAATTCACTTCCATGGGGTAGTGGATGAGAGACCAGGAAGGCAACCTCACTAGGAGGAGCAGTGAGGTTTGTGAGCTGTTTATTTCCCTGTTACACACATTGTCCAGTTAAAGCAGGGCTTTGGTCAATCACTTTGAAGCTGTGGCACTCTCTTCAAGCCCATGAGGCTCCTCTGAGGGATGTGAGTGATGGAGGGACTGTGAGGGTGCTGCTGTGAGGTCCTGTGGCAGGAATTCAGCTCTGACAGCAACAGGAGCTGTACAGATGGAATACACAGAGCTAATTGAGTCATCTTTTGGATATTTCTGTGGTACATAAAAGATCACAAAGCTCTAGTGATGGTGTCAAATGAGGTCACAGTGCCAGAGACAGCAGCACAAGAACTTTGGTCTCTTCCAGTCATCAGTGATGGAATGAGTGTCTGGCACTTCCCAGGAAGCTGAGCTTTAATGGGTCAGGAGAGAGCTCTCCATCCTGCTGAACTGAGACATTCCCTTCCCACTATGCAGATCAGTGTGAGGAGTTATCCCTCTCCCCTCCAAACACTCCAGCAGGGCAATCTCATCCTGTGGATGGCATTCCTGCCTGTGGCAGGGGGTTGGAACTGGCTGATCCCTAAGGTCCCTTCCAACCCAAACCATTCTGTGAAACACCTGAGCAGCCAAGCACTGAGCAGAGCAGAAAAGAGAGAGAGCTGAGCAGGAGCGTGACATTCACCATTTTAGCAATGTAAAAAGGGGAATTGTTCACCGTCTCTCACAACTCTCAAAGTGACATCAAGTGGAGTAGCAAGTGGCAGGTTCAAACAGACCAGAAGAGAAGCTTTACACAGCACTTTGCTAAGCCATGGAACTGCTTGCCACAGGAGGTTCAGGATGCCAAATACTTACCAGGATTCAGAAAGCAGTTGGAGAAGTTCAGGGGAGAAAACATCCATCAAGACAAAGATATTAAGTGTGGTTTAAGCAGCTGCTGAGCTGCAAACTGCTGGAAACCCTTGCCTTGTTCTTCCAACTCTCCCACGAGCACCCACTTCTGGTACTGTTGGAGACAGCATTTCATAGCTGGACCTTTTCTGGCTCAGAACAACCTTTCTAGGATCAGCCAAGGAACAGAAAGCACCAGAGCTCTGCAGGGGTTTTCAAGACAATTTCAGACAGCTGAGAGAGAGCTGGCAGGGTTTTCAAACTGTCCTGCTCATGGCTGCTGTGGGACCCAGGAGATCTAAACTTGTTGGAAGTAAACCTGGATGGGATGGTTAGAAACCTACACAGGACAGTGTGAGTTGGATTTGCAAAATGAAGAGTACAATTGCACAGTGAGGGAGGCAAAGGAGGTGGGGAACAACAGCAGATTAGGTTATTATATTTTCTTTAAATGCATTTTAAGCATACACTGCTAAAATCAAGACTTAAATTAAATATTATTATACTCTGATCAATAACTTATATTTTAAAAAAATATAACCTTTAAAACCAGCTGTGAATCTCCACAGAGACGCTTATACATTTTTGATGAAAGCATTTTGAGTTTGTGCTCTTTCCAAAGTCCAGGCCACATCCTGGCACGGAGAAGCCTCAAATCTCTCTGATGTTTCCTCTCTGCTCAGAGAGTTTGGAATTGCCAGCCCCTGCAAACACACTGCTCCGACTGGAGCTGACCACCTGCAGCTCAGGCACACATCTCCTGCCACTTGAAAGAAGCACACCAAAAAGCCTCTTTCAAAGAAACCCCTCAGGCTGCTGTGTTTGAAGACGCAGAGACAAAAGCTTTTGCAACTAGTGCCTGCAGAGCCTCTCCTGGGCAGGCACTAAGGGCAGATTTCCCTGGGGAATCCGTGTTTTCTGCCTTCTGCAGCAGTTTCTGCAAAGGACAGCTTTGCTGGCAGCTCTGCTGGGGCAGATGAAGCTGGAGCTCCTGTTCCCTGCCATGAGAGGCTCTGCCCCTCTCTTTGCTGCTCAGCACCAGGGCAGTTACTGCAGGGCACCAAGAACAAAAATCCAGAGGAAATGCTCCCTGGAAAGCCTTGTGGGATCCAACAGCAACTGCGGCTGAGGCTTGGGGTCACTTCCACACAAGGCTCTTTTTCTCAGAGGATGCCCAGCTCTGACCTCTGCCAGCCTGTGAAAGGTGCCCAGAGCTGCTGGGTTTATACAAGCCAAGACAAATACCCACCTCCCCAGGTGCAACCTAAATATCAGCACACAAATGTGTCCAGGCACCCCACCTCTCATCTGTCACACAGAAGCCCTTTAAACCCTCTCCCTCACAGTGTTTCTGGTCTGCAGACAGCCTGCAAGCACAGCACTGCCTCTTGATGTGAGGAAACACCATTGTGGTCCTGTTCTCTCCTTGGTGTAAATGTCACATCTCGACTTGAGTAATTACAAATAATTGGCTTTGAACAGGCCACATTTCCTCTCTCAGCCCCTGCTTGTACCACACTCCATCCTGTTTTGGCCCTAATTACAGAGAATAATAAATCCAGCTAGACAGTGCTTTTCTGAAGAGCAATTTGGTCTGCCTTGTCCCAGCACTAATGAGTTTGTTAATAGAGGGATTTTCCCTCTCCCCCCCCTTCTGTTTCCTTAAATAGCATCACTCACACGGGTAGCCCTCCCCTGCCACTGCAGGTGATGCCTCTCCCTGACCCATATTCTCCTCTCCTCCAAGGCAAAGAGAAGCTGAGTATTGCACCTTTTTCCTCTTTCAAAGGAGGCACAAAGCAAGCACAATTAATAACTGTTTGTTAACGAGCATCAGGAGGATCACCCATTTCACAACGCTGGGCTGTTCCAGCCTGGTCAGAACCAGCACTGGGGCCTGGAAAGCAGCTGGGAGCTGGAGAATCAGTTTAACTGCTGGCCCAAATGGGGAAAAATCCACAAAATTCTGATCAAAATGTCAGGGGTTTTTTGGTTCACCAAAACAACACTTTAAAGTCTCTCATTTATGTGTCCAAATGGAACCTCTGAGGTGCCCTACAGGAAATATATTCTACCTCAGTCAAAGTCTCTCATTTATGTGTCCAAATGGAACCTCTGAGGTGCCCTACAGCTTCCCCTGAGGGAAGCAAAGGACAGGAAGGGGTAGATGTTCTCAAAAGATCAACAGCTTCTGCCTGTCCCTTGTTCAATAAAAGCCCTGCTAGAAAAGGGAAATGCAGCTTTACTTTCCCCTCTATCTGGAGGAAAAAATCTTCACTCCTAAGCAAACATTTCCTAACAACAAGGACTTTGTCAGTGGCTTTTGAAAAATCTCATTCCCAGTTTTTGTCCCCAGCAAATTTAAACAGCATTTGCAGGCACAGACGTCAAAGTTCAGTAACTATTAACCCAAACCTAAGAATCCCATTTCATGGTACTGAAGGGAGATAACTGCATGGGTGGCTTTGCCTACACCATCTCTGCAAAGTGAATACCAGACCCTGAAATTCCAAAATTTTCTATTACAAAAAAGTATTTTGTATTTTTCGTCTTACAGTTGGAAGCCTTGTCAGAAACAATTCCTCAAGTTCAACCCAAATTCATAGACAGTTCCAGTTCCCCTCAACTGAGCACAATCCTGGAGTATTTTCATGCCTGTTCTGGATCTGGAGAGATGTCATAGGTCTGTAGGTGTTTCTGTTCTTGGATCGTTTACAGTCTGAATTTAACCTAAAGCAGCAAGTCTGACACAAGGAGAGAAGGTCCTTGATTTGATGTGAGGGGTACAGAGAGGTACCAATGATTCTGAAGATTCCAGTTCTGACTTCAAGCTCTGCATTTTTTCTCCCTAAGTCTCTTATTTGACAAAACTATTTTCTCATATTTCTCTGCAGCCCATTTATTATCCTCTCTATTAATAAACCCTCCTTCCCTGATGAATCACTGCAATTTATCATTAAATTAGAAGAAGAAATGGCTCTTTTTTCTTTAAACAAGGAGATTAACTACTATCAACAGGCTATTTCTCCATTATAAAACTCCATCTTCCTCACCAAATGCAGGAGTATCTTTGTTTGAAGCAGCCCCAAAGGTGATGCAAGGAGGGAGGTTCAATCAGAGAGGTGCCATCCTGCAATACAAATATATGGATCAACCTAAAAATGGCTGTGGAAGACAATACATGATATTATGACCATGATTCACTCTGGAGTTTTCTAATAGCACTATGAAAAAAAATGAAAACTGTGGAAAAAAAACCCAAAAGCATTTAACTAGTATGTAGGTGAGACTGCCAGGAACTGATATGACAAAGCACAGTCTAGACAACAAAACCCACCTGTGCACGCACAGCCCGGGGATTAATCACACCCCAAAAGGTCAGTCAGGAGAAGAATTCAGCTAAATATGCAGCGACCTTCTGCTGGAAACTCTTGCCTGCCTCTCACATCCTTTTTGTGTCATGCAGGTCCTGGGAGCTGTCCCTCACCAAGCTGCTGAAGTTCAGCACCGTCACAAACACAGAACCACCCCAGCTCCCCTGGGCCAGCAAAGCAGGTCTGAGCCTCCTGAGCTTCTCTGCATCACTGCACCCCTGGGCACATCTGTCTGTGAGATCTGAACTCCTTTTACTGCGGTGGCTTGGGTGTGAACAGCTCTGCGAGGGGACTGGCAAAGCCTGGGTGTTTTCTGAGGTCTCTTTCTGTCCCATAAGTGCTGCCAGCAAGGGGCAGACCAAGATGTGAGAGGGATGGAGGCCCAGAGCACTCTGCAGGAAACCACTTCACCGCAAGAGCTGCCCCTGGCTGGTGACTTTTGCTGCTAAAGTCAACCTTGGGAAGGTGTAACAAAAGTCAGTCAACACTAGGCACCACAAAAAAAAAAACCAAAAGAAAATAATAAAATCCAGTATCATTCCCTAACAATCCCTAGATCCAACCCCTTGGTTAATTTGATTATAATCAAATTATTATTATTATTATTATTATTATTATTATTATTATTATACTATAATAATAATTTGATAATAAAATCCAGTATCATTCCCTAACAATCCCTAGATCCAACCCCTTGGTTAATTTGATTATAATCAAATTATAATAATTATTATTATTATTATTTTACAATAATAATAATAATAATTTTATTTCTATCTCCAGAACTACAGAAGTTCTTTTCTTTTATTCTTGGATGCTAAGGAGATAACCTGTCTCCTGCCCCCACAGATCTGGCAGAGGAGAGAAGATGGAATTAGGATTTTATGCCACTGCCACCGTTTGTGATGAACTTTCTCCTATAAGGAACACAGCCTTATCAAGGCAGAGCCAGCCCTGCCAAGCACCCTTCCATGTGTCAGTGTGCTCCTCTCCCCACATGTGATCTCTTCTGGAACAGCACTCTCTGGCTGGGCTGTTCACAGGCCCGTGTCAGCTTTCTGCATTGAAGGAATCTATTAATTCCAAGTAGGGGCTCATTCTCAAAGGAGCTGCTGATGAAATGGAACTGATAAAATGGAGGTAATTTAAAGGTCAGGTGAAATCCAGCTTGTGTTCATCCTGCTTGTAATAGAACATCACCAAGATGCTTCATCAGCAAAGGGGCATTTATATGTATTTTTTTAAGAGACATTGCTTATCTGTAACAGAGACTCCAAACATCTGATAAGAAAACTTCCCACATTAATCTAACCAACAGCTGGCATCCTGCTGCCTGCCTGGGTGTCCCTTTCTGGAAATTAAATCTCCTATCATCTTTTTATCACACTTTGGAGGGAAGAAATGGGTGCCAAATGCAGCGCTCAGATGAGCAGCAGAAGCAGGAGCTGACACTGATAGGGCTGCATTAATTCAGGACATTAATTCAAGACAAGTCACTGCTAGCTCAGGACATTCCTCCCCCTTTGCTCTCTGCCCACAACACCCAGTTACAAATTTTGGAGGTGGACTCCTCAGGGAGGGGAAGGTGCCTCTCTTGGCCAGGTTTAGGTGTTGAGGTATTCCAGAGCCAGGTGAGCAGGGATTTCTGTGCACTGAAATCCACTGCACGCACTTTTCCTCATCTTCCACACACCCTGCCTGAGCTCAGCAGTGTCCAGTGGGGCTCACAGAGGAGCAGGGTCTGTCTGCAGCTCCTGAAGTTTCTTTGCTGGGAGCAGAATCCAACTGGTACTTGCTGCAGATAAACCTTCCTTCACTGACAGAAAAAACAGAGTTCATCTGGCTCTCTGTTTCCTAGTAAAGCAAAAAGCTCTTGCAATGGGATCTCTCCTTCCCTCCAGTCTAGTCTCTGCCTCCATCCTTCATGTGCTCCTCCCCCAGTCCTTATAATTAATATTAAACGTTACAGTTTTGTCCTATTAACACAAATTGGCCTTTCCAGAGGCAGATTAAAGAGTTTCCACTGGGGATTTCTTCCCGCCTTTACAATTTGCTTCTCTGATCAGTGCTGTCTATGTCTCTCACTAGGCTCCTAAGGGGAAAGAAGTGGGAGGGAAAGAGAAGACAAACACTTATTAGCAACTCCTTTGAAGAGCTGGAGATTGTGAATTAAACTGATTATTAACTCCCATCATACCAAGTTCCCCTTTTCTCCCTCCTTCTGCTCCTCTTCTGGGAATGGTAATTGGTAACCACACAAGTCATGTGCATGAAGTTTCACCTAAATCATTTACAGGGCAGCATAAACCAACTCTCTCCTAATTTCTTTGGGAAAAGGTTTTGGTTTTTGTTTTTTGTTTTGCTCAGTGGTAAACACAGGCATATAAAATAGACATGGACATGTAGACTTACATGGACATGCAAGTGTGAAGCGTTGGCACATTCCCAGCTGCATGACCCTTCCAGTTTGGTGCTTGGAACAGGAAGGAAACACACATGTTGGCCCTGAGGCAGCTCTATTTCCCTTCCCCAATGGGTCCTCAGTGACATTTTAGTGCTGAGTCCTTGAGGGGCACACAGGGACAGACCTGACTCATCAGACATGTGTCACTTGCACTCACCATCACCAGGGTTGGCAGAAGTACCACACTCACAGCCCCCCACAAAAACCCAGCCACCACCACAGCCAAAATCCTCCAAACCCTCGCTCTGACTCCTCATGAACACAAGTCCAAGAGAGAAAGAGGTGTTCCAAATCTTTGGGCACCTACAGATTTGGTAATCTGTCAAACACACTCCACACCCACACCTCTCATGCCTTTCCCAGAGATTCTCCCTCCTCAGAGCCCCAGCTCCATGGGACAGTCTGGCCAGCTGATGCCACTGAGGGCTTTGGACAGGAGGCAAAACATCTTTGAGCTTGTCAAGCCAAGTGAAAAGTAGCACAAATGTTATCTGGCTTATAAAACATTTCATAAGTAAATGTTTCTGGGGCTGTGATGGTAAATGGATAACTGAATTTAGTCACAACAGCACCAAGAAAGCCTGGCCAATGACAATTCACTGTGACAGCTCACTGTGCTAATTAAGAAACAGTAGCATAATGAGATGTACAATCTATTAAATAAAATGTGTGTTTACAGTGAGTAAGCTATTTATAATCAAGTTGCATTTATTTAGTGTACAGAGAGCCTCTTATAAAAACCTGAATTAAATGCAGAACTACCTGTAGACGCGTGGCATTTATTTAAAATGTTTCAGGATGCAGCAGCTTTTTCAGCAAAGAGAACTTAATCAGTCCCTGGAGCTTTCCCTTCCTGTGCTAGGACAAGGCAAGAGCAGCTGTATTGATTTCTAGCATCCAGCACTGCCACGTGAGCCAGTTTATTGGGCCAACAAACTGTTTAACAGACAAGGTCCCAGAGGTCCCAGCTTTTATGCAGGAGTATAGGCACACCCTCTATGGACAGCTGGTGCAATGCTAACTGGAATTTATTAGACAATAAACACATCACATCACCCAGTGCCAGGAGCAGTGTCAGACTGCCCAAAGTCCACTGTAACCCCTGTTTTATTTAGAACTTTGTCCACCTTCTGTTATGGCAATTTCATCCTGGATTCCTCCTCAGACTTTCACCAAAATATTGCAGACTTTTTGAGGAAAAAATGGTGGTTTACCGATGTTAAAAATGCATCTCATGTATAATTTATATACATGTTCCCAGTGGTTCTGGGTGAAGAGGTAGATCCAGGGGGCTGGGACATGTCTCTCTTTCACTTCCCCGAGAAACCTGCCCAACTTCAGCCTCAGTTCCCACAAGTTCATAGAAGTTCTCAGAACTTTCTTCTCCCCTGCAGTTGGACAATTGCTTGAGCACATCCTTGGGAGAGCAAAGACTACCCCAGACACAATCAACACAGTGTACAAGTTCTCATATCCAAGATTTTGGAGCTTTTTGGAATGCTGAGACTTGTAAGAGACTTTTCCAGGATTTCCTGGGTTTTTGAGGAATATCAGCTAAATGAAAAGTGGCCCAGCTCTAGAATCTGGAGACTATTTGAGCATGGATAAAGTAATCACCCTGGAAGTTCACCTCTGGAAGCCCTGAAGTGCTTCAAATCTCACTGTCAGTTCCTTACCCAAAGAGTTGCCCAGAGGAAATCAATAAGTTGGACAGAGCTTCAATTCACAGACTTTAGAAAAGGAGTATTTTCCTGTTAAATAGTCCAGGAAACACAAAGTTTTTCTGAAGAGATGGTCATCACTTTTACATGGGAGCAAGACTCTGGAAGTTCTCTGATATTCCTGGGAATGAATATGAATATCCTTGAGGAAGGACATGTGGCACAGCTCAGATTTGGAAGCACTTTCCCTGTGAGTCTCCAGAGAATAGTTTGGAGAAACAAAAATAAATGTGTGTGTGTGTATATATATATAATATTTTGGTGATTCCTTCATAGACAATTCAGCCACCTCTCAAAAACCAAGAGAAATACATCAGAATAGCTCATGCCTATTCAATAAAGCTCTCCAGTAACCAAGCTCCGGATCTTTGATAGACTTTTTCCACTTAAAATACCATGAGTACCAAGAATGCAATATCAGAAATATCTCCAGTGGTTTTGTCCACACAGGAGTCAGGTGATTGCCACCAAAGTTCTGCTTAATATAAAATTAAACTGCTTCAAACTAAGGCTATTCCTTCTTTTGCTCTCCCAATCACAGCCCATAATGTCCAACAAAATTCCTTACCAGTTGAAGGGACTACTTTTCCTGTGGGTAAATCATCTGGAAGGAGATTGGAAGATTTGCTTCCATGAGGAAAAGTCTCTCCTAGACCACGATGACATGACATGAAGAGTTAAAAAGCTGAGGTATGTTTGCACTTCCGCATGCAAGCAGAAATGTGCAGGGACAGGTTTTGGTGTCTGCTGCATTCAGACAACCAGCCAAAGGAGAACATGGCAGCCTCCAGTGCCCTCTGAAAGCGGCCCATTGCTTTGATTTACTGCTTTTTGTTTCCAGACAGCAGCTCCATGGACTCGGTAATCAGGCAGCAAATGCAAAGTGAGGCCAGCCTGGCCATAGGCTGGAGATTTAATGAGAGCATTGTGATTCCCATCTCTCAGCCAAGCTGTTTCTCACCCCCCGTGTTTCCATGTCTTCCCTGAAATCTAACAAAGCCTTTTCTCTTTGCACAGACTACATAAATCACTTCTGTTCAGTTCAATTGCCTTGGCAAAGAACTATTTTCATGGGGAGGGAAAGCTATAGAAGACAAAAAGGCCAATGTGGTGCAACATTATGAACAGGCTGGATTTTCTTTTCTCTGATTTGTCCAAAGGAAAAATTCATGGCAACACTCCAATTTTTTACTACAAATAATTGTATTGATGCTTGGGGGAGAAAAAATCAGCTTCCATGAGGAAAAGTCTCTCCTAGACCACGATGACATGACATGAAGAGTTAAAAAGCTGAGGTATGTTTGCACTTCCGCATGCAAGCAGAAATGTGCAGGGACAGGTTTTGGTGTCTGCTGCATTCAGACAACCAGCCAAAGGAGAACATGGCAGCCTCCAGTGCCCTCTGAAAGCGGCCCATTGCTTTGATTTACTGCTTTTTGTTTCCAGACAGCAGCTCCATGGACTCGGTAATCAGGCAGCAAATGCAAAGTGAGGCCAGCCTGGCCATAGGCTGGAGATTTAATGAGAGCATTGTGATTCCCATCTCTCAGCCAAGCTGTTTCTCACCCCCCGTGTTTCCATGTCTTCCCTGAAATCTAACAAAGCCTTTTCTCTTTGCACAGACTACATAAATCACTTCTGTTCAGTTCAATTGCCTTGGCAAAGAACTATTTTCATGGGGAGGGAAAGCTATAGAAGACAAAAAGGCCAATGTGGTGCAACATTATGAACAGGCTGGATTTTCTTTTCTCTGATTTGTCCAAAGGAAAAATTCATGGCAACACTCCAATTTTTTACTACAAATAATTGTATTGATGCTTGGGGGGGGGGAAATCAGAGTTAGTGTATTTTTACCAAAAAAAAAAAAACTATTCTGTTTACACCCTGAATTTTTTGCACTCATTCCTTTCAGTAAATACAGGCCACTGATGACTGCAGGGATTTGCAAAAGCTTTGCAATGCTGGGCTTTCCAGCACAGAGCAGGTAAAGGCAGCAACAGAGCAATGCTGCAAAACTGCAAGCAGTAGCACTTTGATTTTGTGACTGAACTGTAGACACAGAAGCTGTCTGCCTGGATAGTCAGTAGAACCCGTCATGATTTTAATATTTTGAAGAGGGAAGAAAATTTTGATTCTGGCAGGAAAAGCAATCTTGCAGTTAGAGCAAAAAGAATTGTGATCTAAGATTCTCCAACATGCAATGTAGGAATATTCACTGTGCAAGAGGACATTAATCATTAGTGTTTTAGGAAAATCAAGGAATTCCATTCATTAAAGTGGCAGTCATTTAGAGGAGGAGCTTTATCACATGCTATGATCAAGCAGAGCTTGACCACAGAGGAACATTCCCTCCAATCATGGTTAGCAGAGGATAAGTCATTGTTGAGACTGCCAAAATCCCTTTGCTGAACCCAAGGAGTGGCCCATGCTAATCCCCTTCTCCGGCTGGTGAACAATCAGTTGTATCAGACCAAATGCTGCAATCAGAGTTCACTGAACAAACTTTGCAGCCCCGCTGTGGGTGGCAGGAGGGGAATTTTGTCCAAGACCTGGGCAAACACAGAGCTGAGGGAGGGCATGAAAAAGGCCTTGTACCTGTCACAGGGTTTAGCTCAGCAAGCTGCAAAGAAATATGTAGCCCAAGGCAATAACAAGCAACTCAGCAAATGCGTTCAATTCTCTGTTTTCTTTCACCTGAGGCGTGAGATAGCACACCTGAGGCAAGGATTTTAGGTGAAGTAAGCATCTCAACTCACACAGCCCAGCTGAGATTCTCAAATGGCACCTTTCACCTCCCTCTGGGAATTCCAAAAACAGTTGCCAGTGATGAAACATCTTTATCAACCCAGCCCTGTATCAGCTCTCTCTGCCTGGAACACAGGGGCAGAAATAAGAGGTTTTTGTGAAGACCAAACAAGTCACCCAAGTCAGCAATGTTCAGGGAAATTCCTGCAAGTCCACAGGGCTTAGGTTTTAAACGATAAAATAAAATAAAATAAAGTGGGGTAATAAATCCTTTGCCTAATGACCTCTCAAAATCCCTGCTTAGCCCACTAGGGATGGCAATGGAACAGCCAGAGCTGCCACTCCCACATGGGTAAAATAACTAAGTGGGACAGGTCAAGAGGACTGTGACACCGAAGGAAGAATCACATTTCACCAGAGGGAAGTCCCTGCTGATAGTGACACCTCAGCAGTGCTGCCAAGGCTGGAGGCATCTCAGATGGGTGAAAAGCCCTTTCTTTTGCTAATGCAATGTGAATCCCAGCCTGCCATCAAAACTTTCAGCAACTGAGCTCCTGAACAAGAGCAGCTCCATACTTCTCCCTCAAAGCCAAAAGGCTTCATTAAAAGGGATGGAGGATCAACCCCTTTGCAATGTTTAAAAGAGGAGGGATCCTACAAGGATTCTTTTTATCCTTTAGATGTATGGCATGCAAATATTTCTATTGCCAAAAGCTTAAAAAATAATTTAAAAATGCAGATTATTTTTTCACTCCAGAAGATAAATTTTGCTGCTTGGTCCTGTGAGTGAACTGGGGCATGTAAGAGGTTGCTTCTGTATCTAAGCATTTGGACACTGAGGGGCCACTTCAGCCTCACTGGTTGTTTTTCAATTTCCTTTCTAAGTCTGTCATTTGCAGTCAAACTTTTCCTGTAAAGGGTTCCACTTTTGGTGTTTCCCACACACACTCTATTGAGTTCATAAGACAAGTGAAGCAATGAAAGTGTTCAATGTATTTGTTTCCATTTATTTCCCTCTTTATCCTCCTATATCTTTTTGCTTTGGTTTTTTTTTTTGTTGGTTTTTTTTTTTTTTTTGAGAGTTGTGGGGTTTTTTTTTTTGGGTTTTTTGGTTTTTTTTTTTTTTTGAGAGTTGTGGGTTTTTTTTAATTGAGTGATTATTGTTTTGATTGTTTTTATTCCAGTATAACAGGAATGAAGAGGGTAACGTGAATAACCCTAGGTCTGCCCTGAATCCTTCTATATACCTCTGCAAAACCTGGTGCCTGCTCACAACAAAATAAATAGAGGGTTTCTTTCATTTAAAAGCAAGATCAAGGGTAGAAAAGTTCAATTTCCCACAGCACTTGAGGGCAGCTAAGGCAGGAGCAATGGGCTTCACAATGCTAAAAGCTAAGAGAGCCTTTCCAACAACTACAGGATGCTCAATACCCAAGAATTTCTGACAAGACTGGCTGTAATAGTAGCTTTGACTTCTTTTTCATTCACACAGTAATGTAACCAAAAATGTTTTATTGCTCAACATTTTTGACATAAATAATACTCCTGGATTTTTTGGGAATTGCCTGGTAATTGTTCTGTACAGTCAGAAAAAATTAACCTAAATCCTGCAAGCTTCTAGTGGGAGTGTAATTTTCTTTTAGGATTACACTGTAATTCTAGCAGTGTGATTTTTGTAGGGCTGTGAGGTCCTTGCTGCTTTCTTACTGCAAGACACTACATAAATTGTAACCATGACAAACCTGGGATGCTCAGCAAGACTACTCAGAGCTCAAGTGTGAGTGTGACATATGAGACATAGAAATTTATTAGTAACTCAGCACTCCTAGGGGGAAACAACCATCCATTCTTTTTTATTTCATCTTCCTCAGGGATTACTGCCTTAACCTGGACATGGGAGGACAAACACACATTCAAATCATGTCGCACAAAGCGAGATTCTTGCTTGGCCTTCTGCAAAATTTTAGTGTGTAATGAAGTCATCCCAGCCCAGGGCCCCCCTGCCCTTCCAGAGCCTGTGATCACAGGTTGGATGTCACCAGGCTCATGGGGCCCATGTTTCCCATGGTGAGAAATCAGTTCCTACTCTACTTGTCAAGAAATAAAGTACCCAGGAGTGGGAAGGTCAAGGACAATCCATGGAACAGCTGTGTCTGTAGAGGAAGTTGTAGGACTGAACCTCAAACAGAGCCAGACTTGTAATTTTAAAAACATGTGGGGTAATAGGCTATCAAACAGTGATATTTGTTCTGAATTTCAGTCAAAAATATCAATCACCTACACCACAAATCCCTCACCTCCATCCCCTGTAGCCTTCCAGTCTTGGGTTGCTGAATTTCCCATACAAAACACCAGTGGTTGTTTTCCAGAAAGCCAATGCATATTAAAAGAGAATTTATCAAACTTTTCATCAGCGTTCAATTCTAAAAATACTTTTAGACGATGGGTACTTCCAGAAGTAGTGGAAGATGGACCTTTACATTAGTTCTAGTTAATTCTTTCATCTGTACATCTTTGAAGTAAAGAATCTTTTTCCTCACTTTATAAATTATTGCAGAAACACTTTATGGTGTTATTTTACCAGCAATTACTTTCTTCAAAAAAAAAAAAGAATCCCAGGTTCTCAAGTTTCTAAGAAAATTGTATTTACTTGAACCATCTTGCATAGAAATAGCTTACTCGACATGGAAATTAGCTGAATAGGAAATTACTTTATAGAACCTTGTAAAATTCTGTGAACTTAACTCTAATTTAAAATTTGTTTTTCATTTGTTCAGTGTCAAAAAGGCAAGTAGTGCTGCTGTAGCAATTTGAATCTCTGCCTTGGGAAGCAGAATCCAAGTTCTTGGGGCACTGTTTCCTCATTAGCCATTCTCCAAAGAACAAAGTGACAATAATGGATTTAGTATTCCCAAGATAATGCTGAGTGTACTTTACTGCTGTGCTGGCCATCTCTTCACCAGAAATCCTGTCATTTAGCTGGGGAAGGAAGGCAGTGCATGGTCAACTTGAAGGAGTTTATCACCAGGATGAATTTATTAACAGATTTTGAATTCTAAAAAGCAAGAAGAGACTAAAATGACTCTACCTGCTATAAAATCCAGAGATGGAAAACAGATCAGGAATGAAATCAACTTGCAGTTGCAAATGAATCTTTAGGTTAATTCTCATCATTACAGAGTGATTTCCAAGGCCTTCTGTGTTCTCCTTGTCTTTAAGCAATTCTATCAACTATCAAAACCAAAATGAAGCCACAGCCTACCAGGAAGAATAGTTTTCTTCACAGAGAATTCCACATGCATTGTTCAAAGGGAAAGGATCAGGGAGGAGCCACATAAAGGAAAAACTGATATTCCCTGGCTTTTATCAGTCCTCATGCACACCCTTCCTGCAGATGTCCCAAAGTTTTCATTCAGTGCTGAAAAACAAATTAAAACCATTATCTTTGTGGCGTCTTATACTGAAAAGAATCCATCACTCACAGCCCAGAGAGAAGATGACAAAGAATCTTCCCAGACAATTTCACCTACAAGCGAGTTTTACAAGACTCATCTACTTTGAAAGTAAAAACAAGAACAAGATGAACATGCAGCAGGTAATTCTCATTTTAAGAGCCTCATTTGACAAAATGATAAGTTATCTTCAACTCTGTAATTTGTGCAAGTGCCACCAGAGAAAGACGAATGCCTTTCAAACCATTTGGACTCTGCTTGAAAAGCAGCAGACCAGGCAAGTGAACCTTTCCCCTACAAAAATAAATCACAAACCACTGCAGCAAAACCAAGCAGAAAGCTAAAACCTGGTCTAAGAGGGAACCAGGACAGACCCAGGGAGAGACGCACCTCCCCTGTTGACAAGGGTGACTTAAAGTAACAGTGATAAAATTGATTGCAGGCATTATTCGATCTACAGGCCTATTTCCAGTTTATCTGCCCTTAATTTCTTAGAGAACAGAAGAAAATCTAAATATCTGGCATGGTACAGAACAAATGTGGGAAAGTTCATCACAGATATCTACAGATGAAAGAACATCAGGAACTACAGAATACAGAAATTACAGCTGGGTGTCAGTCAGGCTGTTTCTGCAACCACCAGGGTTAAATCAGAGGATGTGAATTCCAATGACCTGAAATCATCCTGGCCAAGGCCTGACATGTTCACACAGCACAGCACAGGGCACTGTACCAAGACGAGCAATTAAGAGTGAGATAGTACAGCACAGACAAAAAGGTAAAGCAGAATGTGTGAGTACTTTTGGTGTCATCCTGATAAGACATGCAAAACTTACATCCCTAAATCCACATTTATTTTTTACTCCCTGGTCTAAATCATCTCAGTGCAAAAGAAATAATGCTCCAGTTTCTCTTTAGTAGGAAGAAATATTTGAGTATCAGCTGAAGAGTCAGTCCTTGGGCCCCCTGGTCACCATCACCACCAGGAGAGGTGACAGCAAAACAGATAAATTCTTTCCCTGGGAAAAGCAGTTTTGAGACCCTTCAGCAGTAACAGCCAAAAAGATTCATTATCCTATATAAATACAGATTTATCTGGTT
Source organism: Passer montanus (assembly GCF_014805655.1). Classification (NCBI taxonomy): domain Eukaryota; kingdom Metazoa; phylum Chordata; class Aves; order Passeriformes; family Passeridae; genus Passer; species Passer montanus. Next base: position 9,012,632 of record NW_024362051.1, on the reverse strand, counting down.
TTTTGATCTTAAGCACAGGTCCCCTGCTCCCCTGGCCCAAGAGAGTGCAAGGACAGCAAAGGGGGACAAGAGGAGACAAGCCCAGATTCCTTTGGTATAAAGATGAAACTTGCAAGCAAGGGAAATGCCACATGAGACATTCCCATATCCTACAGAGCCATTTCCATTTCTAAGGGAACAAGAAGTCTGACAGCCTCTACGATTAACCCACAGATGCCAAGAGATGATTCTGCTTCCTGCTCTTTGTACCGCTTCCCATTGAAAAAAAACAAACAAACAAAAAAAAAAAGAAAAAAAAACACCACAAAAAAAAAAAAAAAAAAAAAAAAAAAAAAAAAAAAAAACAAAAAAACAATTTTTTT